>NC_086319.1:137857100-138457100 GCF_036172605.1 Pelobates fuscus
CACACACACACACTCTCTGCATTCATACACACACACACACACTCTCTGCATTCATACACACACACACACACTCTCTGCATTCATACACACACACACACACTCTCTGCATTCATACACACACACACTCTCTGCATTCATACACACACACACACACTCTCTCCATTCATACACACACACACTCTCTCCATTCATACACACACACACACTCTCTGCTTTCATACACACACACACACTCTCTGCATTCATACACACACTCACACTCTCTGCATTCATTCATACACACACACTCACACTCTCTGCATTCATTCATACACACACACACACTCTCTGCATTCATTCATACACACACACACACTCTCTGCATTCATTCATACACACACACACACTCTCTGCATTCATACACACACTCTGCATTCATTCATTCATACACACACTGCGCATTCATTCATTCATACACACACTGCGCATTCATTCACACACACACACTGCGCATTCATTCACACACACACACTGCGCATTCATTCACACACACACACACACTCTGCATTCATACACACACACTCTGCATTCATACACACACACACACTCTGCATTCATTCATACACACACACTCTGCATTCATACACACACACACACTCTGCATTCATTCATACACACACACTCTGCATTCATTCATACACACACTCTGCATTCATTCATACACACACTCTGCATTCATTCATACACACACTCTGCATTAATTCATACACACACACTCTGCATTAATTCATACACACACACTCTGCATTAATTCATACACACACACTCTGCATTCATTCATACACACACACTCTGCATTCATTCATACACACACACACTCTCTGCATTCATACACACACACACTCTCTGCATTCATACACACACACACACACACTCTCTGCATTCATACACACACACACTCTCTGCATTCATACACACACACACTCTCTGCATTCATACACACACACACTCTCTGCAGTCATTCATACACACACACACACACACACTCTGCATTCATTCATCCACACTCTCTGCATTCATACACACACACACACACTCTCTGCATTCATACACACACACTCTCTGCATTCATACACACACTCTCTGCATTCATTCATACACACACTGCATTCATACACACACTGCATTCATACACACACTGCATTCACACACACACTCTGCATTCATTCATACACACACTCTGCATTCACACACACACACACACACACTCTGCATTCATTCACACACACACACTCTGCATTCATTCACACACACACACACTCTGCATTCATTCACACACACACACACACTCTGCATTCATTCATACACACACACACACTCTGCATTCATACACACACACACACTCTCTGCATTCATTCATACACACACACACTCTGCTTTCATTCACACACACTCTCTGCATTCATTCACACACACACACTCTCTGCATTCATACACACACACACTCTCTGCATTCATACACACACACACACTCTCTGCATTCATACACACACACACTCTCTGCATTCATACACACACACACACACTCTCTGCATTCATACACACACACACACTCTCTGCATTCATACACACACACACACACACTCTCTGCATTCATACACACACACACTCTCTGCATTCATACACACACACACTCTCTGCATTCATACACACACACTCTCTGCATTCATACACACACACTCTCTGCATTCATACACACACACACACACTCTGCATTCAGTCATTCATACACACACACACTCTGCATTCATTCATACACACACACACTCTGCATTCATACACACACACACACTCTGCATTCATTCATTCACACACACACACACACACACTCTGCATTCATTCATTCACACACACACACTCTGCATTCATTCACACACACACACTCTGCATTCATTCACACACACACTCTGCATTCATTCACACACACACTCTGCATTCATTCATACACACACACACACTCTCTGCATTCATACACACACACACACTCTCTGCATTCATACACACACACTCTCTGCATTCATTCACACACACACTCTGCATTCATTCACACACACACTCTGCATTCATTCATACACACACACACACTCTCTGCATTCATACACACACACACACTCTCTGCATTCATACACACACACTCTCTGCATTCATACACACACACTCTCTGCATTCATACACACACACACTCTGCATTCATACACACACACACACACACACACTCTGCATTCATTCATACACACACACACACTCTGCATTCATTCACACACACACACTCTGCATTCATTCACACACACACACACACTCTGCATTCATTCACACACACACTCTGCATTCATTCACACACACACTCTGCATTCATTCATACACACACACACTCTGCATTCATTCATACACACACACTCTCTGCATTCATACACACACACTCTCTGCATTCATACACACACACTCTCTGCATTCATACACACACACTCTCTGCATTCATACACACACACTCTCTGCATTCATACACACACACTCTCTGCATTCATACACACACACACACTGCATTCATACACACAAACACACTCTGCATTCATACACACACACACACTCTGCATTCATACACACACACACACACACTCTCTGCATTCATACACACACACACACTCTCTGCATTCATACACACACACACACTCTCTGCATTCATACACACACACACACTCTCTGCATTCATACACACACACACACTCTCTGCATTCATACACACACACACACTCTCTGCATTCATACACACACACACACTCTCTGCATTCATACACACACACACACTCTCTGCATTCATACACACACACACTCTCTGCATTCATACACACACACACTCTCTCTGCATTCATACACACACACACACACTCTCTGCATTCATACACACACACACACACACACTCTCTCTGCATTCATACACACACACACACACTCTCTGCATTCATTCATACACACACACACACTCTGCATTCATACACACACACACACACACACACACACTCTCTGCATTCATACACACACACACACTCTCTCTGCATTCATTCATACACACACACTCTCTGCATTCATTCATACACACACACACACTCTCTGCATTCATTCACACACACACTCTCTGCATTCATTCATTCACACACACACTCTCTGCATTCATTCATACACACACACACTCTGCATTCATTCATACACACACACACTCTGCATTCATACACACACACTCTCTGCATTCATACACACACACACACACACACTCTCTGCATTCATACACACACACACACTCTCTGCATTCATACACACACACACACACACTCTCTGCATTCATACACACACACACTCTCTGCATTCATACACACACACACACTCTCTGCATTCATACACACACACACACACTCTCTGCATTCATACACACACACACACACACTCTCTGCATTCATACACACACACACACACTCTCTGCATTCATACACACACACACACACACTCTCTCTGCATTCATACACACACACACACACACACACTCTCTGCATTCATACACACACACTCTCTGCATTCATACACACACACACTCTCTGCATTCATTCATACACACACACACTCTCTGCATTCATACACACACACACACTCTCTCCATTCATACACACACACACACTCTCTCCATTCATACACACACACACTCTCTGCATTCATTCATACACACACACTCACACTCTCTGCATTCATTCATACACACACACACACTCTCTGCATTCATTCATACACACACACACACTCTCTGCATTCATTCATACACACACACACACTCCCTGCATTCATTCATACACACACACTCTCTGCATTCATTCATACACACACACTCTCTGCATTCATTCATACACACACTGCGCATTCATTCATTCATACACACACTGCGCATTCATTCACACACACACACTGCGCATTCATTCACATACACACTGCGCATTCATTCACACACACACACACTCTGCATTCATACACACACACTCTGCATTCATACACACACACACACTCTGCATTCATACACACACACACACTCTGCATTCATACACACACACACTCTCTGCATTCATTCATACACACACACTCTGCATTCATTCATACACACACTCTGCATTCATTCATACACACACTCTGCATTAATTCATACATACACACACTCTGCATTAATTCATACACACACACTCTGCATTCATTCATACACACACACACTCTCTGCATTCATACACACACACACTCTCTGCATTCATACACACACACTCTCTGCATTCATACACACACACACTCTGCATTCATACACACACACTCTCTGCAGTCATTCATACACACACACACACACACACACTCTGCATTCATTCATCCACACTCTCTGCATTCATACACACACACACACACTCTCTGCATTCATACACACACACTCTGCATTCATACACACACACTCTCTGCATTCATACACACACACACTCTCTGCATTCATACACACACACACACTCTCTGCATTCATACACACACACACTCTCTGCATTCATACACACACACACTCTCTCTGCATTCATACACACACACACTCTCTCTGCATTCATACACACACACACTCTCTCTGCATTCATACACACACACACTCTCTCTGCATTCATACACACACTCTCTGCATTCATACACACACTCTCTGCATTCATTCATACACACACACACTGCATTCATTCACACACACACACACACTCTCTGCATTCATACACACACACACACTCTCTGCATTCATACACACACACACACTCTCTGCATTCATTCATACACACACTGCATTCATACACACACTGCATTTATACACACACTGCATTTATACACACACTGCATTCATACACACACACACTCTGCATTCATTCATACACACACACTCTGCATTCATTCATACACACACACTCTGCATTCATTAATACACACACACACACACACTCTGCATTCATTCATACACACACACACACACACACTCTGCATTCATTCATACACACACACACACACACACTCTGCATTCATTAATACACACACACACACACACTCTGCATTCATTCATACACACACACACACTCTGCATTCATTCACACACACACACACTCTGCATTCCTTCATACACACACACACTCTGCATTCATTCATACACACACACACACACACACACTCTGCATTCATTCACACACACACACTCTGCATTCATTCATACACACACACACTCTGCATTCATTCATACACACACACACACACACTCTGCATTCATTCATACACACACACACACACACTCTGCATTCATTCATACACACACACACACACACTCTGCATTCATTCATACACCTACTTTAACCCGTTTGTGTCACTATACCCCACTCCCTCTAGCATGTAAGCTCATTGAGCAGGGCCCTCAACCCCCTCTGTTCCTGTACGTCCAGTGGTCTGATTATGTGTCTGTTAGTCCACCCATTGTACAGCGCTACGGAATTTGTTGGCGCTATATAAATAATAAAATAATAATAATACACACACACACACACTCTCTGCATTCATACACACACACACACACTCTCTGCATTCATACATACACACACACACACACTCTCTGCATTCATACACACACACACACACTCTCTGCATTCATACACACACACACACTCTCTGCATTCATACACACACACACTCTCTGCATTCATACACACACACACTCTCTGCATTCATACACACACACTCTCTGCATTCATACACACACACACACACACACTCTGCATTCATACACACACACACACTCTGCATTCATACACACACACACACTCTGCATTCATACACACATACACACACACACTCTGCATTCATACACACACACACACACACACACACTCTGCATTCATACACACACACACACTCTCTGCATTCATACACACACACACTCTGCATTCATTCATACACACACACTCTCTGCATTCATACACACACTCTCTGCATTCATACACACACACTCTCTGCATTCATACACACACACTCTCTGCATTCATACACACACACTCTCTGCATTCATACACACTCTCTGCATTCATTCATACACACACACTCTGCATTCATTCATACACACACACTCTGCATTCATTCATACACACACACTCTGCATTCATACACACACACACTCTGCATTCATACACACACACACTCTGCATTCATACACACACACACTCTCTGCATTCATACACACACACACACACACACTCTGCATTCATACACACACACACTCTGCATTCATACACACACACGCTGCATTCATACACACACTCTGCATTCATACACACACACACTCTGCATTCATTCATACACACACACACTCTGCATTCATTCACACACACTCTGCATTCATACACACACACACACACACTCTATGCATTCATACACACACTCTATGCATTCATACACACACTCTCTGCATTCATACACACACACTCTCTGCATTCATACACACACACACACTCTCTGCATTCATACACACACACACACTCTCTGCATTCATACACACACACACTCTGCATTCATACACACACACACTCTGCATTCATTCATACACACACTCTGCATTAATTCATACACACACACACTCTGCATTCATTCATACACACACACACACTCTGCATTCATTCACACACACTCTGCATTCATTCATACACACACACACTCTCTGCATTCATACACACACACTCTGCATTCATACACACACACACTCTGCATTCATACACACACACACTCTGCATTCATACACACACACACTCTGCATTCATACACACACACTCTGCATTCATTCATACACACACACACTCTGCATTCATTCACACACACTCTGCATTCATACTCACACACACTCTGCATTCATACACACACACACTCTGCATTCATACACACACACACACTCTCTGCATTCATACACACACACACACACACTCTGCATTCATACACACACACACACACACACACACTCTGCATTCATACACACACACACTCTGCATTCATACACACACACACACACTCTCTGCATTCATACACACACACACACTCTCTGCATTCATACACACACACACACTCTCTGCATTCATACACACACACACTCTCTGCATTCATACACACACACACTCTCTGCATTCATACACACACACTCTCTGCATTCATACACACACACACACTCTGCATTCAGTCATTCATACACACACACACTCTGCATTCATTCATACACACACACACTCTGCATTCATACACACACACACACACTCTGCATTCATACACACACACACACACTCTGCATTCATACACACACACACACACTCTGCATTCATTCACACACACACACTCTGCATTCATTCACACACACACTCTGCATTCATTCATTCATACACACACACTCTGCATTCATTCATACACACACACACACACTCTGCATTCATTCATACACACACACACACACTCTCTGCATTCATACACACACACACACACACTCTCTGCATTCATACACACACACTCTCTGCATTCATACACACACACACACACACTCTGCATTCATTCATACACACACACACACACACACTCTGCATTCATTCACACACACACACTCTGCATTCATTCACACACACACTCTGCATTCATTCATTCACACACACACTCTGCATTCATTCATTCACACACACACTCTGCATTCATTCATACACACACACACTCTGCATTCATTCATACACACACACACTCTCTGCATTCATACACACACACACACTCTCTGCATTCATACACACACACTCTCTGCATTCATACACACACACTCTCTGCATTCATACACACACACACACTGCATTCATACACACAAACACTCTCTGCATTCATACACACACACACTCTCTGCATTCATACACACACACACACTCTCTGCATTCATACACACACACACTCTCTGCATTCATACACACACACACACTCTCTGCATTCATACACACACACACACTCTCTGCATTCATACACACACACACACTCTCTGCATTCATACACACACACACTCTCTGCATTCATACACACACACACACACACTCTCTGCATTCATACACACACACACACACACACACTCTCTGCATTCATACACACACACACACACACACACTCTCTGCATTCATACACACACACACACTCTCTGCATTCATACACACACACACACACTCTCTGCATTCATACACACACACACACACTCTCTGCATTCATACACACACACACACACACTCTCTGCATTCATACACACACACACACACTCTCTGCATTCATACACACACACACTCTCTCTGCATTCATACACACACACACACACACACACTCTCTGCATTCATTCATACACACACACACTCTCTGCATTCATACACACACTCTCTCTGCATTCATACACACACACACACACACACTCTCTGCATTCATACACACACACACTCTCTGCATTCATTCATACACACACACTCTCTGCATGCATTCATACACACACACACACTCTCTGCATTCATTCACACACACACACACTCTGCATTCATACACACACACACTCTCTGCATTCATTCATACACACACACTCTCTGCATTCATTCATACACACACACACTCTGCATTCATTCATACACACACACACACACTCTGCATTCATACACACGCACTCTCTGCATTCATACACACGCACTCTGCATTCATACACACGCACTCTGCATTCATACACACACTCTGCATTCATACACACACACTCTGCATTCATACACACACACACACACACTGCATTCATACACACACTGCATTCATACACACACTGCATTCATTCATACACACACACACACACTCTGCATTCATTCATACACACATACTCTGCATTCATTCATACACACATACTCTGCATTCATTCATACACACACACTCTGCATTCATTCATACACACACACACTCTGCATTCATTCATACACACACACACTCTGCATTCATACACACACACACACACTCTGCATTCATTCACACACACACACACACACACACTCTCTGCATTCATACACACACACACTCTGCATTCATTCATACACACACACACTCTGCATTCATTCATACACACACACACACACTCTGCATTCATACACACACACTCTCTGCATTCATACACACGCACACACTCTGCATTCATACACACGCACTCTGCATTCATACACACACACTCTGCATTCATACACACACTCTGCATTCATACACACACACTCTGCATTCATACACACACTCTGCATTCATACACACACACTCTGCATTCATACACACACACTCTGCATTCATACACACACACTCTGCATTCATACACACACACTCTGCATTCATACACACACTCTGCATTCATACACACACACTCTGCATTCATACACACACACTCTGCATTCATACACACACACTCTGCATTCATACACACACACACACTGCATTCATACACACACTGCATTCATACACACACTGCATTCATTCATACACACATACTCTGCATTCATTCATACACACATACTCTGCATTCATTCATACACACATACTCTGCATTCATTCATACACACATACTCTGCATTCATTCATACACACACACACTCTGCATTCATTCATACACACACACACTCTGCATTCATTCATACACACACACACTCTGCATTCATTCATACACACACACACTCTGCATTCATTCATACACACACACACACACTCTGCATTCATACACACACACACACACTCTGCATTCATACACACACACACACACACACTCTGCATTCATACACACACACACACACTCTGCATTCATACACACACACACACACACACTCTGCATTCATACACACACACACACACACTCTGCATTCATACACACACACACACACATACACACACACACACACACACACACACACTCTGCATTCATACACACACACACACACACACACACTCTGCATTCATACACACACACACTCTGCATTCATACACACACACACACACACTCTGCATTCATACACACACACACTCTGCATTCATACACACACACACACACACTCTGCATTCATACACACACACACACTCTGCATTCATACACACACACACTCTCTGCATTCATACACACACACACTCTCTGCATTCATACACACACACACTCTCTGCATTCATACACACACACACACTCTCTGCATTCATACACACACACACACTCTCTGCATTCATACACACACACACACTCTCTGCATTCATACACACACACACACTCTCTGCATTCATACACACACACACACTCTCTGCATTCATACACACACACACTCTCTGCATTCATACACACACACACTCTCTGCATTCATTCATACACACACTGCATTCATACACACACTGCATTCATACACACACTGCATTCATACACACACTGCATTCATACACACACTGCATTCATACACACACTGCATTCATACACACACTGCATTCATACACACACTGCATTCATACACACACACACTCTCTGCATTCATACACACACACACACACACACACACTCTGCATTCATTCACACACACACACACTCTGCATTCATTCACACACACACACACTCTGCATTCATTCACACACACACACACACTCTGCATTCATTCACACACACACACACTCTGCATTCATTCATACACACACACACACTCTCTGCATTCATTCACACACACACACTCTCTGCATTCATTCACACACACACACTCTCTGCATTCATACACACACACTCTCTGCATTCATACACACACACACACTCTCTGCATTCATTCATACACACACACACACTCTGCATTCATTCACACACACACACACTCTGCATTCATTCACACACACACTCTGCATTCATTCACACACACACTCTGCATTCATTCATTCATACACACACACTCTGCATTCATTCATACACACACACACTCTCTGCATTCATACACACACACACACTCTCTGCATTCATACACACACACACTCTCTGCATTCATACACACACACTCTCTGCATTCATACACACACTCTCTGCATTCATACACACACACACTCTCTGCATTCATACACACACACTCTCTGCATTCATACACACACTCTCTGCATTCATACACACACTCTCTGCATTCATACACACACTCTCTGCATTCATACACACACTCTCTGCATTCATACACACACTCTCTGCATTCATACACACACACTCTGCATTCATACACACACACACACACACACTCTGCATTCATTCACACACACACACACACACACACACTCTGCATTCATTCATACACACACACACACACTCTGCATTCATTCACACACACACACTCTGCATTCATTCACACACACACACTCTGCATTCATTCACACACACACACTCTGCATTCATTCATTCATACACACACACACTCTGCATTCATTCATACACACACACTCTCTGCATTCATACACACACACTCTCTGCATTCATACACACACACTCTCTGCATTCATACACACACACTCTCTGCATTCATATACACACACACACTGCATTCATACACACAAACACACTCTGCATTCATACACACACACTGCATTCATACACACACACACACACACTCTCTGCATTCATACACACACACACACACACTCTCTGCATTCATACACACACACACACACACTCTCTGCATTCATACACACACACACACACACACTCTCTGCATTCATACACACACACACACTCTCTGCATTCATACACACACACTCTCTCTGCATTCATACACACACACACTCTCTCTGCATTCATACACACACACACACACTCTGCATTCATACACACACACACACACACTCTCTGCATTCATACACACACACACACACACTCTCTGCATTCATTCATACACACACTCTCTGCATTCATTCATACACACACTCTCTGCATTCATACACACACACACACACACACACACACTCTCTGCATTCATACACACACACACACACACTCTCTGCATTCATTCATACACACACTCTCTGCATTCATACACACACACTCTCTCTGCATTCATTCATACACACACACTCTCTGCATTCATTCATACACACACACTCTCTGCATGCATTCATACACACACACACACACTCTCTGCATTCATTCACACACACACACATTCATACACACACACACTCTCTGCATTCATTCATACACACACACACTCTGCATTCATTCATACACACACACACACACTCTGCATTCATACACACACACTCTCTGCATTCATACACACACACACACTCTCTGCATTCATACATACACACACACACACACACACTCTCTGCATTCATACATACACACACACACTCTCTGCATTCATACACACACACACACACTCTCTGCATTCATACACACACACACACACTCTCTGCATTCATACACACACACACACACACTCTCTGCATTCATACACACACACACACACACACACTCTCTGCATTCATACACACACACACACACTCTCTGCATTCATACACACACACACACTCTCTGCATTCATACACACACACACTCTCTGCATTCATACACACACACACACACTCTCTCCATTCATACACACACACACTCTCTCCATTCATACACACACACACACTCTCTGCTTTCATACACACACACACACTCTCTGCATTCATACACACACTCACACTCTCTGCATTCATTCATACACACACACTCACACTCTCTGCATTCATTCATACACACACACACACACACACTCTCTGCATTCATTCATACACACACACACACTCTCTGCATTCATTCATACACACACACTCTCTGCATTCATACACACACACTGCGCATTCATTCACACACACACACTGCGCATTCATTCACACACACACACTCTGCATTCATACACACACACTCTGCATTCATACACACACACACACTCTGCATTCATTCATACACACACACTCTGCATTCATTCATACACACACTCTGCATTCATTCATACACACACTCTGCATTAATTCATACACACACACTCTGCATTAATTCATACACACACACTCTGCATTAATTCATACACACACACTCTGCATTCATTCATACACACACACTCTGCATTCATTCATACACACACACACTCTCTGCATTCATACACACACACACTCTCTGCATTCATACACACACACACACACACTCTCTGCATTCATACACACACACTCTCTGCATTCATACACACACACACTCTCTGCATTCATACACACACACACTCTCTGCAGTCATTCATACACACACACACACACACACACACTCTGCATTCATTCATCCACACTCTCTGCATTCATACACACACACTCTCTGCATTCATACACACACACTCTCTGCATTCATACACACACTCTCTGCATTCATTCATACACACACTGCATTCATACACACACTGCATTCATACACACACTGCATTCACACACACACTCTGCATTCATTCATACACACACTCTGCATTCATTCACACACACACACACACACACTCTGCATTCATTCACACACACACACTCTGCATTCATTCACACACACACACACTCTGCATTCATTCACACACACACACTCTGCATTCATTCACACACACACACACTCTGCATTCATTCACACACACACACACACTCTGCATTCATTCATACACACACACACTCTGCATTCATTCACACACACACACACTCTGCATTCATACACACACACACACTCTCTGCATTCATTCATACACACACACACTCTGCTTTCATTCACACACACACTCTCTGCATTCATTCACACACACACACTCTCTGCATTCATACACACACACACTCTCTGCATTCATACACACACACACACTCTCTGCATTCATACACACACACACACACACACTCTCTGCATTCATACACACACACACTCTCTGCATTCATACACACACACTCTCTGCATTCATACACACACACTCTCTGCATTCATACACACACACTCTCTGCATTCATACACACACACACACACTCTGCATTCAGTCATTCATACACACACACACTCTGCATTCATTCATACACACACACACTCTGCATTCATACACACACACACACTCTGCATTCATTCATTCACACACACACACACACTCTGCATTCATTCATTCACACACACACACACACTCTGCATTCATTCACACACACACACTCTGCATTCATTCACACACACACTCTGCATTCATTCACACACACACTCTGCATTCATTCATTCATACACACACACACTCTGCATTCATTCATACACACACACTCTCTGCATTCATACACACACACACACTCTCTGCATTCATACACACACACACACTCTCTGCATTCATACACACACACTCTCTGCATTCATACACACACACTCTCTGCATTCATACACACACACTCTCTGCATTCATACACACACACACTCTGCATTCATACACACACACACACACACACACACTCTGCATTCATTCATACACACACACACACTCTGCATTCATTCACACACACACACACTCTGCATTCATTCACACACACACACACACTCTGCATTCATTCACACACACACTCTGCATTCATTCACACACACACTCTGCATTCATTCACACACACACTCTGCATTCATTCATTCATACACACACACACTCTGCATTCATTCATACACACACACTCTCTGCATTCATACACACACACTCTCTGCATTCATACACACACACTCTCTGCATTCATACACACACACTCTCTGCATTCATACACACACACTCTCTGCATTCATACACACACACTCTCTGCATTCATACACACACACTCTCTGCATTCATATACACACACACACACTGCATTCATACACACAAACACACTCTGCATTCATACACACACACACACTCTGCATTCATACACACACACACACACACTCTCTGCATTCATACACACACACACTCTCTGCATTCATACACACACACACTCTCTGCATTCATACACACACACACACTCTCTGCATTCATACACACACACACACTCTCTGCATTCATACACACACACACACTCTCTGCATTCATACACACACACACACTCTCTGCATTCATACACACACACACACTCTCTGCATTCATACACACACACACTCTCTGCATTCATACACACACACACACTCTCTGCATTCATACACACACACACACACACACTCTCTCTGCATTCATACACACACACACACACACTCTCTGCATTCATTCATACACACACACACACTCTGCATTCATACACACACACACACACACACACACACTCTCTGCATTCATACACACACACACACTCTCTGCATTCATTCATACACACACACTCTCTGCATTCATTCATACACACACACACACTCTCTGCATTCATTCACACACACACTCTCTGCATTCATTCATACACACACACACTCTGCATTCATACACACACACTCTCTGCATTCATACACACACACACACACTCTCTGCATTCATACACACACACACACTCTCTGCATTCATACACACACACACACACACTCTCTGCATTCATACACACACACACTCTCTGCATTCATACACACACACACACTCTCTGCATTCATACACACACACACACTCTCTGCATTCATACACACACACACACACACTCTCTGCATTCATACACACACACACACACACTCTCTCTGCATTCATACACACACACACACACACACTCTCTGCATTCATACACACACACTCTCTGCATTCATACACACACACACTCTCTGCATTCATTCATACACACACACACTCTCTGCATTCATACACACACACACACTCTCTCCATTCATACACACACACACACTCTCTGCATTCATACACACACACACTCTCTGCATTCATACACACACACACACACTCTCTCCATTCATACACACACACACTCTCTGCATTCATTCATACACACACACTCACACTCTCTGCATTCATTCATACACACACACACACTCTCTGCATTCATTCATACACACACACACACTCTCTGCATTCATTCATACACACACACACACTCCCTGCATTCATTCATACACACACACTCTCTGCATTCATTCATACACACACACTCTCTGCATTCATTCATACACACACACTCTCTGCATTCATACACACACTGCGCATTCATTCATTCATACACACACTGCGCATTCATTCACACACACACACTGCGCATTCATTCACATACACACTGCGCATTCATTCACACACACACACACTCTGCATTCATACACACACACTCTGCATTCATACACACACACACACTCTGCATTCATACACACACACACTCTGCATTCATACACACACACACTCTCTGCATTCATTCATACACACACACTCTGCATTCATTCATACACACACTCTGCATTCATTCATACACACACTCTGCATTCATTCATACACACACTCTGCATTAATTCATACATACACACACTCTGCATTCATTCATACACACACACTCTGCATTCATTCATACACACACACACTCTCTGCATTCATACACACACACACTCTCTGCATTCATACACACACACTCTCTGCATTCATACACACACACACTCTGCATTCATACACACACACTCTCTGCAGTCATTCATACACACACACACACACACACTCTGCATTCATTCATCCACACTCTCTGCATTCATACACACACACACACACTCTCTGCATTCATACACACACACTCTGCATTCATACACACACACTCTCTGCATTCATACACACACACACTCTCTGCATTCATACACACACACACTCTCTGCATTCATACACACACACACTCTCTGCATTCATACACACACACACTCTCTCTGCATTCATACACACACACACTCTCTCTGCATTCATACACACACACACTCTCTCTGCATTCATACACACACTCTCTGCATTCATACACACACTCTCTGCATTCATTCATACACACACACACTGCATTCATTCACACACACACACACACTGCATTCATTCATACACACACACACACACACACTGCATTCATTCATACACACACACACACACTCTCTGCATTCATACACACACACACACTCTCTGCATTCATACACACACACACACTCTGCATTCATTCATACACACACACTCTGCATTCATTCATACACACACTGCATTCATACACACACTGCATTCATACACACACTGCATTTATACACACACTGCATTTATACACACACTGCATTCATACACACACACACTCTGCATTCATTCATACACACACACTCTGCATTCATTCATACACACACACTCTGCATTCATTAATACACACACACACACACACTCTGCATTCATTCATACACACACACACACACACTATGCATTCATTCATACACACACACACACACACACTCTGCATTCATTAATACACACACACACACACACTCTGCATTCATTCATACACACACACACACTCTGCATTCATTCACACACACACACACTCTGCATTCCTTCATACACACACACACTCTGCATTCATTCATACACACACACACACACACACACTCTGCATTCATTCACACACACACACTCTGCATTCATTCATACACACACACACACACACACTCTGCATTCATTCATACACACACACACACACACTCTGCATTCATTCATACACACACACACACACTCTGCATTCATTCATACACCTACTTTAACCCGTTTGTGTCACTATACCCCACTCCCTCTAGCATGTAAGCTCATTGAGCAGGGCCCTCAACCCCCTCTGTTCCTGTACGTCCAGTGGTCTGATTATGTGTCTGTTAGTCCACCCATTGTACAGCGCTACGGAATTTGTTGGCGCTATATAAATAATAAAATAATAATAATACACACACACACACACTCTCTGCATTCATACACACACACACACACACTCTCTGCATTCATACATACACACACACACACACTCTCTGCATTCATACACACACACACACACTCTCTGCATTCATACACACACACACACTCTCTGCATTCATACACACACACACTCTCTGCATTCATACACACACACTCTCTGCATTCATACACACACACACACACACACTCTGCATTCATACACACACACACACTCTGCATTCATACACACATACACACACACACTCTGCATTCATACACACACACACACACACACACACACTCTGCATTCATACACACACACACACACTCTCTGCATTCATACACACACACACTCTGCATTCATTCATACACACACACTCTCTGCATTCATACACACACTCTCTGCATTCATACACACACACTCTCTGCATTCATACACACACACTCTCTGCATTCATACACACACACTCTCTGCATTCATACACACTCTCTGCATTCATTCATACACACACACACTCTGCATTCATTCATACACACACACTCTGCATTCATTCATACACACACACTCTGCATTCATACACACACACACTCTGCATTCATACACACACACACTCTGCATTCATACACACACACACTCTGCATTCATACACACACACACTCTCTGCATTCATACACACACACACACACACTCTGCATTCATACACACACACACTCTGCATTCATACACACACACTCTGCATTCATACACACACTCTGCATTCATACACACACACACTCTGCATTCATTCATACACACACACACTCTGCATTCATTCACACACACTCTGCATTCATACACACACACACACACACTCTATGCATTCATACACACACTCTCTGCATTCATACACACACACTCTCTGCATTCATACACACACACACTCTCTGCATTCATACACACACACACACTCTCTGCATTCATACACACACACACTCTGCATTCATACACACACACACTCTGCATTCATTCATACACACACTCTGCATTAATTCATACACACACACACTCTGCATTCATTCATACACACACACACACACTCTGCATTCATTCACACACACTCTGCATTCATTCATACACACACACACTCTCTGCATTCATACACACACACTCTGCATTCATACACACACACACTCTGCATTCATACACACACACACTCTGCATTCATACACACACACACTCTGCATTCATACACACACACTCTGCATTCATTCATACACACACACTCTGCATTCATTCACACACACTCTGCATTCATACTCACACACACTCTGCATTCATACTCACACACACTCTGCATTCATACACACACACACTCTGCATTCATACACACACACACACTCTCTGCATTCATACACACACACACTCTCTGCATTCATACACACACACACACTCTCTGCATTCATACACACACACACTCTCTGCATTCATACACACACACACACTCTCTGCATTCATACACACACACACTCTCTGCATTCATACACACACACACACTCTCTGCATTCATACACACACACACTCTCTGCATTCATACACACACACACTCTCTGCATTCATACACACACACACTCTCTGCATTCATACACACACACACTCTCTGCATTCATACACACACACACACTCTCTGCATTCATACACACACACACACTCTCTGCATTCATACACACACACACACACACTCTGCATTCATACACACACACACACACACACACTCTGCATTCATACACACACACACACACACACACTCTGCATTCATACACACACACTCTGCATTCATACACACACACACTCTGCATTAATTCATACACACACACACTCTGCATTCATACACACACACACACACTCTGCATTCATACACACACACACACACTCTGCATTCATACACACACACACACACTCTGCATTCATACACACACACACTCTCTCTGCATTCATACACACACACACTCTCTCTGCATTCATACACACACACACACTCTCTCTGCATTCATACACACACACACTCTCTGCATTCATTCATACACACACACTCTGCATTCATTCATACACACACACTCTCTGCATTCATTCATACACACACACACTCTCTGCATTCATTCATACACACACACACACTCTCTGCATTCATTCATACACACACACACTCTCTGCATTCATTCATACACACACACTCTCTGCATTCATTCATACACACACACTCTCTGCATTCATTCATACACACACACTCTCTGCATTCATTCATACACACACACACACTCTGCATTCATTCATACACACACACACTCTGCATTCATTCATACACACACACTCTGCATTCATTCATACACACACACTCTGCATTCATTCATACACACACACTCTGCATTCATTCATACACACACACACACTCTGCATTCATTCACACACACACACACACACTCTGCATTCATTCATACACACACACTCTCTGCATTCATTCATACACACACACTCTCTGCATTCATACACACACACTCTCTGCATTCATACACACACACACACACTCTCTGCATTCATACACACACACACACACTCTCTGCATTCATACACACACACACACTCTCTGCATTCATACACACACACTCTCTGCATTCATACACACACACTCTCTGCATTCATACACACACACACTCTGCATTCATACACACACACACTCTGCATTCATACACACACACACTCTGCATTCATTCATACACACACTCTGCATTAATTCATACACACACACACTCTGCATTCATTCATACACACACACACTCTGCATTCATTCACACACACACACACACACACACTCTGCATTCATTCACACACACTCTGCATTCATTCATACACACACACACTCTCTGCATTCATACACACACACTCTGCATTCATACACACACACACTCTGCATTCATACACACACACACTCTGCATTCATACACACACACACTCTGCATTCATACACACACACACTCTGCATTCATACACACACACTCTGCATTCATACACACACACACTCTGCATTCATACACACACACTCTGCATTCATTCATACACACACACACTCTGCATTCATTCACACACACTCTGCATTCATACACACACACACTCTGCATTCATACACACACACACACTCTCTGCATTCATACACACACACACACACTCTCTGCATTCATACACACACACACACACTCTCTGCATTCATACACACACACACACTCTCTGCATTCATACACACACACACACTCTCTGCATTCATACACACACACACTCTCTGCATTCATACACACACACACACTCTCTGCATTCATACACACACACACACACTCTCTGCATTCATACACACACACACACACTCTCTGCATTCATACACACACACACACACACACTCTGCATTCATACACACACACACACACACTCTGCATTCATACACACACACACACTCTGCATTCATACACACACACTCTGCATTCATACACACACACACTCTGCATTAATTCATACACACACACACTCTGCATTCATTCATACACACACACTCTGCATTCATTCACACACACTCTGCATTCATTCATACACACACACACTCTCTGCATTCATACACACACACACTCTGCATTCATACACACACACACACTCTCTGCATTCATACACACACACACTCTCTCTGCATTCATACACACACACACACTCTCTGCATTCATACACACACACACTCTCTCTGCATTCATACACACACTCTCTCTGCATTCATACACACACACTCTCTGCATTCATTCATACACACACACACTCTCTGCATTCATTCATACACACACACACACTCTCTGCATTAATTCATACACACACACACTCTCTGCATTCATTCATACACACACACACACTCTCTGCATTAATTCATACACACACACACTCTCTGCATTCATTCATACACACACACTCTCTGCATTCATTCATACACACACACTCTCTGCATTCATTCATACACACACACTGCGCATTCATTCATACACACACACACTCTGCATTCATTCATACACACACACACTCTGCATTCATTCATACACACACTCTGCATTCATTCATACACACACACTCTGCATTCATTCATACACACACACACACACTCTGCATTCATTCACACACACACACACTCTGCATTCATTCATACACACACACTCTCTGCATTCATACACACACACTCTCTGCATTCATACACACACACACACACACACACTCTCTGCATTCATACACACACACACTCTCTGCATTCATACACACACACACACACTCTCTGCATTCATACACACACACTCTCTGCATTCATACACACACACACACACACACACACACACACACACACACTCTGCATTCATACACACACACACACTCTGCATTCATACACACATACACACACACACTCTCTGCATTCATACACACACACACACACTCTCTGCATTCATTCATACACACACACACTCTGCATTCCTACACACACACACACTCTGCATTCCTACACACACACTCTGCATTCCTACACACACACACTCTGCATTCCTACACACACACACACTCTGCATTCCTACACACACACACACACTCTGCATTCCTACACACACACACACACTCTGCATTCCTACACACACACACTCTGCATTCCTACACACACACACACTCTGCATTCCTACACACACACACACTCTGCATTCCTACACACACACACTCTGCATTCCTACACACACACACTCTGCATTCCTACACACACACACTCTGCATTCCTACACACACACTCTGCATACCTACACACACACTCTGCATACCTACACACACACTCTGCATTCCTACACACACACACACTCTGCATTCCTACACACACACACACACTCTGCATTCCTACACACACACACACACACTCTGCATTCCTACACACACACACACACACTCTGCATTCATACACACACACTCTGCATTCATACACACACACTTTGCATTCATACACACACACACACACACTTTGCATTCATACACACACACACACACACACACACACTCTGCATTCATACACACACACACACACACTCTGCATTCATACACACACACACACACACTCTGCATTCATACACACACACACACACACTCTGCATTCATACACACACACACACACACACTCTGCATTCATACACACACACACACACACACTCTGCATTCATACACACACACTCTGCATTCATACGCATTCATACACACACACACTCTGCATTCATACACACACTCTGCATTCATACACACACACTAAATAAATATTCAATTAATATAATTTTGGGGGGATCTAATTGTATTTAGAAATTTACCAGTAGCTGCTGCATTTCCCACCCTAGTCTTATACTCGAGTCAATAAGTTTTCCCAGTTTTTTGTGGTAAAATTAGGGGCCTCGACTTATATTCGGGTCGACTTATACTCAAGTATATACGGTATTTATATATTGCCAACAAATTCCCTAGCACTTTATGATGAGTGAACTAACAATCATGTAATTAAAACACACCTGAATTCTCCAGACCTGCAAACACTTTGGCTTTTTTTTTTTTTTTTTGCTGACGTATGCCAAATTAAACAGAACTGAAAATAGGGTAAGCTGTACCATTTGATGTAAAAAACTTACTATTCAGTAAGGAGATTCACTCAGTTTTAAATGTCTTGGATAAGCTTGTTCGAGTTTAGTCTGTCACAACAGATGCATTTGATATAATAATAAACATAATGTGAAACAGGGGCCTTATTATTTGAAATAATCTTTTTATGACTTATTGTAACAAAAAATCCTTTTTATACCCATCATGGTTGTATTTCCAACTCCTAATTTTGTCGTCGTCCCCCTCTTTTTTTTTTATGTAGGGAGAGGAGGGCAGTCTGCATTGCGTTTTGCACGTCTAAGAATGGAAAAACGACACAACTATGTCAGGAAAGTAGCAGAAACGGCAGTACAGCTATTTATCTCTGGCGATAAAGTAAATGTAGCTGGCCTTGTATTGGCTGGGTCAGCAGATTTCAAAACCGAACTCAGCCAGTCGGACATGTTTGATCAGGTAAACTGTTTCTCAAGTATCCTTGTGTGTGCAGTGTGTAATTTTATAGCACTTTACAATTAGAAATATTTCCTTTCACTATTATTAACCTCTCCATTTTGTAACCTTGTTTTTTTTTTTTCTCTATTATTTAGTTTTTCACTCCTAGTATGTGATAAAAGGTAATGCTATAATAACACTAATTTATTTGATTCTCTCTCTATTTTGGGAATCTATGAATGGCCAATGGAACATTTAAAGAAAGAAAACAAATAGTAAATGCAAAAGCTAAAATTGGTGTAGTCAATAGGGGACATATCTAATATTGTGTATTAAAGGAACACTATAGTCACCAAAACAACTTTAGCTTAGTGAAGTGGTTTTGTGTATAGATCATGCCTCTGAAGCCTAACTGTTCGATTCACTGTCATTTAGGAGTTAGATCACCTTTATTGCGGTTTATGCAGCCCTGGCCACACATCCCTTAGTTGTGATTGACACAGCATGCATGAAAACAAAATGGATTAATTTTCAATTACCGTATATACTCGAGTATAAGCCGAGTTTTTCAGCCCATTTTTTGGGCTGAAAAACCCCAACTCGGCTTATACTCGAGTCAGAGTCTGTATTATGGCAATTTGCATTGCCATAATACAGACTGGGGGGAGAGGGGGGCTGGCAGAGCTGTACTTACCTTTCCTGCAGCTCCTGTCAGCTCTCTCCTCCTCTGCGCCGTCCGTTCAGCACCTCGGTCAGCTCCCAGTGTAAATCTCGCGAGAGCCGCGGCTCTCGCGAGACTTACACTGTGAGCTGACAGAGTGAGCTGCACAGACCGCGCGGAGGAGGAGAGAGCTGACAGGAGCTGCAGGAAAGGTAAGTACAGCTCTGCCAGCCCCCCTCTCCCCCCCACTGAACTGCCACTGGACCACCAGGGAAGGAGAGCCCCCCTCCCTGCCATATATCAAGCAGGGAGGGGGGACGAAAAAAAAAATATATAAAAAAAAAAATTAATAATAATAAAAAAAAAGGGGTATAAGGACCACTATGGGAGGGGGGGGGGGGGGTATAAGGACCACTATGGGAGGGAGGGGGGTATAAGGACCGCTATGGGAGGGAGGGGGGGGATAAGGACCACTATGGGAGGGAGGGGGGGGGGGGATTAGGACCACTATGGGAGGGAGGGGGGGGGGGGGATTAGGACCACTATTGGAGGGAGGGGGGTATAAGGACCACTATTGGAGGGAGGGGGTATAAGGACCACTATGGGAGGGAGGGGGGGGTATAAGGACCACTATGGGAGGGGGTGGGATAAGGACCACTATGGGAGGGAGGGGGTGGGTATATGGACCACTATGGGAGGGATGGGGGGGGATAAGGAACACTATGGGAGGGAGAAGGGGGATAAGGACCACTATGAGAGGGAGGGGGTGGGATAAGGACCACTATGAGAGGGAGGGGGTGGGATAAGGACCACTATGGGAGGGGAGGGGGAAGTAAGGACCACTAGGGGAGGGGAGGGTAAGGACCACTAGGGGAGGGGTGAGTCAGGACCACTGGGGGGGGGGGGGAGTGAAGGAACACGGGGGTGGGGAGGTAAGGACCACTGAGGGAGGAGGAGGGGAAGTCAGGACATATGGGGGGGGGAGGGGGCGGCAAAAAATGTTTTGCCTACGGCGGCAAATATCCTTGCACCGGCCCTGCACACACTGCATTCACACACTGCATTCATGCACACACACACTGCATTCATGCACACACACACTGCATTCATGCACACACACGCTGCATTCATGCACACACACGCTGCACTCATACACACACACATACGCACACACTGCATTCATTATACACACACTGTAAATAAATATTCAATTAATATATATTTTTTTAGGATCTAATTTTATTTAGAAATTTACCAGTAGCTGCTGCATTTCCCACCCTAGTCTTATACTCGAGTCAATAAGTTTTCCCAGTTTTTTGGGATAAAATTAGGGGCCTCGGCTTATATTCGGGTCGGCTTATACTCGAGTATATACGGTACGTTAACTTACGCTAAAGTTTTTCTCTTGCTCTGTAAATTGAACTTTAATTACATACTGGAGACTTTGGCTAGGTCTAGCTAGCTATTAACAGAGCAGGAAATAAGACATTCTAAATTAAACAGAATGTGCAATAAAGGCAGGATTAACATTTGCTGACTTCACAGGAAGTATTTAGGAAGGCCGTGTAAGTCACATGGCCGAGGTGTGACTAGGGCTGCATAAACAAAGTGATTAAACTCTTTAATGGCAGAGAATTGAGCTGTGAGACTGCAGGGGAATTATCTATACATCAAAACTGCTTCTTTAAGCGAATGTTGTTTTGGTGACTATAGTGTTCTTTAAATTTGTAAACTTAGCTTGAGTACAAACAACCAAATATGTTAAAGGAACCCTATATTCACCCAAACCACTTCATCTTAGTGGTCTGGGTGCAGTGGTGCTAATTTTTTTTGAACATTGCAGATTTAAAAAAAAAAAAAATTACATTGCAAGATTAAACAAGAAAATGAAAGAGCATAATCTATCCTAATGACATCACTGATATAGTAAAAATGACACAACATTTTAATGGGTATAGTTAAAAAGGTAAAAAAACACTAAACACGTTGTATGTATAAGTATATTTACTAGAGAGATTCTCAATACTGTTGAATAGAAAATAAATTAACTAAAGATACATTCTAGAAATATATAAACTGTTAGATCCCTACACGAAAGATAACAAAGTTACATTAAAGTTGAGTCCATGAGTGGAGGCATGTAACTAAATAGAAACATGTAGCTGTCTGTAAAAACTGTATAAGCTAAATGTATCTTGTAGTGGAGCCCTAGTCCTAGCAGGGACTCTCCTCCGCTTGTTACTCCAAGATGTACTCAGGAACAAGTAGATACTCACAGGGAACAGCCAAAACACAGCAAAGTAAGCCAAGATTCTCCCAACACCTCCCCAGTAACTGGACGACACTCAGCTCTGGGGGAATAACTGGTTTTAATGGAGGCACACTGGCCTTTTATGCCCAGGTAGACCTTGTTGGGGACATAAAGTTAACAAGCCAATGAAACAGCGCTGTACATGGAGACACTCCCATACAGTATGCACAAGCCCTCCCCTCTGCCTGGTAGATAATGTAATAACTCCATTATTCCCAGGCAGGAAAACCAAATTTTTACCAAGTTGCAGAAGTACCCCAAAAATATAACATCCCCATAAATGGCACGGGTAGCTCTGATATCCAAACATCACCCAGATCAGAGCAGGGGGTTCACAAATTCCTTGGAAGTCACTTTTTTCGACCGACCACATGCATGGCTTCATGCCCAAAATAGTTGCAGAGAATTGGCCTGTGCGGCCGGTCTATTTTAACAGTCAAGTAATGTTCAAATAGTCGAACGGAGCTGTTTGTGCGTAGTGTTAGTGAATTCATCTGGTTTGGTAGATTACTTTTACCGAACGGCGCTTCGTTTGTGTACTTCTAGTCGGACTTAGCTGGAGGTGGAAGTCCCAGCGGTGTTCGCGAAGTCGAGTGTCCGATTTTAGTTCCACGCACTCGACGGCCAAACACCGCTGCCTTTGTTTGTGTCTCAAGATGGTCGCCGCCACGTGTTCGTCTATACGGACGGCGATCGTTTCTGGAGGTGTTAACTGTTAATGAGCGGCACACTCCATATCTGGGTGGTCTAGCGTTCAATAGTTCGGTTGTCGAACAAAACCGTGGGAACCAATTTAGGGAATTAATTTATACGAACGGCCAGGTAAAACAGGGGAAAAGCTTAGAGTTCAAAGTAAGGGGAGTATGTTTTGCACAGTTATTGTAACTCCAAAACATAGGGGGAAATGAGGAGGGGGAAATGGGGGTACGGACAGCCGGAGCCGGTATAAGAATATGGTAGCATGGTCCATTCTGCTACATATCTTGTAGGGCAAAAAACACACATGGAAGAGAAAAGGAGATATCGCCTAATTGTTTAGTTTGGATAAGTCCAAACTGACAGATAAATGCCTTTCTATACTGCAGTTTAACAATCAAATAGAAGCGAAATTATAATAAAAGTGCATGAATGTAGTATAGTTTAGGTACTGTGACAAACTTACTTTCCTGTGTATGTTTGTCCAGGATCTCTTGGCAACTGCACAGCCCTCTAGGGTAAGAAAACCAGGTCCAGACCACGTCCAGTTTAAAAAAAAAAAAAAAAAAAAAAAAAAAAGGCCTCTGGCCTGTTTATTTTCTGTTGTTCAGAAGTAACAGGATACAATAAACAGCAAAAACCTTCTTTCTCCACAAAGCACTTTCTTTCTCCTAAAAACACTTCCCTCACTCCACCTTGCTTTAACCCCTTAAGGACCAAACTTCTGGAATAAAAGGGAATCATGACGTGTCAGACATGTCATGTGTCCTTAAGGGGTTAACTGCAGTTATATAGCTGCTCAGGTCCGTCACTCAGGGGATTGCCTTAACGACGAGTGATGGACCTCGTCCGTCACCCGTTAAAATTAACCCCAGATCGCCGCAATCGCGGCGATCGTGGGGTTAATGGTGCTGCGGTCTGCATCTGCATTAGAGGCAGACCGGGAGCACCGGATCGGGCTGTCAGAGTACATGTGCCGCTCTGACAGCATGTCAGAGCGGGCACATGTGCTCTCTATACTCACCTCCGCCTCCCTGCACTTTCTGGTTCTGTGTGAAGTGCAGGGAGCCGGATCTTCAGTGATCCTGCCCCCTGGTGACAAAACAAAGTTAAATTAAAATCCCACCCCCCTTTACCCCCCCCCCCCCCTTTACCCATTTTAATATAAAATTAACCCCTTCCCTGCCAATTGATCACTGACTACAGTGATCAATTGGCAGGGATTACATTTTACTATGATCTGATTTTTTTTTTTTTAACCCCTGAGGGTTAATTATTTTTTTTTAACCCTCAAGGGTTAAATGTATTTTATTAATTAATTTACATTTTTTAAAGTTATAAATTTAGCTAGCTGGGGAGGGTGGAAGTTAGTGGGGAATTGGGGGATTTAGTATTAGGCTAACTAGGGGGTTAACGTTAAAAAAAAGTTTAAAAATAAGCTTAAAAAAGTTTTAATAACGTTTAAGTAAAAAATGTAAAAAAATAAACCCTTTACCCAGTCCAAATAAAAATTAACCCCTTCCCTGCCAGTCGATCACTGCCTACAGTGATCAAAATACAGATCACAGTATTATACTGTGATCTAATTTTTTTTTAACCCCTGACGATTAACTTTTATTTATTTTTTAACCCTCAGGGGTTAAATTAATTTAACTAATTTAAATATTGTATAATTAAATATTTTGCTAGCTGGGGTGGGTGGGAGTTATGGGAAAATGGGGAATTTACTGTTAGTGCTGCTTACTGCTAGTTAGGGGTTAACGTAAAAAAAAAGCTTAGAAAAATGTTAAATCTGTAAAAAAAAGTTTTACGAAAGTTTAGGAAACTTTAAAAAAATGAATAAGCAAAACAAAAGTTTAAAAAATAGTTTTAAAAAGTAAAAAAAGTTTTAAAAAGTAAAAAAATACATTTAATAACGCTCATTACCACTACACCTGGTACAAGCTAGCGGAAAAATGATCCCACGCTAAGGTTCAAAATATGCCTTTTAAAATACCCTGGGATGTCTTATTTAAGAAATGGTATGGCTTTATGGGGTATTTGGTTTATATAGCCTGGTAAAATACTCTAAAATGGGACATGGGCACAGCGTAAAAATTTAAAGTTTGAAAAAAAATGGAATGGCTGTGTCCCAAATGTGCCCCTCCGATGTCCACATATACCTGGCAAAGGTACATACGGGGGTATTTTTGTACTCAGCAGACATAGCTGAGCAACATATGAAGTATTATACAGTGGTAGTACACATATGGTTTGCAAAATATACTGTGCAAACTCACTTAGTGTGTCAAAAAGGCAGAAAAAAACGCTTATTACCACTACACCTGGTACACGCTAGCGGAAAAATGATCCCACGCTAAGGTTCAAAATATGCCTTTTGAAATACCCTGGGGTGTCTACTTTAAGAAATGGTAGGCCTTTGTGGGGTAGTTTGAATTTAAAACCTGCGAAGATGCTTGGAAATTGCACTTAGGCCCGGCGTCAAAATTCAAAGTTCGGTAAAAACTGATATGGCTTGGTCTCCTATATGGCACTGTAGCTTCACGAAATAGTGCCATAGACATACAATGGGGGTGTCATTTTACTCAGAAGACTTAGCTGAGCATAATTTGGGGGGTTTGAACTTAGTGGCACATATGAAATATACAAAATGCCCAGCAAAAATGCAATCCGTATGTAAAAAATGCACAAAATTATTTTTTACCACATACTTTGGCATGTAATGGTAAAAAAATGGGGGCATGTTAAGGCACAATATGCACCTTATGAGATACCCTGGGGTGTCTACTTTTACAAATGGTAGGCCTTTGTGGGGTTTTTTTGAACAGTCAAACTGTTATAATAACCCAAATGGAAGCATAGGCTCATTAAATCCGTCTCTCAAAATTCTACTGTGAATACTGAAAAGGACAGGTCTCCTGTATGGCACTGTAGCTTCACGAAATAGTGCCATAGACATACAATGGGGGTGTCCTTTTACTCAGAAGACTTAGCTGAGCATAATTTGGGGGGTTTGAACTTAGTGGCACATATGAAATATACAAAATGCCCAGCAAAAATGCAATCCGTATGTAAAAAATGCACAAAATTATTTTTTACCACATACTTTGGCATGTAATGGTAAAAAAATGGGGGCATGTTAAGGCACAATATGCACCTTATGAGATACCCTGGGGTGTCTACTTTTACAAATGGTAGGTCTTTGTGGTTTTTTTTTTTGAACAGTCAAACTGTTATAATACCCCAAATGGAAGCATAGGCTCATTAAATACGTCTCTCAAAATTCTACTGTGAATACTGAAAAGGACAGGTCTCCTATATGGCACTGTAGCTTCACGAAATAGTGCCAAAGACATACAATGGGGGTACCGTTGTATTCAGCAGAAGTAACTGAACACATAATAAAACTTTGTACAGGAATAGCACACACCAACTTTACAAAATACACATGAGAAGTTCTTTGTTATAAGTTTGTGTGCGAAAACCCCCAAAAAACACAATTTTACTCCAATATTTAGCAGAGGTTGGCGGTAAAATGGCTAGGTAGAAAAGTGTCAAAACAACCTTGGGTAAATAGCCTGTGGTGTCTACTTTATATAAATATATACTTTTGTGTGGCAATTTTGTTTTCTTTTATGGCTATAAAGCTTACAAGACAAACATACCAAATTCTAAAATCGCTCCATATTAAAAGTTTATTTTACTCCTTAACTACCAAAAAAAACCTGAAAATACCAGACACATTATATATTCTGTAAATCAGAACAACTAAATGAATTTATTTTTAATTACTTTCCTTAACCTGCACTAATTAGGCACACATTATTGCAAAAACTGTAAAAAAAAAATAAATCAATTTTTTTCATTTTTTTTGCATTTTTCTGTATTTTTTTTATAATAAATAAGCATGTATATATATATATATATATATATATATATATATGTTACATCAATTGAAAGCCCTTTCTGTCCTTTAAAAAACGGTATATAATATGCGTCGGTGCAATAAATTAGTCAAATGCAAATTGCAGTTGAACGCAAACAGCAAAAAATGCCGTTGTCACAAAGTGAAAGACAAGCTTCCGAAGCTCTGTCCTTAAGGGGTTAAGGGGTTAACCCCTTCAGGACGGAGTCAATAGTGCACGTTCTGATCAAAACGTAAACAAAAACTGGAATTTGCGCTATATGTCTGTTCACCCATAGTTCCCCTCTTTCAGATTATATGCACCCACATTTATTATATATCATTTTGTTCAGGAGAAACAGGGCTTTAATCTATCATTAACTATTCATATATGGAACATAATTTATTATGAATAAAATAAAAAAAAATGTGAGAAAATAAGATTTTACTTTTTTAAATTTGCATTTCCGTCTCACATTTTAACTGTGAATGTTAGGTGTTACTGCAAAAAAATGCACATATTTGTAATCAGCGATGTCTCACGAGTACAACAGTACCCCCCATTAACAGGTTTTATGTTGTTTTGGAAAGTTAAAGGGTCAAATATAGAACACTCCATTTTCAAATTGAAATTTTCCAGATTAGTAATGTTACCTTTGAGACGGTGTGGTAGCCCAGGAATGAGAATTAGCCCCATAATGGCATAGCATTTGAAAAAGTAGACAAGCCAAGGTATTGAAAGTGGGGTATGTTTAGTCTTTTTTAGTAGCCATTTGGTCACAAACACTGGCCAAAGTTAGCGTTCATATTTGTTTTTGTGTGAAAAAAGCAGAAAACTAATATTTGGCCAGTGTTTGTGACTAAGTGGCTACTAAGAAAGACTGGACATACCTTACTTGCAATACCTTGGGTTGTCTACTTTTGCAAATGGTATGCCATCATGGGGGTAATTCTCATTCCTGGGCTACCATACGCTCTCAAAGGCAACATAACCAATCTGGCAAATTTCAATGTGAAAAAAATGAAATGCAAGCCTTATATGTGACTCTAACTTTCCAAAACACCATAAAACCTGTACATGGGGGGTACTGTTATTCTCGGGAGACTTCACTAAACCCAAATATTAGTGTTTTAAAACCGTAAAACATGATACAACAATAATATAGACCATAAAAGTGCCGTTCGTTTGTAAAAATTGCGGAAAACTTCACTTTTATTTAAAATATCATCGTTGTAATACAATTCACCAGTTTGAAACACTAATATTTGAGTTCAGCGAAGTCTCCCGAGTAAAACAGTACCCCCTATGTACAGGTTTAATGGTGTCTTGGAGAGTTACAGGGTCAAATATAGTGCTTGCGAATTTAATTCTCTGCACTTTCTCCCTGTGTCAGGCATGTCAATCAAATTTTAATTAATCAAATCACATAATTATGTTAAAAGATTACTTAAATATACACGTAGAATTGTAATATATATGCATTTATAGGGATTTAAATTCTACGTGTATACTAATGTAATTTTTTATGTAATTATATGTACCGTATTTATCGGCGTATAACACGCACTTTTTCTCCCTGAAAATAGGGGGGAAATCATGGGTGCGTGTTATACGCCGAAATCCCATATTTACTTACCTGTCTTGAAGCGTGGGCCGGTGTTCAGCGCGCACTGGGGTACTGGAACTTAAATTTCAGGTTCCGGTTTCCGGCGGGACTGAAAGGAAGTGTGCACTCTATTGTGTAAATATGGGACAAGAGGGAAAGTGCACTAGGGGACACTATGGGAGGGGGGGGACACACACCGGCCCAAGCTTCAAGACAGGTAAGTAATTATGGGACAAGAGGGAAAGTGCACTGGGGGACACTATGGGGAGGGGGGGGGAGAATACTATGGAAAGGGGGTAACACTATGGGAGGGGGGTGGAGAATACTATGGAAAGGGGGGGAACACTATGGGAGGGGGGGGAACACTATGGGAGGGGGGGGAACACTATGGGAGGGGGGGAACACTATGGGAGGGGGGGAACACTATGGGAGGGGGGGAACACTATGGGAGGGGGGGAGAATACTATGGAAAGGGGGGGAAGAATACTATGGGAGGGGGGGAAGAATACTATGGGAGGGGGTGGAGAATTCTATGGAAAGGGGGTGCGTGTTATACGCCGATAAATACGGTATTTATCTATCTATCTATATATATATATATATATATATATATATATATATATATATATATATATATATATATATATATATATATATATATATATATATATATATATTTATATTTATTTGCGCTTATTTGTATTTTATATATAGATAGATATATATAGAAGGTCATTCTAAGTGTATTTTGTTACACATATATATATATATATATATATATATATATATATATATATATATATATATATTAACAAAATACACTTAGAATGAAATTACATATGCATATATAATTTATATAAAATTTTATTTATTTATTTCATTATTTTATTTATTATTTTAATTATACGTATTTATATATAATATATATGTACATCTATTATATATATATCTATCTATAATATATATACATATTATATATAACTTCATTCTAAGTGTATTTTAATATTAATATATACTAATATTAAAATACACTTTGTAATATGTCACGATAGAAGGGAAGTTGGGCGCAACCCCCTATGTCATCAGCTCAGTGTATGCCCCATCGGTACCAAATGGCACGTTCTGGAGCCATTACGCATCACACATACAAGCCTACGCAGGCAAGAGGCTTGTATGTGTGATGCGTAATAGGTGGGGATTGTAACGCCACACATATCCCGGCCATAGACAGGTCGACTCGCGAGGCAACTGCCCCACAACCTTCCAGAAACGACGTATACTTTGCACAATTCCTAGCCACACAAACACTGATAGATATATGGAGGGCACAACATCCATCAGACCGCGACTATACCTTTTACTCGAACCCACACAATACATACTCACGCATAGACCATTTCCTAATCTCCCCGAACCTGACAACCCAGATAACCCACACATCCATAGGCAATATCTCATGGTCGGATCATGCGGACATAACAATTACCATCCGCATACCAGACCTGAAAAGGCCTTGGACTTGGAGACTGAACCCACTACTTCTCCATGATAACCAAATAAGACTCTCACTTGCTCAATCCATAAAAGAATACTTCGATACCAACGCAACCTCGGTAGCCTCCCCGATAACGCTATGGGCGGCGCATAAGCCAGTGATAAGGGGAACCCTCATTAGCTTAGCTTCAGCCCATAAAAAAAGGAAAATGCAACAAATAACGGACACGCTAACAGACCTAAGAAGACTAGAAATGAACCACAAACACAACCCTCAGCCACAAACACTACGCGATCTAACAGCCACTAGAGATCTTCTCAAACAACTCACCCTCACAGACACGACCAAAGCAATGATGTGGCTCAAACAAAAATTCTATGAAAAGGGCAATAAAGCCGACACTATGCTTGCCCGACGACTCAAAAAACGCATAGAAGCCAAAAAAATCTCATCTATACGCACAAAGACAGGCACCATTAGCGACATACCTGATCAGATAGGAGACACATTCCAACAATACTTTAAATCACTATACAACCACTCCCCCCACCTAAACCACAAGTCCATTACATACCGGGATTTACTGGATAAATATTTACAACGCATAAAACTACCCACCTTGTCCCAAGACGCCAGACAAGCCATAGAAGCTGAAGCGACGGTAGAAGAGATGGCAACGGCATTAGGAGCCTGTAAACCTAACAAAAGCCCAGGCCCCGACGGATACACCGCCCTCTATTATAAAGAATTTGGCCCTCTGCTCCTTAAACACCTCTGCGCAGTCTTTAATGCTACCCTGAAAGGAGACCACCTCCCGCCTGACATGACAATGGCGAACATATGTTTGCTCCCCAAACCTAACAAAGACCTCACAGAACCGGATCACTATAGACCCATATCTCTACTAAACGTAGACCTCAAAATCATGAGCAAGATGATGGCCACCAGACTCAACCCATACCTAGATATGCTAATCCACCCGGATCAGGTGGGCTTCATCCCCAACAGGCAGGCTTTAGATAACACACGCAGAAATATAGACATCATATGGTTGGCCCAACACCGCAAAATCCCCACCACAGTAATAGCCTTAGATGCCGAGAAGGCGTTTGACCGCCTTCTTTGGCCCTTCCTATATCGCACATTGGAACACATGAACTTTCCAAATCCATTCCTAGCGTTTCTACAGGCCACGTACCACTCACCACAGGGAGCCCTGCTGCTCCCTAACATTTCACCATCCAGATTCCCAATCCTCAACGGTACAAGGCAAGGCTGTCCACTCTCGCCCCTCATGTTTGCGTTGTCCCTGGAACCGCTACTCCAGGCTATTCGCGACAACCCTAGTATAATGGGAGTAAATATCAGAGGTGAATCATATACGATATCCGCATACGCAGACGATATACTCCTCACGCTCACCGACCCGGATCACTCCATAGACCCATTATTAGACACCATAAACGAATACGCAGCAGTGGCAGGGTACAAACTAAACATCGCGAAATCAGAAATACTACCTATACAGATCTCAGAAACACAACTAATTGATCTAAAACGCAAATACCCGTTCCGAATATGCCCTGCGGACATCACATACCTGGGAATCCAGCTCCCAGCCGACCTACACACCCTTTACGAGAAAAACTATACACCTCTGATACGCCAAGCACATGCCGACCTCCGAAAATGGGAGACCCTGGGAATATCGTGGCTAGGCCGAGTTACAACTATAAAAATGAACCTACTCCCCAGATTACTATATCTTTTTCAGACACTACCCATTCCCCTCCGCACAACAGACATCAAATCGTTACAAACAGCGGTTGACAAATTCATCTGGAATGGCCGTAAACCCCGGGTCCGTAGAACCACACTCTATGTCCCTAAGAAGCAAGGAGGCCTAGGACTACCAAACTTCTTCCACTATCATGCAGCAGCCCAACTGGCCCAAATTCAACAATGGCACGCACCCCCGCAAACTAAGCGGTGGGTAGACATTGAACACACTATATTTGGAAGAGACCTTCCATCCCTCTACATGTGGGTCCCCAGACCCCATAGACCACTGCCCCCCCCAACCGCCCCAACCATCACTCATTCTCTAGACCTATGGGACAAGCTACAGGATAAATTTGACCTATCCTCATTCCTTTCCCCTATGACCCCAATATGGAGGAACAAGCTATTCCCACCTGGGCTTACCCCAACACATTTTGCCAGTTTTGATCAGAGAGACATAGAGAGACTAAAGCACCTATATCTACACAACAAAGTGATCTAATTCACAGAAATCAAAGACGCTGACACACTGACGACATTCGATCACTTCAGATTCATCCAATTACGGAGCTTCGCCTCCAACCCGATGATAAAACAAGCAGGCACAGCAACACTCTCCCGATTTGAAAAAGATTGCATGAAACACCCGACCAGAAAAGGACAAATCTCCGACCTATACACGACCCTAGCGACTCACTCTACCCAGGTCATTCTCCCATATATCGCGGCATGGGAAAAGGATCTGGGACCTCCAGGAGAAAACACAGACTGGGCAGAAATATGGGAAGCTACGGCAACCATATCTATCTGTGTAACACATACGGAACAAGCATATAAGATGCTATTCCGATGGTACCTCACACCTAAGCGACTAGCAATTATACACAAAACACCAGACACTTGCTGGAAACTATGTGGTGAACAAGGAACGTTTATCCACTGTTGGTGGACTTGCCCCAAACTCAAACCCCTATGGACAAAAGTCACAAACCTACTGTCCAAGATACTGCATAAACCATACCCACTAGACCCTTGGGCGTTACTGCTATCAAAACCCCTGGAAGACCTCACAAGAGCTGAAAATAAACTTAGCGCTCGCATAGCCCTCGCAGCTAGGAGAGCAATAGCGGAACTATGGTCGACTCCCCGAATCCCATCCCCGACAATTATCACGAAAAAAATCTTAGAACACATACAAATGGACAAACTCACATCCTTACTACACGACACGCCTAACCGCTTCCACAAATTCTGGGACCCATCGATTGAGGGAGACACATCTTTACCCTGGTAAATGCAATAAAACAAATAAAGGACTTAACGCCCCTGCAGCACCCCAAAGTACACGGACAGGGAATAGCCCTATAACCAAGAGGAATACCCAGAGCCTGTATACCACCGAACCCCTTCGGACCGGGGCCCCGTGCCTCGCCCTGTCCCATACACGGCCAAAAAGTTCTCAGTAGGGACAAACCACCTTAAGACCAACCCACTACTCCTGACCCCACCATCTCACCTTTTGTACGTCAAACATAATCATCAGCAGACCTATTGCACGCAATACGCAAACCCAGACACACCCAGACAGGAGCTACAAAATCCAAACCTACAACGGACGAAAGTACCGATTATAGCTACACAAGCCTACCACGTACTAACTCGGGGAGACAAACAAGATGGTAAAACAGAACAGCCTACAAGCACGACCTCCCTATCCCATCCCACACAACCCCCCACCTGCTATGCCACAACCACACACCTCGGTACACAATCCGACGCATAGCTTAATTATAGGAGGATACTGAAGGATAACGTGAACGAAACCGACAGGGCACCCCTACCCCCGACCTTTCCTATTTCTGTACCCCCCCCCCCAACCCCTAGAACTAGTACAATCCTAAAGGGTACGCGCAGAGCAAAGGTATCTTAAGGAATAACAAATATGGTAACCGAAGATGTATTGTACCTAACATAATGTTTACGTATGCTTGTCACCAGTTTTCGTGACACAATGTGTACGACCTGTATCAAACACTTTATCACCCTGCTCCCTTCTTCTTTTCTGTACCCCTTCTCCAAAAATAATGGAAAATCATTCACATAAATAAAGAATTTTTAAAAAAAAATACACTTTGTATGACGTTGTATATATGTGTATATATATATATATATATATATGTGTGTGTATATATATATATATATATATATATATATATATATATATATATATATATACACTAATAAATGAAAAAATCAAAATGCACTCACAGGTCTTCGTGTTATTGGACAAATTGGTGCTTTATTTGGTCCTCAAAAGTGTACAAAAAATCAATCGACGTTTCGACCCTGCCGGGTCTTTTTCAAGATCATAGAGTACATCTATTTTTACACTTGTTTAATTTTTTTTTTTTTTAAACTTTCCTACCTGCAGGCAGATCCATAGACAGCTATAGGGGGCCATGTGATCGCTCTTTGAGAGCCATCACATGGCCCCGGGGGGCCTCATTTGCCAGAGGGGGGCTGCCTGGGCTGTCAGGCAGCCCCCCAGAAGAGGATCGCGGCGGAGGTGAGTACAACTCATCTCCTGGGGCTTAAAGCCGTTACAGCGTTCCATGCCGCCGCAACGGCTTTAAAGCCCTTTTAATGCGGGACGGCATGGAACGCCGTAACAGCGTTAAGGGGTTAAACTTAACTTTCCCTGGGACTGCATGTGCTTTCCCACATGTCAGGATAGTGGCTGTGCAAAAGTCTGGGTGCCAGATATACACCCCTGACCACCATTCCCAACACTCTCACAGTACTAAAAGTTAGGTTAACAGAACTAGAATGTAGGTTATGCTTATAGATAGATAATGCACGTAAAAGCCCCAAATCTGTAACAAAAGTGTGTTAGGGTATCCTCGGAGTCAATGTTTAACAGTGGAGCGATCCACTATCAATCGGTGATCTAAAACCTTAAGTCTGTGCCTTCGAGGGCACCTAAGCTAGAAAAATTATGAAGTCTAAATTCTTACTACATATGCACTATAATAACTAAACTCTTTCCCTGCCCACCCCAAAGATCGTTCCTAAAAAGTGAAGATATATGAGAGAAATAAATCTGATTTGGAGATATCTGTGATTAGATATATCTGGAGATATCTGTGTAGGGTTGGAGGTTTTTCGGCATGGTAAGGAGTGCGGCTGAGCCCAGACGCGCGTTTCGCCGGTAAGCGTCACTTCAAGGTGGAACCAGTGTGCCGGGTTTTTTGTTTAAATAATCGCTCCCATTAATACGATAGGTCCTTTGTAGCACCAATGATGATGTCTTGATTAACCATATACTGACTGCTATAGACGTAATTGTGTGAACAGTTAACCCTTTCAAAGACATTTTTTCCCAAATTATTATATGTCTATGATCTGATAATTTCCTATGTATATTGGCCCACAAATGAATTATGTTGGACAAATTTATTGAGTGTATATTTAAAAATTAAGCAGTCCGACCGGTGTAGTGATAATCGGTGTATGAGAGTTGATTACGAATGTTAAAGGGACAATAAGATGTCCATATTAATTTAGAAAATCATTAATTTCGATCCGTGGGTTATGAATATTAAAGGGACAGTGAGATGTTCATTATTAGTTTATCAGTATATAAAATAGACAAGTACACACGAGTACAACAGTACCAGCCATGTACAGGTTTTATGGGGTGTTGGGAAATTCTAAGGATAAATATAGCTTTCCCCTTCTCTGTTTTTACACATTGAAATTTGCCAGATTAGTTATGTTGCCTTTGAGAGCATATTGCAGCCCAGGAATGAGAATTACCCGCATAATGGCATACCGTATGCAAAATTAGACAACCTATGGTATTCAAAATGGGGTATGTACAGTCTTTTTTTTAATAGCCACTTAGTCACAAACCCTGGCCAAAGTTAGCATTCATATTTATTTTTTGCATTTATCACACAAAAAAAATTCATTTTCACTGATGACTTCATTGTCGTTAATACATTTTAACTTTTTTGAAATGCGTTTTTGTTTTCAGCGAAAGTCTCGAGTACAACAGTACATCCCATATACAGGTTTTCTGGTGTTTTTGTAAAGTTACAGCGATAAATATAGGGCTTACAAAAATATATATTTTTTTATATAATATAGATGTATATAATTTAATTCGAAGTGTCTTTGGATGTTGTCATACCTGTATATTAATATTAAAATTACAAATGTATATAATTTTTATAAATGGATAGATATTGAAAAACACTTCAAATGAAATTATGTGTGTGTGTGTATATATATATATATATATATATATATATATATATATGTGTGTGTGTATATATATATATATACACATATATATATATTCTAAGTACATATATACAAAAAAATCAATTTTATATACATACATGTGTGTGTAATAAATATATTTTTCAAACTATTCAATACAACCCAAACATGTCGGGCAGTCTGCCTGAACCAGATCGCTGCAGATTAAGTATCTGGAGTGGGGGATAGGGGGATGCAATCTGCAGGGTGTTCTGTGGCCTTAGAGACCACATTTTTGTAGGAAAGCATAGGACATATTGGCCTTTAAAAGAAAAAAAAAATTAATGGTATATAATATTTGCAATTAGAGGTGCAATTTGTGGTTAAAAACAAAGTGCAAAAATTGCACATGTCTTAAATTTGTCTGCTCAAAGTATCTTGAGTATATTCCCTTTTCTGTCATTTTAAAGCATATAAGCATACATAATATGTTGGTACTACATGAATGCTAATATAAGAATTTTAGTTTTTTCTATAAAAAAAGCAAATATATTTAATCCATTTTTAGACACTCGTGTGAAGTTTAACCCCTTAAGGACACATGACATGTCTGACATGTCATGATTCCCTTTTATTCCAGAAGTTTGGTCCTTAAGGGGTTAAGTACAAATACAATGTATAAAAGCAATTGATTATTTTTACCCTTCTCTTTTTGTTTCTGTTTCAAAGAGGTTGCAATCCAAAGTTTTGAAGTTGGTAGATATATCTTATGGTGGCGAAAATGGTTTCAACCAGGCAATTGAGTTGTCTACAGAAGTCCTTTCAAACGTGAAATTTATTCAAGAAAAAAAGTTAATAGGTAGGAAAGTAAAGCTCTTATAACCGTAATTTTTATGTATAAAATTTTACTGTCAACTTTAAGGTGTGTGTGTGTGTGTGTGTGTGTATGTATATGTATATATGTATGTGTTTAATTTTTTTTTTATTATTTATATAGCGCCCTCAGGTTCTGTAGCACTGTACAATGAATATATATATGTGTATCAAAGAGAAGGGGGTGTACCAGCGCTCGTATTCAAATAAGATAAAGAGACAAGATAGTCCAAACAAATCTATATGTATACAAAGCTGCTAGAACACCCAAGTCTTATCTTGTACAATAGAAACAAAAAACCTTGGGTAGGTGAAGCGCTATTACAGGGTAATCGTGATGGAAATAATGGAGAATAAAAGTACACGTGGAAGTACCTTGGGTATTCTTTTATGTCTATATTCACGGTAGTTAATGTTTAGTTCCTGTAAAACATAAACATAATGAACCACACATAGTGCAAACTGTATTAAACAATGATGTATAAAAAGGAAAAGAGAGAATTCCCACTCACAATTTTTGGAGCTAAAATATAATAGCTCAATAGTAGCGCTCTTGGGGTCCGTAAAGGCGACCCTCACCCTTCTTTCATGTGAATGCTCTTTTTTCTTGTTTCCTATAAGGATGGAAAAAGCGCATATGGTGCAATACTGTAGATCTTATGTGTAAAGAATAACTGAGATGTGGTACTCACAAGCTTAGAGCCATCCAAATCGGCTCTGATCCAATCGCTTATGGGGTTAAGGACATTCTTTAAAAATAGCAGGGAGAATGCCAATAGTATGTTTATATAAAAAAATAATATACTTTATTATAGACAGTAAAGATATATATATAAAAAAATAGATTATATATATATATATATATATATATATAATCTCCAAGGTGCTTGTAGTCCAGGTATATAATGACTAATGCCCGGTGCAATTCCAGCAAAAAATCATAGGTATCCAAAAAAAACGGAATGCACTCCAGGGTCTTTGTAAAGTAAAATGTAACTTTTAATTCATATACAAAATAAAAAAAATATACATCAATGTTTCGGCTCACATCTGGAGCCTTCTTCAGGATGGCAGATATGACATGACATACATAGCAAACATAATATATACACATAAAAATTAAGTGCTTACTATCACCAAGTGTGTGTAGAACTGAAACCGCCAAAATGCACGAGAGGAGAGCAGAGTAGATCGTTAAGCCGATACACAGATCGGGTCTGACGTGGATTGTGTGCCAGCGTTGCTAAGCAACAGCTGAAACCTACGTCTTTGTTGCCGATCAGCTACTCCTGTGATTAGGGATTCTGAAGACAATTATCATCAGCCAGCACTGAGAGCTGTGTACTGGGGGAAGCTTCCTACCACTACTAACACATATAAATGCAGTAGGGGATTCTGGGGGTGATCATCCTCAGCCAGCCCAAGGTGCTGTACACTGAGACAGCTCCCGGCCATTAGTTACACACCAAGTGAGAGTTAGTAAACTAAAACAGACCAGACTTGGTCTCGAAGGAGGTGAAGAATATGCATACATTAGAAAGGAGATGGTGAGATGATGGTTATCTGGGGAGGGAAAGTTGATAGACGTGTGTGCAGTGCTAGGGAAAGCACATATGCGAGAGGACCATTCAGTCTAATCTTTAACATAATGAGCATGTGATAAAAGTAACCTTGTCTGCATACCAAGCATAATGACAAGTGGGTACTTGAAGCTGATAACATTGTATCAGTTCTACAGTTAGCAATGAATTAATCAACATTGGATACATACTTAGGCATTACTATCATAATAAAAAGACTCAGGATAAGGGGAAGAAACAAGAATAGAATGACAGATTACAGAAAAGGATGTCTATTCTTTCAACTCTTATAAGTGTTCACATATCTGTATGAATGAGTAGATAGAGGAAAAATCTTGAATAAATAAAGGACATTTCTTATATGGGATAGGGCATCAAAGGTGTGCAGAATGTGCACATAACAATGGAACTCTAAACCCAATGTAGACAAATATACAGGATATACATATGATGACCAAGAGCAAATATATGTGCAATAAATATTGTGATAAACATGTGTTTACAACTAAATGTATTAAAGGGACATGGCAGAATAAATTATGCATTTAAATATTTAGTCACCACAGTATTGGAAACCCGTTATATTAAAAGGAACAAATAAGCATATGTTCAAACTCTGATGTCTTTAAAGGGACATGGCAAATTAAATTAAATTAAATCTCACATTAAGTCCTATGGACCCTACTAATTTGGAAGTCTGTTATATTTAAAGAAACATTGCAAAATACATTTTCTCATTGAGTCCTTTAGGCCAAACTGTATCAAGGGTTCTTATCCAGAAAGTCTCTTTGTAGGAGTAGGATCCTACAATCTCCACCACGGTGTAGAGGGGGTATGTGGTCAATCGCCATAAGTTTAAGTGATGTCAAAGGATGCTCCAACATTAAGAAATGTTTCGCCACAGGGAGTTCGGCTTTGTTGTCTCGATAAGCTGTTCTTATACTGGACCGATGATTCCTTATTCTTTCTCTTAAAGGCAAATCAGTTTTTCCTATATAGGAAAGTCTGCAGGGGCATTGTAGTTTATAGATAACATCTGATGTGCATGTTAGTCTATGTCGTATTTTAAATATTTTGCCGCTGTGTGGGTGTGAGAGCTTTACTGGGAGTCATGTGGCTGCAGGTAACACAACCCAGGCATCTGTAGCACCCTGGAATGGCTGTCAGTTGTTTGGTCGAATAACATTGCACTGGGTCGAAATTTACTAGAAGGTCTGAGATTTCTTCCCCGTCGGAAACACATTGGGGGGTTGAGAAATTCCTTGGGTAGAGTAGAATTATTCGATAAGATTCGTCAATTAGATGTTACAAAGGCGTCTAGGTGATGCCGTGGTATAGGTGGTGGGAAAAAACATCCTGTCGTGCTTTCTTTCCAGTGCTTCTGTTGTGCTGTAACATCTGTTCCATGCTTGTTGTAATACAAGATCTTTGTAGCCTTGATCCTTAAATTTGTTCCACATCTCCCCCATTTGTTGTTGAGCAGTTACTGGATCTGAGTTGTTCCTCATTACCCATAGCAATTGTGAGTATGGGAGGGATGCCTTGAGATGTTGTGGGTGGAAGCTCTCTGCATGCAACAATGTGTTCCTATCTGTAGATTTCGTATATAGACTGTACGTCAATTTATGATCCATAATTTGTATACGTACGTCGAGAAAGTCCACACGTTCCATGTCAGTGGTGATGGTAAGTTGAATTGGTGTGTTCATAGAGTTGATTTGTTCAATAATCTCATTGATAGAATCGGCATCTCCCTTCCAAATGATCAGCATGTCATCAATGAAACGACGGTATAGGATGATATTCTCAGCATGTGGGGTTAAAATGTATTGATGCTCAAAACAATACATATATCCATTGGCATAATTCGGTGCCATGGCTGCTCCCATGGATGTGCCTGTGATTTGTTGGAAGCATTTTTGTTCAAATCTAAAGTACCGTATATACTCGAGTATAAGCCGAGTTTTTCAGCACATTTTTTGTGCTGAAAAACCCCAACTCGGCTTATACTCGAGTCAATGTCTTTATTATGGCAATTTGCATTGCCATAATACAGACAGGGGGCTGTGGGGCTGTCAGAGCTGTAACTTACCTCTCCTGCAGCTCCTGTCAGCTTCCTCCTCCTCCGCGCCGTCCGTTCAGCACCTCGGTCAGCTCCCAGTGTAAATCTCGCGAGAGCCGCGGCTCTCACGAGACTTACAGTGTGAGCTGACAGAAGAGCTGAACGGACGGCGCGGAGGAGGAGAGCTAACAGGAGCTGCAGGAGAGGTAAGTTACAGCACTCATACACACACTCGCTGCACTCATACACACACTCGCTGCACTCATACACACACTCGCTGCACTCATACACACACTCGCTGCACTCATACACACACTCGCTGCACTCATACACACACTCGCTGCACTCATACACACACTCGCTGCACTCATACACACACTCGCTGCACTCATACACACACTCGCTGCACTCATACACACACTCGCTGCACTCATACACACACTCGCTGCACTCATACTCGCACTCGCTGCACTCATACGCGCACTCGCTGCACTCATACGCGCACTCGCACGCACTCATACGCGCACTCGCACGCACTCATGCGCGCACTCGCACGCACTCATACGCGCACTCGCGCGCACTCATACGCGCACTCGCGCGCACTCATACGCGCACTCGCGCGCACTCATACGCGCACTCGCGCGCACTCATACGCGCACTCGCGCGCACTCATACGCGCACTCGCGCGCACTCATACGCGCACTCGCGCGCACTCATACGCGCACTCGCGCGCACTCATACGCGCACTCATGCGCGCACTCATACGCGCACTCATGCGCGCACTCGCGCGCACTCATACGCGCACTCGCGCGCACTCATACGCGCACTCGCGCGCACTCATACGCGCACTCATACGCGCACTCATACGCGCACTCATACGCGCACTCATACGCGCACTCGCGCGCACTCATACGCGCACTCGCGCGCACTCATACGCGCACTCGCGCGCACTCATACGCGCACTCGCGCGCACTCATACGCGCACTCGCGCGCACTCATACGCGCACTCGCGCGCACTCATACGCGCACTCGCGCGCACTCATACGCGCACTCGCGCGCACTCATACGCGCACACACTCATACGCGCACACGCTCACACGCGCACTCGCGCGCACTCGCACGCACTCATGCACGCACTCGCGCGCACTCGCACGCACTCGCACGCACTCATACGCGCACTCGCACGCACTCATACGCGCACTCGCACGCACTCATACGCGCACTCGCACGCACTCGCACGCACTCATACGCGCACACGCACACACGCACACACTCATACACTCATACTCGCACACGCACACACACACACACACACACTAGCTGCACTCATACACACACACGCACGCACACACACACACACACACACACACTCGCTGCACTCATACACACACACGCACACACACACACACACACACACACACACTCGCTGCACTCATACACACACACACGCACACACACACACTCGCTGCACTCATACACACACGCGCGCACACACACACACACACACTCGCTGCACTCATACACACACACGCACGCGCGCACACACACACACACACTCGCTGCACTCATACACACACACGCACACACACACACACACACACACACACACACACACACACTCGCTGCACTCATACACACACACACGCACACACACACACTCGCTGCACTCATACACACACGCGCGCGCACACACACACACACTCGCTGCACTCATACACACGCACACACGCACGCACACACACACACACACACACTCGCTGCACTCATACACACACACACACACACACACACACTCGCTGCACTCATACACACACGCACACACACACACTCGCTGCACTCATACGCACACGCACACACTCGCTGCACTCATACGCACACACACACACTCGCTGCACTCATACACACACGCACACACACACTCGCTGCACTCATACACACACGCACACACACACTCGCTGCACTCATACACACACGCACACACACACTCGCTGCACTCATACACGCACACACACACACTCGCTGCACTCATACACACACGCACACACACACACACACACACACACACTCGCTGCACTCATACACACACGCACACACACACTCGCTGCACTCATACACACACTGTAAATAAATATTCAATTAATATATTTTTTTTATAATCTAATTTTATGTAGAAATTTACCAGTAGCTGCTGCATTTCCCACCCTAGTCTTATACCCTAGTCAATCCGTTTTCCCAGTTTTTTGGGTTAATATTAGGGGCCTCGGCTTGTATTTCAGATAGGTAGTTCAGATTCAGTACTGACTGGAGTAGTTCCAGTGTAAACGCGATCGGCGGTCCTGTGTATGTTGTTGATTCGTTTAAAATGCATCGCATTGCATCAATTCCACCTTGATGAGGTATAGCAGTATATAGGCTTTTTACATCACATGTAACAAGGGTAATCGTGCCTGTTGGTAGCATGGTGTGATCGAGAAGCTTCAGTAGTTCCGGTGTGTCGTTCAATGTTGTAGGATCTCGTGCATTTTGGCGGTTTCAGTTCTACACACACTTGGTGATGGTAAGCACTTAATTTTTATGTGTATATATTATGTTTGCTATGTATGTCATGTCATATCTGCCATCCTGAAGAAGGCTCCAGATGTGAGCCGAAACGTTGATGTATATTTTTTTATTTTGTATATAAATCAAGTTACATTTTACTTTCCAAAGACCCTGGAGTGCGTTCTGTTTTTTTGGAGAGATATATATTATTAACCATTTGAATTTTTAGAATATGTGAACTTTCTATGAAACATTACTGGTCTATGAAATAGAAGGTGTCAGGGTTTATATTTATATTTTATTGATATTAAATTCTGTCTAAATAAAACTTTAGTAATAACATCATACTCCTATACCTCCTGTATGATATTTCTTTAAGAGCTTACCAGCCGTCTAAATTTCCAACATATGAATTCTCCATAAAATGTTATTGATCTGTGGAATATGAGGTGAATATAAATTGTGCTGGCTGACTCATTATACAAATGAGAACCTCTTGCACTCCTACAAAAATCAATAATATAACAAAGTATTCTGTGTTATCAGGCGCTTAAAATAAATAGTAACAAGTGCTCTTATAATACAGCAGCTCTCACACACAAAATAGGTACTCTCCAATCCTATCGTGATTAAATGTGAAATAAACACTAATTTACATAACCAGTATGCAATAGTGGAAGTGTGTAGCGCTAAATAATATTAACTTACCGTATTTTTCGCTCCATAAGACGCACTTTTTTTCCCCTCAAAAGTGAGGGGAAATGTCTGTGCGTCTTATGGAGCGAATATGAAGCTTTAGTTAACTGTCTTGTAGCGTTGGCCGGCAGCACAGGGCGCACCGCGGTACTGGAACTTCAATTTCAGGTTCCGGTTTCCGGCGGGACTGAAAGGAAGTGCGCACTCAGCTCAGTGTGCACACTTCCTTTCAGGTGCAGAAGGACGTGGTTGTACACCATATAATAGGAAGCACTCACGTGGTTCAGAGCCTATTGAGGATTGGCTCTAATCACTCTTGCCTTGTGTCCTTTAGGTGACACACACCTTCAACTCCAGATACAGGATATTCCTCAGAACAAGAGAAAAAGAACAGGGAGAATTCGCCCTAGTGTTGAAATCCTTAAAACCGCAATATACACACATATATATGAAGGTGAAGATTGCTTCTCACCTGGATAAGAGCCTGTAACCTGGCTCTAAGTAGATAGACATAGGAGTCCTTTTTGGGATGACTCTTTCCCTCTTTTGTAGGATGGAAGGTACACCAAATATACTTATGGAAAATAAAAATGATATTTATTGCATACACTTAAAATCAATATGATACATACAGTATATAGGTGTGCCCAAAACGCGTTTCGCCGATTCCGTTCGGCTTTCTCAATTGGTAATTTCCATCCAGTTCTCTTCCTGTTCATAAATCCCGCCTCCCGTCCTGATTGGTGGTCGGAGATCGAAAACCGACCAATCACGGACGTCTCTGCGAGGGAGATTAAAGTGCTCCAGCTGTATTGCTTCATCCCTTAGCGGTGACGTCATCATGCACGTACATACGATCGTGCGGACGGCGTCACTTCCGGGAATGTGAAAGAGTAGTATTCACATTAGTCCTGGATATCCAATTCTTCTTTCTTCAATTTGGCTGACATCACTTCCTTTTTTTCCCCCAAAAGTCTCCCCTCCAGTCCATTATAGTAGTTCGTTCGTCCATTTTGATTAGTGGCGAAAGTATTGGAAAAATCAAAGAATCGTCCATGGTGCAGTTTTTAGTCTCCAATCCTGAGATAAATATGCTCATATTTGAGCATTTAGACATAAACAGTAAACAATAAAGTGCATCAATTAATGTTATCAAGGAAAAACATACTTAAAGGGGAACATGTGTATTATTTCAAATAAGAGATGTTGGTGCAGAGTGATGTTTTAACCACTAGAAATATAAGGATTTATCAATAAATTCCCATTAAGGGGGGGGGGAAGAGAGAGAGAGAGAGACACAGTTCCAGGATACGTTTGACAATCTTTATTTGGGTACACAGCTTTGTACCCAAATAAAGATCCCTCAAATTGCAATCAATAAAATTATGTAAAAATATGACATAAATATGAACGTAGGATTGAAATATATATACAAATTTATATATTTGAAGTCTACATGTGTATATATATGTAATTATGTATATGGACTTATGTATATTTCGTATTTATTATCATTTTATTCTAAGTGTATTTTGATTTAAATATATATTATCAAAATACAGTTAGAATAAAATATATATATAATTTGTAATTTTAAAAATAAAAATGTAAAAATAATTTTGCAAACATTTTAAATATATATATATATATATATATATATATATATATATATATATAAATATTTTAATATATATATCATTTTTTTTAAATGTTTGCAACATTTTTACATTTTTATTTGTATTTACTTATTTGTATTTACTTATTTATATTTTAGAATATATACAATATGTAGTTATTATTTATACATGTGTAATTTAATTATGAATGTATTTTTATATTATATGTATATAAAAATACACTTAGTTTGACATGTATGTATAAATGATATGTATTAAGGCCACTTGGCCTGTAAAAAAATGTGTTTTTAAATAGTACTATTTAGGATTTGAAATCACTGTTTAGTTAATAAGCGAGTGCACTGGTTTGTGTATTTTATATATATATATATATATATATATTGTAGCAAAGAACAGCCGCTCACCGGTCTTGTAAAAGTCCAAAATTTATTTAAATAAAGTTAAGAGAGACCAACGTTTCAGTCCCAGCTCGGGACTTTCCTCAGGGTAACAAAACAATAATAAATACAAATGCAAAGTACTGACAATATATAGGTAGAATATAATTAGTAAAACTCACCCAGGTGCAGTAGATGTGTATCAGCCGTGTACCGGAGCACTTCCGGGTATGCGCGCGCACACCCGCATAAACTCCGCCCCCTTTACATGCACGTGATACGTGCGGTGATGTGTGTGTTGTATATATGGTTGTTAAGCAACATTACGTGCCCAGATTCTCCAGCCTGAATGGGAGTGTGGTGAATGAGTTTAAACACTGTGATTTGTGAAGACTATTCAGATGTGCATCATATCTGTCCTAGCTTGTTGCAAAATTGTGCTTCAAACTGGGGTTCTTTTTTTTTTTTTTTCCTTTTGGATCAACAGCAAAAAACAGGTGTGAGGAAGGCTGAACTTGATGGACGCAAGTCTCTTTTCAGCTATCTAACTATGTAACTATATGGAAGACTGTGTCTATTCTGCTGTGTTGCAGAGCCTAGTTGCAAATATTATAGATAACTGCAAAAGCATGAATTTGCTGATATATTAAGTGTCACACGTGCAAATGACACCCATTACAGTGTAATGTGCATTGAGACCCATCCAACAGTACATATTTATATAGAAATATAAATTTAATGAAAAAAAGCCATAAAGTAAATATAAGTGTAATAGTACATCGTGATTCATATCTATCTATACAATAAAGGCAAATGCCCGAGCATCACAATAACCAATATACATAACTAAATACAAAATAATGCATTGTATAAAATAGTACAAGCTATAGGAATTTAAATAAATGAATAATATGGGATATTTTCATTTAACCCTCTCGGTGCCATTGTGCCCAACTGATAAATCCAAAACGCTTCCTTTTGGAGCAGCATCCGTCCTCTGTTACCACCCCTCTTGGGACAAGGTATGTGGTCTATACTCACAAATTTGAGGGAGGATAATGGATGTCCTTTCTCCAAAAAATGTTTGGCCACCGGTTTGTCAGATTGGCCATCGCGATAGGCCAGCCTGATACTTGACCGGTGGCCGCGTATGCGCTCGCAGATGGGGTTTCCGTTTTGCCCACATAATATAGTCCACAGGGACACATGAGCTTATAAATGACAAAAGATGTCTTACAGGTAATGGTATACCTAATGTCATATGTTTTATTAGTGTGTGGATGGCAAAACTTTTTGGATGGAATCATGTGCCCGCAGGTAACGCACCCCAGGCACCGTATACAACCACGTATGTTGGCCTTTAAAGTCTTGGTGTAACTGTCCACAGGATCTGTGTGTACCAAAATATCACGTAGGTTCCTGTTTCTTCTGTAACAGATCATGGGCGGTTCTTTGAAGATTTTAGGCAGGGAGTCATCCGTGGATATCATTTTCCAGTTGTCCTTAATTAGTGCAGAGTTGTGGAATGTCAACGGAAACACCATGCGTTGTGAAAAGTTAGCCTTAGCCTGATTCGGGGCTAACCTGGCTTGAGTGAGTGCCTCTTGTAGTACTCGACCTTCATACCCTCTATTCACAAACTTTTGGGTCATTGATTCCAGTTGTATCTCTGCTGCCACTGTATTTGAGTTATTACGTATAACTCTCTGATATTGTGCCTTGGGTATAGATTTTTTTCAAGGCCCATGGGTGTGCGCTCTGTGCGTGCAAAAGGGTTTTCCTATCAGTCGGTTTAGAGAACAAAGTGTACTCAATTCCATTTACTCCATAGGACAGCTCCAAATCTAGGTATTGGACGGAGTGTTTACTGATATTGGACGTAAACCTAATTGGTGTAGGTAACTGGTTCAATGCTTGTATCATGTCCTGTGCTTGTTCTGCTGTGCCGTTCCAGATTATAAGGAGGTCATCAATGTAGCGATAGTACCCCGTGATGAATCTTGCATATGGGGTTAATATGTATTGTACCTTATACATATACATATATGCGTTCGCATATCTTGGCGCTACTGCCGAGCCCATAGAGGTTCCCGCTATCTGTAAATACCATTGCTCTTCAAATCTAAAGTAATTGTTGTTCAGAATAAAGGATAGTAGCTCCAATACAGATTCAATCGGAGGGCCTCGATATAGTGATGTATTACATAGCACTTGACGCATCGCCTCTACCCCATCTATGTGTGGGATGACCGTATATAAATTGGACACGTCCATGGTGATAAAAATCGGTGTTGTATCTTTGAAGTTCAAGGATTTAAGGTGTTGTAGTAAAGACTGTGTGTCTTTAACACGGGTATATAGGGCTTCGACTGTTTTTTTACAGATGAAATCAAGCCACTGTGCAATGGGTTCAAGTACACCGTCGGTGGCTGAGACAATGGGTCTCCCCGGGGGTCTCTGAGCATTCTTGTGTATTTTCGGGATGCTGTATATCACTGGAGTGCGGGGGAAGGTTTTATTCAAAAAAATTATATAATTCTATGTCAATGTATCCAGCTCTTAAAGACATATCCAGTATATCTACAATATATTTTCAAGTTTATATATATATATATATATATACACACACACACACACACACACACACACACACACACACACACACACACACACACACGTGTATACATATAATTCTAAGTATAAATTTATGTAATAATTTTACATAATTAGGTCACTTTATTAAATACAATTTGCGGGACCTGCCTGACAACCCGGGCCAAAAGTCCAGGGAATTTAATTTGCTAGCACTATATTTAACCCTGTAACTTTCCAAGACACCATAAAACCTGTACATGGAGGGTACTGTTTTACTCCGAAGACTTCGCTGAACACAAATATTAGTGTTTCAAAACAGTGAAATGTATTACAACGATTACATTTTTTGCATTTTTCACACACAAATGGCACTTACACGGACGATATAATTGTTGTGATACGTTTTACTGTTTTGAAACACTAATATTTGTGTTCAGCGAAGTCTCCTTAGTATAACAGTACTCCTCATGTGCAGGTTTTATGGTGTTTTCAAAAGTTAGCGTCAAATATAAGGCTTGCATTTCAGTTTTTTCACATTAAATTCGCCAGATTGGTTAGGTTGCCTTTGAGACCGTATGGTAGCCCAGGAATGAGAATTTCCCCTATGATGGCATACCATTTGCAATAGTACACAACCCAAGGTATTGCAAATGGGGTTTGTCCAGTCTTTTTTAGAACCACTTAGTCACAAACATTGGCCAAAATTGGCGTTCAAATTAGTTTTTTGTTTTAAATATCTTTATTGGTTTCTCGCCAAAGGCGTGGTTCATGGTAGTAATTAAACATATCATTAAATTGCCTGCGCAGAGGCGTGCTTTTCTTTCCATCAAACGTAATGTTTAGTAGTCTGCACAGAGGCGCATTTCGCATTGCATCAAACATAACTTTGAGTTGCCTGCGCAGAGGCGTGTTTCACATTGCATCAAACATAACATTTAGTTGAATGCGCAGAGGCGTGTTTCGCATTGCATCAAACGTAACCTTTAGTTGCCTGCGCAGAGGCGTGTTTCTCATTGCATCAAACTTAACATTTATGTGCTTGCGCTGAGGCGGTTCGGTCGTATCTTGTGCATCCTGAACGACTGACATAGTTAGCGTGTTGTGTGTGGTTTTGCCTGTGTGTGTGTGTTCAAGGAACTTGATGCTACTTCCGGTGCTTGGTTTGGGTTTTGTCGTTTGTTGCAGCGTTGTTTGTTGTATCTATAGGGGGGTCAGCCCGTGCTGAGTTCGCTTGAATCGTCTGTAAGGCTGTGTATGGTCAGGTGTTGTATGGGTGTGTTGTATGGGTGTGTGGTGTGGGTGCTTGGTGCGTTTCGGGTGTCTGGGTTGCTGCCTCTTAATCGGCATCTTCCCCGCCCGTCTCCGTTATGGTCCCTGCTGTTTTATTTTATTATTTGGTGTCGTGTAGTTTGCGGCGTTCGTTGGCGTCTAGTGGGTTACACAGCGTCCGGCGTGTCAAGTGGGTTTATGTCCTTGGGTTGTCTCTGTGGAGATCCTAGGGTCGGGGTGATAATTCGTTCAGTGGCCGGATGTCGAAGGGATTCTGGAGGACGTCCTTCATGCGGATTATTGGCTTGTGCCCTATTGGGTTCGGGGTTGGGCCCATGTCCCCCGCCGGGAAGTCTGGATTGCCTCTCAAGGGGAGGAGTGGGCCTGGGTCTGTCGTCGGGTATTGCTTCGTGCCTTGTCTATGCCAGACTTGCATGGTGGCCGCTACGAATGGGTTGTTGATGTGTTTGTGTTTGTATGTTGCTTTAGGGATCCATGGTAGTGTTCTGAGGTCGCAGTCTGATTCTCATGTCTGATTCTAATTGGGTCCACGGTTTCGTGCCGCTGGCCACCGTCCAACTGATGATTCTCGTGAGGTGTGCCGTGTGGTAGTGTTTTTCAAAATCTGGCAACGCCAGTCCCCCGCGGAGTTTGGGGAGGATTAGTTGGGCGTGTGCTACCTGAGGTGATCTGCCTTTCCATATAAATCTGCAGACTTCCGTTTTCAATGCCTTGAAGAATGATTGCGGGGCTGTTATCGGGACTGTTTGAAAATGAATAGTAGTTTGGGGAGCAGCGTCATTTTGACTGTGTTTACCCTTCCTAGCCATGATATGTAGTAGGAGTTCCATTTGTGCAGTTCCCCTGTTGCCTTTTTCAGTATTGGGACGTAGTTATGTGCGTATAGGTCTGCTGGGTTGGGAGTGAGCCAGACCCCCAGGGTGGTGGTCGCACCAGCGGTATGGGTGTTGTTTTTGGATCGTGTGTCTCAGTGCGTGGTCGACGTTTAGGTTCAGAATTTCCGACTTCGAGTGGTTGATTTGAAGATTTGAAAGTCTGCCATATAGTTCGAATTCTGTCTGTATTGCCTGGAGGGAGGTCTCTGGGTTCGTTACCACGAACAGAAGGTCATCCGCGTAAGCCAGGATTTTGTGGTGCGAGTTTCCTATCCTCATTCCTTGAATATCTGTATGTTGTCGGATCTTGTTGAGGAAGGGCTCCAGTGTCATTGCGAAAGTGGGAAGCCTTGCCTGGTTCCGTTGTGGATGTGGAACGGATCCGATTGATGCGCCGTTGATCCTGATCCTTGCTGTTGGGTTTGTGTAGAGCGCTGTTACCCAGGTGAGGTATTTTGCCCCGATGTCGAATTGTTGTAGGGTTTCGAACATCATTTTCCAGTCCACTCTGTCGAACGCTTTTTCCGCGTCCGTTGACAGTAGCACTGGTGTCTTTTGTGTTTTGGCGTGGGCTCTGATGTTCAGGGCTCTGATGGTGTTGTCCCTCACTTCTCTGCCTGGGATGAATCCCGTTTGGTCCGGGTGGATTGATGCAGGTAGCAGTGGCGCCAGTCGGGTCGCGAGGATACTTGCCAGAAGCTTAAGGTCTGTGTTTAGCACGGATATTGGGCGGTAGCTGGGGCATAATGTGGGGTCCTTCCCCTCCTTCGGGAGTAGGGTGATGTTGGCCGAAGTGAATTGGGCTGTTGGCGTGTCCCCGTCTTGGATGGAATTAAGTGCCACCAGTAGTTTCGGTGTCGTGTCTTGTGTGAACGTTTTGTAATACTGGAGGTGGAGGCAGTCTGGTCCTGGCGCTCTGCCCTTCTTTGCTCTCTTGATGGCAAATGCTATTTCCTCCGGTGTTATGCGTGCTTCTAACGCTTCTCAGGCTATGTCTCCAATATCTGGTACGTTCGCGGTGTCCAGGTATTCCTGTGGGGCTCGACGAAGCAGCTTGACGAAGGTTATATAGGTTCTGAAAGTAGTCTCGGAACGTTGTGGATATTTGGTCTGGCCGGTGTCTGAGTTGCTGTGTGTTGCGTCTTTGATTTTCGGGATGTAGAGTTGGGTCTTGCGTTGTTTGAGGAGGTTTGCTCGCAGTCTCCCGCATTTGCCCCCTTGTTCATGTATCATGTGTTTGTAGTGTTGATAGGAGCCGTTGTATCAAGCGGTTGAGGTGTGAAGTGAGTTGATCCCGTTTGGATACCCGGTCCCTATATGTTGTCGCGTCTAGGGTGCGTTTGTCTTGCCTCCAGGGTCGCAATGTCTTGGCTGAGGTCGAGGATCGCTTGCCTCACTGTCTTCTTGCGGGATGCGCTGATTGCGATGATTTAGCCGCGGATCACTGTTTTGTGTGCTTCCAAACAAGTCAGTGGCGTCACGTCATCCGTTTCATTCTCCTCAAAGTACGTCCGTATGGAGTTGCTGATTTTATCTACCACTGTCGTGTCGGAGAGGAGCGATTCATTCAGCTGCCACGACATTTGTCTGGGTCTGTATAGCGGTGACTTCATGCGGATCGGACAATGATCCGACCAGGTCATTGGTAGTATCTCTGCGGTGGTGAGGAGAGTCAGGTTTTGATGTGGTGTGAGGAAGTAGTCGAGCCTTGTGTATGTTGAGTGGGTCTTTGAGTAGAAGGTGTAATCACGGGCCTTTGGATGCAGAGCCCGCCAGCAGTCTGCTAATTGGTGGCGGTGGAGGAGGCGCAGTGTATTTGCGTATTTGTTGTGTGGGGGATGAGGAGTCTTGGTCAGGGTGTAGTGCCAAGTTCAGGTCTCCTCCGATTATTAGGGTGCCTTCTGTGAATTTCAGCAATGCAGTCAGTGCGTGTCCTAGGAATTGATGCTGTTTTGTGTTCGGGGCATACACGTTGGCGAACGTGTATGTTTGGTCCAGAATTGTGCCTTTGGTGAATCTGCCTTGTTTGCATCTGATGGTAGCCTTCTTTGTGTATGGGATGTGTCTGGAGAAGAGTATACCTACTCCTCGTGTGCGCCTATCTGGGTTGTTTCTGAAGTATCCCGTTTGGAAGTTGCGGTCTTTCAGGGCTGGTGCTCTGCCCTCCTGAAAGTGGGTCTCTTGCAGGTAGGCTATCGACGCCTTGTACTGTTTCAGGTCTCGCAATAGTCTCGTCCGCTTCTCTCTGATGTTCAATCCACGTACGTTGTACAAGACCATGTTTAGATCCTCCCGCGCAAATCCGTTCGATCCCGGGGCCAACATCCCGTGGGCGGCCAGGGGGGACTATTGGGTATGGTCGGGGGTGGGGGGAGGGAGGTGGTGGGTGGTGTTGAGCTCGTTGGTGTCTGTATGGGATGGGTTGTGTACATTTGTGGAGTTTATTCTGCGCTGTGTGTGTTTGTGCTGCCTGTGAAAGTTCAGTGTCCGTATATGGTAATGGACAATTGTCCCGTCGGTTCGACTGTTCGTCCGGCCTAGTGGAGGGACTGGGTCGACTTTGGGGAGTGTGTGCCCCCTTCCTCGAGGGGGGCCGTGTGTCCTGCTCCTATGGGGGAGTCGGGCTATGTGTCAGAGCTGGTCCTGCCGAGTCCGTGCAGGTGTTAGTTTGTGGTTGGTGTTGGGTTTGGTGTGTGGACTCCCGTCTCTATAGTGGCTATGTGATCGGTGTTTCTGCTCATACTCTTGTCGCGGTGCGTGTGTGGGTCGCTGTGCATGTTCTGTGCGTGTTGGGGCTGTCGCTTAGCTGCTTTGGGGTGTTCGGGTGTGGTGGTCGTCCCGTCAGCCTGTGCGTGTGTGCGGTTTCACTGGGGGGGCCTATATTTTACGGGCCTTGTGGTTTGATGGGGTTCGGTTGCGTGCCTTGGTGGTTCGGTTGTCCTCTTTAGTCTGGTGGGGTCTCGGGGCAGCTGGTCACGTGGGCCTGAACTAGGGGTACTATGGCTTCTCCTGTTTAGTGTCTCTAGTTCTGGTGATTTGAGGTCTGGGGTCGTGGTGGGGTGGTTTGTCCCTCTATGGTGTCTTAGTGTGTCTCATCACCTTTTCGTATAGTGGGCTCGCGTATTGAGCATGGTCGAGTATTTGTCTAGAGATTAGGACGTATCTGGGTGCGTTGAGGCGCCGTGTGCACGTAGAGGGTTCGGTGTGTGTTCAACATTACATACATTTGACATAGCGCACATAGCTGGCATACCATTGTGCTTATTCGTATTCCACCACCTGTGTCCGTGCTGCCTGTGGCCCTACTTCTCTTCCTCGCTTTCCCTAATCACGCTTTCTTGGTGCGCCCTAGGGTGGGCATTTAAATCATACTGTTACCCGCTTCCCCCCTCCCTTTTCTTCTCTCCCTTGTCCTCTTTTGCCCCTATCTTCCCGCTCTTTTTTTTTTGTGGTTTTGTGCCGGTGTCTCCCCTCTCCCCCTCCCCCCTTTCTGTCTTTGTGTGTCCCTTCATCTGTGTTTCCACTCAGTGCTTACTCTCCCTCTTCTTGTGTGACTTTGCTATGGATGTAATTTTGTGGCCATGTAAAGTGCTATCTTCGTGTCATGCAGATTTGTATTGTTGGGGCGTTGTGAGCGTGTACGCCTTTTAGCTTTCTGGTCCCTTGGTCCGGCCTATGTGCCCGTTCCCCACCCCAATTGTCCAGTTCCCCGTCTTCTGGTGAAAGTTTGCATATGGAATAGTGCGGTAGTCCCCTCAGGCCCCCCGGTTGCCCCTCTCCCTCCCCAATCCTTCGTGCCCATTCTTGTGTGTGTCCCCTTAGTTGTTACTCACAGTTCAGTGTGGTCTCGTTGTGGTCCATGGGTCCCCCCAGGTTGTATGGTGGTCAGGTTACCGCTCAAGCCGTGCTTGGCCTTGATTCCAGTCTCGGCGGCGTTGGTGCTGGGGCCCTTGTGGGTTCTGATCCGGTCTGCGTGGTTGCTGTGGGCCTGGTGGTTGTTGGAGGAACGACCTCGGTAGCCAGTCGGGTACTTGTATCGGCTGGAGACCTAGGGTGCGCAGGAAGCTTGGGACTTCTTCTGATTTTCTCAATGTGAGCTGGTCTGGGCTCTGTCTGGCTGTCAGGGAAAATGGGTAGCCCCAACGGTATGGGATGCATGCTTGTTGTAAGGCTGAGGTAACCGGGCGCAAGGCTCTTCTTGCTTGTAGGGTATAATGGGACAGGTCTTGATAGATGGATATATTTTTCCCCTCTAGGTGTAGGGTTCCCATGCGGCGGGCCGTGCGTAGTATTTCTTCCTTTAGCTGATAATTATCTAGACAGCATATAATATCCCTGGGTTGGTCTTCTGGGGCCGGCAGGGGTCTCAGCGCTCTGTATGCCCTAACTAGGCCTATTCTGGGTATATGCTGACCCCCCAGTACCTGCGTGAATATTTGTCTCAGCGTTTCAGGGATATTTTCAGATGGGCCTCCCTCTCTCACCCGCGGACGCGTAGGTTCAGCCTGCGGCCACAGTTGTCCAGGTCGTCTATCCATGTGGTGATGTACGCCATATCTGCTTCTTGGCTGGTGACTGCCGTATTGGTGTGCTCCAGGTCTGTTCTGAGTGCCTTGGTCTCTGCCTCCGCCACGGACATGCGAGCCTCCATGTTAGCCATGTCTGCGCGGAGTTGGGCTACCTCCTCACGCACCACACGGCCCAGGCGATCAGAGAGGGCCTCAAAGTCCGCTTTTGTGAGGATGTTGGGCAATATCTCCCTCCATCCATTTTCTGGCGGCATCAGGGGCTCTGATGTGAAGGACAAGGCTGGTGAGTGCCTGGCTGGGGTGGATGGAGTGGAGTCCGGCGCTTGGATTGCGGCCTCCATTTCCGGTTGCGGCGATCGTGCGCGGGCCGTGGAGTGGAGGTATGACCTGATCGTGTGGTCTCCTCCGGCACCCGCGGACCTCGGGGTGCCGCCTGTGTCAGTAGGCTTCCTTGTTCGGCCCATTTGTGAGGTGCAGGTGAGCAGATTCAGCGGGGTGCGGGCGCCACGAGGAGCTCCGGGTTAACGCGGCCATCTTGGTCGGCTCCTCTTCGTTCATTTGAATGCTGAAAGGTATGCTTCTCGGTTTGAAGTATTTTGTTGTATAATGCTCAATATGAAGGGCAAAGTGAGTGATGGGCAGAAGCAGGGTAAATCTTACTCAGCATTCAGGTCAGTCTGACCGCCAATCCAGTCACATGGTCCCAAATTAGTTTTTTGCATTTTTCACACTCAAACAAATATTAACACTAACTTTGGCCAGTGTTTGTGACTAAGTGGGTACTAAAAATGACTGGACATACCCCATTTTCAATACTTTGGGTTATCTACTTTTGCAAATGGTATGCCATCATGAGGGTAATTCTCATTCCTGGGCTACCATATGGTTTCAAAGGCAACGTAACTAATCTGGTGAATTTTAATGTGAAAAAACTGAAAAATGTAAAATGCTATATTTTAAGCCTCTAACTTCCCAAAACACCATACCTGTACATAGGGGTTACTGTTTTACATGTGAGACATCGCTGAATACAAATGTGTATTTTATTGCAATATAAGCAAACAGTATTATGACATTCACAGTTAGAATGTCACGTAGAACTAATTTCTAAAAAAAATTCTACCTTTTTTTTATATTTTATTCATATTAAATTGTTTCATACCTAAATATTTGATGTTAAATGAAAGCCCTGTTTCTCCTGAATAAAATAATATATGAAGTGTGTGGGTGCACATAATGAAAGAAGCGAATTACGCCTGAACAGACCTAAAGCACAAATTCAACTTTTTTGTAACATTTTTTGCATGATCAGTCATATTTTCTAAATCCTTCAGCAATCTCTTCTTGGTAGTACAGTTTAGCTGTTCCTCTTACAGTTTTATTCCTACTACACAGATGTTTGTTTTAGTCAGGTTATTTGACAATCATTTGCACCTGTCACTTGATTATATGCCTATGAAATTCTTCACTTTGTATAAATGTATCTAAAAGATTTGATGTTTTATGTATGGATGGTTACACCAAATATTTGTTTTTACATTTTTATGCTGCTAACTCACCCCCAAAAAATCCTTTAAAGCTTCTATTTCTGAAATGACTATCTGGAAGCTGATTTAGCGATTCTGGCCTCATGGAATGGAAAACCATTATCATCGAATTTGTATAATTAATTTACATTTAAATTCAATTTTTGCTTAAAACATTTGCAAAATATAGTTCTATTATGTGCTGCTTAGTGCAGGTTTGTGCTGAAGAGTTGTAATATCTGCCTGAATATATGTGGACAAACTGGATATTAAAAATGGTAATATAACAATGCCTGTAATTATTCGAATAGCTATATTGGGGAAAGGGGGGTTTACGACGACCTTGTAATACTGGTGCAACTTTTATTTTTTTTCTGTACTTATAAGGGTTTGATATGGTATTCTTGAGACTAGTTTTATTCAGTTGACATTCCCTATTTCTTCTGCTATTTGGTGGGCAAATTACCTGTATATTTCCACAATTTTTTTTATATGTAGTTACAAAATTTCTAGTAGTACACTGAAGGAAAACATGCTTGCACGTTCCTCTATTGCACACCTGAAACCTATGCAGGACATACCGTATTTTTCGCTCCATAAGACGCACCTCACCATAAGACGCACCTAGTTTTTAGAGGAAGAAATCCAGAAAAAAAATATTCTGAACAAACTGTCCCATAGTGTTTCTTACTATGGGACAGTTTGTACAGAATATTTTTTTCTCCCCTGTCCCATAGTGTCCCCCCCTCCCATAGTCTTCATCTCCCCCCCTCCCATAGTCTTCATCTCCCCCCCTCCCATAGTCTTCATCTCCCCCCCTCCCCATAGACTTCATCTCCCCCCCTCCCCATAGACTTCATCTCCCCCCCTCCCCATAGACTTCATCCACCCCCTCCCCCTCCCCATAGTCTTCATCTCCCCCCTCCCCATAGTCTTCATCTCCCCCCCTCCCATAGTCTTCATCTCCCCCCCTCCCCATAGACTTCATCTCCCCCCCCTCCCCATAGACTTCATCTCCCCCCCCTCCCCATAGACTTCATCCCCCCTCCCCATAGACTTCATCCCCCCCTCCCCATAGACTTCATCCCCCCCCTCCCCATAGACTTCATCCCCCCCCTCCCCATAGACTTCATCTCCCCCCCCTCCCCATAGACTTCATCTCCCCCCCCTCCCCATAGACTTCATCCCCCCCCTCCCCATAGACTTCATCCCCCCCTCCCCATAGACTTCATCCCCCCCTCCCCATAGACTTCATTCCCCCCCCCCCATAGACTTCATCCCCCCCCCCATAGACTTCATCCCCCCCCCCCATAGACTTCATCCCCCTCCCCATAGACTTCATCCCCCTCCCCATAGACTTCTCCCCCATACTGTCCCCCTCCCCTTGTCCCATAATTACTTGCCTGTCTTGCAGCGTTGGCTGGCAGCACAGGGCGCACCGCGGTAGTGGAACTTGAATTTCATGTTCCGGTTTCCGGCGGGACTGAAAGGAAGTGCGCACTCAGCTTGTGCACACTTCCTTTCAGTCCCGCCGGAAACCGGAACATGAAATTCAAGTTCCACTACCGCGGTGCGCCCTGTGCTGCCGGCCAACGCTGCAAGACAGGTAAGTAAAGCTTCATATTCGCTCCATAAGACGCACAGACATTTCCCCTCACTTTTGAGGGGAAAAAAGTGCGTCTTATGGAGCGAAAAATACGGTATGCTTGTTTCAGACAAAGATGTTTGGTTTGTTTCTCACAAAAAAAACCTGAAGTGCTTTGTATTCACTTATGCTCCTTTATTTTTTTATTTTTTTTTTATTTATTTATTTTGTCTTAATGGTATCTTTATACATTGTAGGAAGATATTTTGATGAAATTAGCCAGGACACTGGAAAATATTGTTTTGGTGTTGAAGACACTCTGAAAGCTTTGGAAATGGGAGCTGTAGAAATTCTGATCGTCTATGAAAACCTTGATATCATGAGATATGTCTTAAGATGCAATGGCTCTGAAGGTACTGTTTCCACATAATCACCCTTCAAAAGTTTAATAGCGATCTTTTTCATTGATGTTTATCGTATATATATTCCCAACAACTCCATGGAGACTACATATATATATATATGTATTTGTATATGTATGTGCAGTGGTGTACATATAGGGGTCGCCAGTGCGATCTGGCCCTTCACTCCAGGGAGCCCGGCCGCCATGTGGACACCTGCGGCCGGGTGCCCGCCGCCATATTTTGCGTCCCCAGCCCGCGCGGCAAACGTGTGTGTATATATACACTTCCTTTCTCTTTTAGTGGTCCCCTCCCTCTTTTTTTTTTAGTTTTCTCTCCTTCCCATACCCAGTGTTCCCCCCCCACCCATCCCAGTGTTGTGTCCTTTCCCCTCATCCTATAGTGTTCTTCCCCTCCCCCAACCCCCCCCCCCCCGTCCCATATTATATATTTTATCTGCTGCACTAAGTTTCTACAGGCCCTCATCGTTGCCAGTTTCTTAGGGGTTTCCAAACTCTTCTGAAGTTCTATCTGCCTTGATATTTTTGCCTGGGATAGATCTTGCTGACGCTGTATTACTACCCTATATCTTGTTGCTCAGTCTTGCAGTGATGACAGACTTTTGACATTAAACAGTCTTTAGCAATCTCTTCTTGGTAGTACAGTTTAGCTCCACCCTCCCCTGTCCCATAGTGTTCTCCCCCCCCCCCCCTCCCCTGTCCCATAGTGTTCTTCCCCCCCCCCCTCCCCTGTCCCATAGTGTTCTTCCCCCCCCCTCCCCTGTCCCATAGTGTTCTTCCCCCCCCCTCCCCTGTCCCATAGTGTTCTTCCCCCCCCCTCCCCTGTCCCATAGTGTCCCCCCCTCCCCTGTCCCATAGTGTCCCCCCCTCCCCTGTCCCATAGTGTCCCCCCCTCCCCTGTCCCATAGTGTCCCCACCCTCCCCTGTCCCATAGTGTTCCCCACCCTCCCCTGTCCCATAGTGTTCCCCACCCTCCCCTGTCCCATAGTGTTCCCCACCCTCCCCTGTCCCATAGTCTTCTTCCCCCTCCTCCCCTGTCCCCTAATCTTCTTCCCCCTCCTCCCCTGTCCCCTAATCTTCTTCCCCCTCCTCCCCTGTCCCATAGTGTTCCTTCTTCCCCCCCTCCCCTGTCCCATAGTGTCCCCCCCTCCCCTGTCCCATAGTGTCCCCCCTCCCCTGTCCCATAGTGTCCCCCCTCCCCTGTCCCATAGTGTCCCCCCTCCCCTGTCCCATAGTGTCCCCCCTCCCCTGTCCCATAGTGTCCCCCCCTCCCCTGTCCCATAGTGTCCCCCCTCCCCTGTCCCATAGTGTCCCCCCTCCCCTGTCCCATAGTGTTCCACCCCCCCTCCCCTGTCCCATAGTGTTCCACCCCCCCTCCCCTGTCCCATAGTGTTCCACCCCCCCTCCCCTGTCCCAAAGTGTTCCACCCCCCCTCCCCTGTCCCATAGTGTTCCACCCCCCCTCCCCTGTCCCATAGTGTTCCACCCCCCTCCCCTGTCCCATAGTGTTCCACCCCCCTCCCCTGTCCCATAGTGTTCCACCCCCCTCCCCTGTCCCATAGTGTTCCACCCCCTGTCCCATAGTGTTCCACCCCCTGTCCCATAGTGTTCCACCCCCTGTCCCATAGTGTTCCACCCCCTGTCCCATAGTGTTCCACCCCCTGTCCCATAGTGTTCCACCCCCTGTCCCATAGTGTTCCACCCCCTGTCCCATAGTGTTCCACCCCCTGTCCCATAGTGTTCCACCCCCTGTCCCATAGTGTTCCACCCCCTGTCCCATAGTGTTCCACCCCCCCTCCCCTGTCCCAAAGTGTTCCACCCCCCCTCCCCTGTCCCAAAGTGTTCCACCCCCCCTCCCCTGTCCCAAAGTGTTCCACCCCCCCTCCCCTGTCCCAAAGTGTTCCACCCCCCCTCCCCTGTCCCAAAGTGTTCCACCCCCCCTCCCCTGTCCCAAAGTGTTCCACCCCCCCTCCCCTGTCCCAAAGTGTTCCACCCCCCCCTCCCCTGTCCCAAAGTGTTCCACCCCCCCCTCCCCTGTCCCATAGTGTTCCACCCCCCCCTCCCCTGTCCCATAGTGTTCCACCCCCCCCCCGTGTCCCATAGTGTTCCACCCCCCCCCCCCGTGTCCCATAGTGTTCCACCCCCCCCCCCTGTCCCTAGGTGTTCCACCCCCCCCTCCCCTGTCCCATAGTGTTCCAACCCCCCCCCCTGTCCCATAGTGTTCCAACCCCCCCATCCCCTGTCCCATAGTCTTCTTCCCCCTCCTCCCCTGTCCCCTAGTCTTCTTCCCCCTCCTCCCCTGTCCCATAGTGTTCCTTCTTCCCCCCCTCCCCTGTCCCATAGTGTTCCATCCCCCTCTCCCCTGTCCCATAGTGTTCCATCCCCCTCTCCCCTGTCCCATAGTGTTCCATCCCCCTCTCCCCTGTCCCATAGTGTTCCATATTATAGCTATAGAAGAGAGAGATATCTGTATATCAAAGTAGATTAAAGTACTTAATATGCACGTTAAATTTGCTTTTCTTCTCTTCTCCCCCCCCTTTTAGAAGATAAAGTTCTCTATCTAACACCTGAACAGGAAAAGGATAAATCCCACTTCACTGACAAAGAGGTACGTAATTATGATTTAACCCATTCTGTACCATTGACCTGCTTGGTACAACATGGGTATTATGAATATATCCACTGATCAGCCACAACTCAAGGCATGGACTCTAAGACCTCTCAGCGTGTCCTGTGGTATCTGGTACCAAGACATTAGCAGCAGATCCTGCAAGTTGCATAGAATTTGCACTTTAATATTATCACTTTCAATTCAGTGCAACATGGAGAGTGGGGATTGACTGAAAATGCTGGGGGCAAGTTATGGATCCCTCTTCCCCAATTCTACAGTATACCTTCCTCCAAGAAAATCCCCCTGCCTTTATGCTTTTTCTTTTAAATGTATACATTTTCTTAAAGATTTTCAGAAGGTTACATACCATAAGCCATGCTTCCCCAAACTACGGCCCTCCAGATGTTGCTGAACTACATCTCCCATGATTCTCAGCCTAACTATTTCATTCATAGAATCATAGGAGTTGTAGTTCAGCAACATCTGGAGGGCCAGGGTTTGGGGAAGCCTGACATAAGCTATATCAAGGAGAGTACAAGATAGACATGCAGTGTAGGTAATACATTTATTTTGAGTAGTTTAGACAGAATGAGTAGCAGTTCATGGAGGTTGGTCTATTAATTCGGTTTTTAACATAACACAACCATAATAATAAATGGAGTCTGGGTTGTCACACTGAGCTTCTGAACCAGATGATGGGGGGGAAAAAAAGCACTGCCACATAAACGGAAATCTAGGTGGCAAAGTGTTTTTTCTGTCGCATTGTAGATCTTCCTATGCCCAGAGTGGAGTGGTGTCTGCCATTTTGCGGGCAAGCCATTGATCACCACACCATTTTTCTTCGGTCCGGTATGATGTGGAAAGTAAGTGTTTATTTTGGAGTTGAGGAAAATGGGAAAATAAATGACATGCTGTTTTGACTTGGTCCTCTGCTAGTACAGCCACTATAGGGACTTCTGGCTTCTTAGACGTACTTTTGGCCGTCTAAACGACGCTGGGTGTGCTCACGCTATGCCGGAGGACCTCCAGCGTTGCCAGAATCCCCATAGGAAAGCATTGAATAATGCATGCACACAAGGTCTCCCCTCCTGCCGATGTGGGCGGAGCAGAGTCAGCGCTGGACCCATGTAAGTGACTGAAGGGGTTATCCCTTCAGCGCCGTGGGAAGGGGTCTTGACCGAAGGGGAAGCTATAGCGTAGGAAAACAAGTTTTTCCTGGCACTATAGTTTCCCTTTAATAGTTTGCCATATGAGTGTCTGAGGGAATTTTCAATTTTATTCCAAGGTTCTATGCAATGTATGAGTTGTAAAATCTCTGAATTAAGAAGTCTGGTAGAAGAAATGTTAATAAATATCTAGGTAAAACATCATAAAGCATGGACAGTATGTGAGAGAGAGTTTTCAGAATGACCTCATCCATAATTTTTATAGGGAGGCTTCAGTAATTCAACCTATTCACAGAATGATATGGGTGGATAAAACATTATTTAACTCATTGTAAATTACTTTTTCTTCATGATTTGAAGAAGTATTTATAATTGAGTTCACCCAGTGTTATCATGTCATCCATGCTTCTCTCCTTGCTTGATAAAGGGTCCTTAAACCTCAGGATCCCCAGTGAAGTCACAAAATATTAATTTAATGAAAAACTAAGGGGAGGGAAAATACTACCGTGAAGCAGAGGCCAAGGAATTCATGGCAAGTACATTTTCCTTACTCCTTTTCGACTGTATTCACATGGTCTTATCTTCCACCATTTGCAAAGCCTTGTGCCCAAATGCTGCATCTTTAGAGGCCAAGATGTCAAGACAATAATTCTTGATAAACACTTGTAAAGGTGATTAGTTGTTAAAAATTTGTAATGGAGCAGCAGATGCTTTCATGGCCAATAAAGTAGCAATTGTCTTAGTGAAATTAACTTTTGTGGACTTTTTCAAAAATTGATATAGAGAAACCAGCCTTAATCTACCTAGCTTAGGGCTGCTGATCTTTGGTTGGTCCATGGAAATAGACAAACCGCAGATGAGAGGTGAGAAAGGAACTGGTCCTTCGTAAATATTTCATTAATACACAGCCGAGACCCTGATAATTAAATTTCCCTTTAGTCAGAAGTGTAGTATGTTGAGAGAAGGTAAATATTCTCAGCTGATCTAATTTTCTCTAAAACATAGTACAAAGTAGGGATTACTTAGTTTTATGTATTTTTCCTATGCTTGACTTTATTTGACAGAGAAAGTCTTCCCACAATACTCATCCTCATCCTTGACACAGGAAATTAAGTTGACTTAAAATAAAATACTAGGTCAGAAATAAAGAAAAGAACTAATTCTGAGAGCGGAAATGAGGAAACAATAGGATAAAGGAAATGACAGTGCTAATAAACAAATGAGGCATGAAAAAGCTTAAAGGGACACTATAGTCACCCAGACCACTTCAGCTCAATGAAGTGGTCTTGGTGCCAGGTCTCAGGTTTTAACCCTTCACGTGTAAACATAGCAGTTTCAGAGAAACTGCTATGTTTACATTGCTGAGTTAATCCAATCTCTTGTGGCTGTCTTTCTGACAGCCGCTAGAAGCGCTTCTGCGACACTGGATGCGATTTTCGCATCCAGTGTGCAGAGCGTTCATAGGGCACTATAGTCCAATGTATAATACAATGTATAAATTCCAGTTGAAGCACTCCAATAAAAAATACTCTTCCAGATATATCTCTTTACTTATGGCATCAAGGTGTTGGCAAACATTTCATACATGGAATTGGGCTTCCTCCTAGATGGTTAATATAGTCTACTGGAGACAGATTGTCAAGTCAATTATTTAGGGCATACCAACCCATTTAGAGCTTTCTAAAATCTGAAGAGAATATATTTAATGAATGTCATACACTTTGAGACAAGACTGGACAATGAGCCCCTCTCCTAAGGTGCTTCTGATGCATATGCAGTGATGATTCTGTGTAGTTATGAAAAATATACAGTCCCAGAATCCTCTTTTAAGGTCATCCAGAGATTTGATCTCATATTAAATCTTCAAGCTGCATATTTTCACCTTCCTGGAGTTGAACAGTTGAACTACAGTGGCATGATGTATACATCAAACCTGCTTCCTTAAGCTGTTTTGCATTTTTTTTTTCAGCACAAAGGTTTGCTCTGCCCTCTCCTCAAATCTAATGGTTTTTTTTTTGGTTTTTTTTAAAGTATACTTTGAGAAATATTCACCTATGTGGCCAATAAGTAAAGTTTCATTAAATATAATAAGCTTTTAAAAAAATGTTGTCCTTTAAATCTCTAGACTGTTTGATTTGCATATATCCACAAATTGTCCTTTGACTTCAGCTGTGAATTTCTTAATATTTATTTGTTTCCAGTTGGTGTGTGGAACCAAGGGATCGCTGGTAAACTTTTCCCAGTTTGTGATGTTAGTCTTCCTCCTTGGCATTAGAATTTTGCCCTTTGATCCCTTTTAGACTGTTGGAACTCTGCATTCTTTTGTGGCTGCCCCTATATTTATGGGCCAGTAAACTCTCCTCTGACCTGCATGTGACAAAAGAATCTGGCATTCAAGGATTCACCCTTTCTCACTAGAATCGAAAAAGGCGCCAATAAGGCCTTTAAAAGACTGCATGCCATGGTCACACGTATAACCTCCGACGAAGGCACACAGCCAAAACGCGTAAGGTGCATTCTTGGTAATTCCTTTTATTAATTTTGTAGCCCGCCTTCTTTAGAATAGGTGCCCAAAATTGCACAGCATATTTAATGTGGTCTTACCAGTGATTTATAAAGAGGCAATCTGATATTCTCATCCCGAGAATGAATGCCCTTTTTCATGCATGACAATACCTTACTGGCCTTAGCCACTGCTGATTGACATTGCACATTGTTGCATAGTTTGTTGTCTATAACAATTCCCAAGTCCTTTTCGTGTGTTATCCCTAATTCGCTTCCATTAAGGGTATATGTTGCTTGTGTATTCTTTATGCCGAAGTGCATAACTTTGCATTTTTCAACATTAAATTTCATCTGCCATTTGAGTGCCCAGTCTATCTAAATCCATGTGCAGCAAAGTAATATCTTGCTCACATTGTATTACTTTACAGAGTTTTGTGTCATCTGCAAACATTGAAACATGACTTTTAATGCTTTTTTTCAAGATGCATTTATAAACATGTTGAATAGAAGTGGTCCTAGAACAGAACCCTGAGGGACACCACTTGCCACCTCTGTCCAGCTTGAAAATGTACCATTAATGACAACTCTATATTTAAGCCAATGTTCTACCCAAGAACAAGCATTTTCATCTAGACTGATTTCTTTGAGTTTGAACACTGATCTATTGTGTGGAACTGTATCAAATGCCTTGGCAAAATCCAAATAGTTCACATCCACTGCAACACCCTGATCAATACTTCTACTTACTTAGACGGGTGATTGCTTCTGCCTATTTGTGATTCTGAAGAAGGAAGCTACTTTTCTACTCATTCTGGACATCAACCTGCTCTGCAGTTGTCTAAGGGCTCAGACCCGAACGTCTGTCATGACTTGATAGATGCTTACATGTACGTTTTGATCACTATATGTTTCTGAGATTACTTCCAATACTGGTCGCGCTGCTTTTTGTACTAGCTATGGTTTCAAAGCCTTGCTGACAATGCTTCCTTTTATGGGAATTGCTGCGACCCTGTACCTACTGTAGATGGAGTTGTTCGGATTGCTGGCTACCTTCTCCAACACAATGCCCTTTGTATTGATCCTTCCTCCAGTGGAACAGCATTTCTGAAGAGCTTTTCCAACTAAATTCACTTACTCCAATCTGCCCAAGACTTCCTTCTCTTTTGTATTTCCTATTAGTCTGTGACCAGGATGGTCCTTTCAGAGACCTAGCTGGACCATATTGAGAACTTACTTGGTTGGGGAGCTGTTTGTAAGTAGTGGTAGGCTCAGGGAACTGGTCATCAGTTGAACTCCTTGTGAGCACTTTACCTGTCTTCCCAGGCTTAACTGGAGAATAGCCAATAGTCCCATGTCTGCTTCAAGTTAGTGTCATGGTGGTTGATAGATAGATAGAGCTATATAGATATAGAGAGAGAGCTTGCACTCCTGGTTAAATTTTTAATGCCCGGTGCAGGTCTGGCAAAATCATGTAGATATAGTAGAAAGGACCGCATAAAAGTCAACGTTTTAGCCCCCACATGGAGCTTTTATTTATTTCTTGTCCTGATGAAAACTCCATGTGGGGGCTGAAACATTGACTTTTATATGGATTACATAAAAGTTAAATTTTATTTGAAAACAATCACTGTAACCGCGGCTGGTGCCCTTATTTACCACTATAACGTCTTAAAGCATAGAACTTAGTAGGGCTAGCCATACAGATATCTTAGCCATATTTTTATATAGTTAATGTAAGAGATCCTCTATTTAACATATATAAATAATTGAAAATACAATATAAAATAAGGATTGTCTTGGAAACAATAAAGTTTTCTCTTTTAGATATTTATTATATAAACATGTAAATATAGACCTAAAAAAATCCATATAGCAGAGTTTATAAAATTAAACTAATTGCTTGCAAATATTATTAATAGGTTAACATACCCTCCTGAACATGTCAGCCTCTGTCATTTTAAAATGGAGCAGCGTCTGTCTCCAAGTCTCTCCTCTGTTTTTTTACATTTTAAAAGTACACCTATTTATACCTTAGGTGTCTTCATTTTCGGGTCACCGTAGTTCATATATGAAAAAGTAATACTTCTTTTACTTTATTCATTTTAGGACCTCCCTTAATTTGGCAAACATACAAGGCCATAACTAAAGGGTGCATATGTCATGGAAATTTTCCTGACTTAGTTCCAGATGGCATCTTAAAGTCTGAACATCCGTATCTACTTAGGGTTAGGGTGTACTGAAAGAGTCGTAGCATAGCCTTGAAGCTTGTTTATGCATTATTGTTATTGTATTCGTCTGGGACAAAATGGCGTAAACCTACTATGCACTGAAGGCAAGTAAGAGGTTATTGCTTAAAGAAACCGTTATGAAAAACAGTGTTCCATTTCTAACACCTTGTCAGTTTGCAATATCTCTTAAAGACCGTACACAGAAATATAAAATTTAATTCTAAAACTTGTAATATTTGCATTTGCCCATAACACCCTCTCCATTAAACTGTGGGCATTGTAGAGCATTTCTTCCTTAAATTAGTAAACCAAAGTTCTTCAACAGTCTTTAGGCTTTTATGCTCCCAGCATCTTTGATCTTTCTTGTAACAGTAAAACAGCTGTAGTGTGATCTTTGCTGATTAAAATGAGCAAAGCTTTTGTCTGGGAAAGAATTGAAAAGAACACCAGGTTCCAGAGTAAGATATTCTTGGATGGATCCGGATCCGGATCGCTGTACAGCAACCCATGGGCGAGAAAGATGCCTTGGACATGGAGGTGGATCGTCGTCTGGCATACTACGGATAGAAGCCCTCTGCCGAGATCATAACCAAGATCCTTGCACAGAGGGCTTGTGCAAACCCCACACCCATCCACGAGCCACAGGCTGGGACTGTGTCCCCGGTTTAGTTAGCCCATCCCAGAACCCAAGCCCAAAATACCCTACCAGGCTTTCAAGAAGTTTGTGAAGTCTGAAGAAGACATTGATGACTTCTTGCTGGACATTGAGCGTCTCTGTCTTCTGCATACAATTGCCCCAGGGTTCCAATTTTGACAGGGAACCTCACGGAGAAGGCTGCTGACGCTTACCAGGCAGTGCCAGAGGATGACCTGCTCACCAGGTATGCCATCACTCCAGAGGCCTATCGCAGAATATTCTGGGAGTTGAAAAAGGGGTCCCAGGACTCCCACGCTGAGTGGGCTTGTCGTCTGAGCAAGGCAGTCCCAGCATGCCAAGACTCCAGAGAAGGTCCTCCACCTGTGTCTTTTGGAATATTTCTACAATGGGCTACCCATGAAGATACAGGACTGGGTATAGCTGACGAGTATACAGATGCCGGGTGACCCAAGCGCCCTGCAACCACCCCAACCCACAGACCGCCTGGCCAATCCCGTTTACCTCACCTGCAGCCACCTCCCCGGGGGCCCCCAGGGCCCATACCAGCCTCATGGACACCATGCCGGGCAGCCATTCAGTGTAAGCCATAAACCTTGGTGGTTAACATAGACAACCACCATGACACTGACTTGAAGCAGACATGGGACTATTGGCTGCCCGGCATGGTGTCCTTGGGGCTGGTGAATGTTCCTAGTGTGGCCATTACAAGAGGAAGTGCTGAGGAACTGGCCTGCATGGATATGTCCAGGCCCCCCTCCTTATTGTTATCATGAATGCTCCATGTACGCTCCTAACCCCAATGAGGAAGCCTGGATCTCCCTGCACGAACTTGATCCCATACAGGTGGCCACAGATAACGGGACCATCACCAGCAGCCGTTCCCGCTGAACAGGCGCCCCGCACAGGGTCTGAGAGACTCAGGAGCCATATTGACCCTCGTACAGCACCAGCTCGTCGCACGGACAAGACCAGAGGAACCGTTGCTGTCCAGGTAGCAGAGGGAGCGGTTCACCACCTACCCTACAGCCCAGGTACATCTCGACTGGAGGTCGGACTCGTGAACTCCCTACCCGCCGACGTGCTATTGGGCAACGACCTTGGCCAGCTCACCTCCACTTACGTGCCCACCAGCGATCCGGTGGAGACCTACACGATGGTGACCCGACAGCAGACCTGCACCACTCAGGACGGCCCACGCGCTGAGGCTCAGGAAGGCACCATAACCATCCCCTTGCCCTGGGATAGCTCTGCTGAGTTTGGGAGGGAAGTAGTTTCAGACCTGTAGCGGAGTGCAGTATTAGAGTCCACGATCTCCGCATGTACCACAGGTAAATCCACAGTTAGCGCTGAAAAGTAAGGCAATATCCCAATCCTCCCAATAACCGGACGAAACACAGTTTGGGAGTCAACTAACTGGCTTTATTCACAAGCTTGCATATTTATACAGTTCCCCATGCAAGGGGTTTCCGTACAGATGTTTCAGGGGATTTCTCCCATCATGCAGTGTAATTCTCCCAACAGGCTTTGCTGCACGAGAAGGATACTCCCACTTAAATGGACGATTAATTGGATTATCCCCTCGTGCAGCAGAACTGCCAATTTACATTAAAATACAGTTTCTGAGTTTTTTCGGTAGATTAACGTGACCGAACGTTCGGTAGATAGCTGGGGGCTGAGCGCATCTTTTGAGAGAATACCGCTCAGTTCCCAGCTGAACTGACCGAACGCCGCGACAAATACAATTATACATGGAAGTTCCCCTCAATCTGCCGATTGCACTTAGGGGGGAACGATCCTACCGAACACCGGGCTCCCGAACGGTCTGGAAGTCCAGCGGTGGTCGGGTCATCGAGTAGCCGATTTCGGTTCCTCTAAGTGTGTGGTCTATCAGGGGAGCCCTCATTCGTTCCACGAACAGCCCGGATAGCCGCTGTTCGTCGAACAAAGTGCTCGCATGCTGGTAGCTTACGGCTGCCAGCAGGCGAATTACTATAATCCCAGATACACAGTAAAGTCACATATACCACACAGTACACATAGCAGAATACACACAGCACATAGTACAGACAACCTTTCTACAATACAGTCTAGAAGTGGCTAGGTTTGCCACAATGCTCCCCCAGAACCAAGCCGGCATACACAGTCTGATCCCAACGGATCGGCTTGGGGAGATCCGGGAGAGTACTCACAGATCACTTTTCAAGTTCGGTCTGTCTAGATAACCCGTCGGCGTTACCGTTTTGCTTCCCTGGGCGGTAATGGATCGTAAAGTCAAAGGGCTGCAGCGCCAAACTCCAGCGCAACAGCCGGGCATTGTCCCCAGCCACACGATTCAGCCACACCAACGGGTTGTGATCTGTGAGTAGGGAAAAAGGTTGTCCATACAAATACGGCTGTAACTTTTTGAGGGCCCACACCACGGGCAGGCATTCTTTTTCAATGGCGGCGTAGCTTACTTCACGGGGTAACAACTTTCGGCTCAAGTAAGCTACGGGATGCTCTCCGCCATCTGCTCCCACTTGGCTCAGCACTGCTCCCAATCCAAACATTGAAGCATCTGTGTGAACAAGAAATCTTTTAGTTGGATCAGGAGCGGCAAGTACAGGAGCATTGGTCAAAGCAGTTTTGAGCTGTTGGAATGCCTGCTCACACTCTGGGGCCCAGACAACCTGTCGGGGAAGGTTCTTGCGGGTCAAGTCAGTCAGGGGTTTGGCCAGGGCACTGTAGTTAAGCACGGATTTTCTATAGTACCCTGCAGTACCTAGGGATGCCAACACTTGAGTTTTGGTCCTGGGGGTGGGCCACTTACTTGGCTACGGCTTCAATTTTAGCTGGCTCGGGTTTCTGCTGCCCACACCCCACCCGGTGGCCCAAATACTGCACCTCTGCCATCCCTATATGACACTTGCTGGGTTTCAGGGTTAGCCCTGCCTCTCCAATACGATCTAGGATGGCCCCGATATGTTGTAAGTGTTCCTCCCAGGTCTGGCTAAATATGGCAATGTCGTCTAAGTACGCACATGCATAACCTTGGAAGCCGTCCAGTAGCCGATCGACCATCCGCTGAAAGGTTGCCGGAGCATTTTTCATCCCAAATGGCATGACCCGAAATTGGTACAGGCCAAACGGGGTGACAAAGGCCGACTTGGGGATGGCATCATCGGCAAGTGGGATTTGCCAGTATCCCTTACACAAATCTATGGTAGTGAGATACTGACCACGGGCCATCTTATCTAGCAGCTCGTCTATCCGGGGCATCGGCTAGGCATCAGACACCGTTTTGTCATTGAGCCTCCGGTAGTCGACGCAGAAACGCGTCGTGCCGTCCTTCTTAGGTACCAGCACTACCGGCGATGCCCAGGGGCTATCAGAAGGTTCGATAACCCCTAGCTGCAACATTTCGTCCAGCTCCGTCTTCATATGTGTCCTGACTGATTCAGGGACACGATATGGAGCCTGTCGCATGGGTAGCTGCCCCGGGGTTTCGACTCGGTGGGTGGCTATTGGAGTGTACCCAGGCAAATTGGAGAAGGTAGCCCCTTTAGCTACGATCAGCTCTTGTACCTGAGCACGCTCTTGAGGGCTTAGCCGCTCCTCCAGCTGAACCCCCCGGGATGGCTCTATCTGTTCTTCGGGTTCTAATAGGTCAGTTAGGGGAAGGTTCTCCTGATCCTCAGAGGCCGAGGCACATATCGCCGCCACATCCTCTATCCTCTCATGGTAGGGTTTGAACATGTTTACATGGAGCATGCGTCTCTTCCCTACCCCTGAGCAGGGGCCAATCACATAGGTGGTGTCACATCTCTGTTCCACCACCTGGTATGGGCCTTGCCAGATGGCCTGCAGCTTGTCTGTGCGAACGGGTTTTAAAATCAAAACCTTCTGCCCCACTTGAAAGCTGCGGTCTCTGGCTCCCCTATCGTACCAGCGGCGCTGGCGCTGCTGGGCCGCCTGGAGGTTGGTGCGCACAGTCTGAGTCAGAGCCTCCAGACGGTCCCGAAACTCCAATACATAAGATACGATAGGGGTTCCCTCTGGGCTATCCTCTCCCTCCCAATGTTCCCTAATTAAGTCTAACGGCCCTCGTACCCTCCTTCCGAACAGTAATTCAAAAGGGGAGAACCCGGTTGATTCTTGGGGTACCTCTCTATATGCGAAAAGCAGGTGGGGTAGAAACCGCTCCCAGTCTTTGTGCGCTTCTCCAAACGTACGGAGCATTTGTTTCAGCGTACCGTTAAACCTTTCGCATAGCCCATTGGACTGGGGGTGGTAGGCTGAATTTATTATAGGCTTAATGCCACATATTTTCCACAATTGCTGGGTGACCTCGGCGGTAAATTGTGTGCCCCTATCGGATATTATTTCTTGGGGAAACCCCACCCGGGAAAATATCTTCATTAAAGCCTCGGCCACCGTCTCGGCATGGATATTAGTGAGGGCTACAGCCTCGGGGTATCGGGTGGCATAGTCCACTACTGTTAAGATGAACCGTTTCCCAGAGGGACTGGGTTTGGGTTAGGGTCCTACTATGTCAACGGCCACTCTACTGAAGGGTTCCGAAATAATAGGGAGGGGACATAATTTGGCTTTGTGACGGTCACCTCGCTTACCTACTCGCTGGCATATATCACAGGAGGTGCAGTACTGTCTCACATCTTTAGAAATCCCTGGCCAGAAAAATGCATGGGTTAACCTATATCGGGTACGGGTCATCCCTAGATGTCCAGACAAGGGGATATCGTGAGCAATCCTAAGTAGCTCTGGACGGTATTTCTGGGGAACCACTAACTGTTTGGTAGTCACTGTGACCGACCCTCCTACTTCCCGTTCAGCAATGCGGTACAGTTGCCCTTTCTCCCAAGTGTACCGCTCCCCCTCTAGCCCCCCCTGGTCAGTGCGTACCCTGTCCCTGTACACCTGTAGTGTGGGGTCGGAATTAACCTCGGCTTCAAACTTAGCTGGGGTATCCCAGGACATACGTGTACATACGTCTCTTACCTGAGCCTCAGTGTGTGTTGGTGGAGCCGTGGTGCAAGCCTGTTGCCGTGTGGTGACTGGATGGGCTTCCTGGTAGGGAGCCTGTGGGACAAAAGCAGAGGTCATCTGGCCCAAATCATTCCCCAGTACATCTGCTGGTAAATTTTGCATCAGTCCCACTTCCACTGTCTCCTCTCCCGCACCCAAATTCAAATGTACTTTAGCAGTGGGTAGTCGATATACTGCCACTCGTACTGCCACAGATCCGCCAGTGTGTGCCACATCGGAGACCAAATGGGGTGCTATCAGGGCTTGATTCCAGGTGGGCTTGCCACGCTTTTGGGTACATTCCCGGGCCATATGCCCCCACTGTTTGCAGGAGTGGCATTGGATGTTGGCCCGCCCGTTATACCTGGAGGGTGGGGGTAAATTTCCTTGGGAAGGACAAAACGGGGAGGCTGTGTGGGCTGGAGGCGGTATAGCGCTGGCTAGTCCCGTGGGTCGAGGGTAACTTTTGGTTATAGGTCCATCAAAGTGTTGGTCGGCCAACCTAGCTGCTTCGGTTAGGGTGAGGGGTTTTCTGTCCCTCACCCATTCTTGTGCCTCTGGGGATAATCCATTAAAAAATTGCTCCAACAACATCAGCTGACGCAATCCTTCCATGGTGGTGGCTTGGCTGGCCTGTATCCACCCTTGGGAAGCCTGGTCTAGCTTGTGAGCCCATTCAGCGTGCAAATCTCTCTCTGGTTTGCGCAGGTTTCTGAACTTGCGCCGGTATGCCTCTGGAGTAATGGCATACCTCTCGCTTAATATCGCTCGCTTCACCTTCTGTCTGTCTTGGTTAACCCCTTAAGGACCAAACTTCTGGAATAAAAGGGAATCATGACGTGTCACACACGTCGTGTGTCCTTAAGGGGTTAAACAGTGTGTGCTTAAAAAGTATTAGGTACGAAGAGGTGGAGTTTTTAGAGGAAGGGGTGTGTCTTAATCAGGAAGAGGAGCAACCTTGACAGGAAGGAGTTGGGTAAATTTAGATTAGGGCGTGTCCAGGTTTATTCGTGCCTAGGGCAGCACAAATCCACTGGGTGGAGGTCGGCAGAGAGAAAGGTGTGTTAAGAGAAGTTAGAGACCGTAAAAGTTGGTGAAAACCAGGTCCAAGGGTCTTATATAGGGTGTTGGTAGTTGATAGAAATCTATATGCTATTCAGTTTTGGGGTTAATAGGGATGTGATGTCGCCAAGGATGAAGTAAGGAAGCAAAGTAGAGGAGACGACTAAAAAGACAGATGGAGTGGACTTTGATGGATGAAAAGGAGGAAGAACAACAAGGGGGGCAAAGGTTGGACGGCACAGTGAGGTCAGAGCAAAAACTCCACAACACCACCTGGGAGAGTGGGATAAGAATAGGCAGGCATAATTATGTCAGAGGAAGAGAGACCGTTTTCAGTCAGTGCCAAGAAGTTGACTGAGCAGATGAGATTGTGAATGGCAGTAGATTTTATAGTGTTACAGACTGATCGTGCATCACAAGGGGCACAACAAAATGAGTGGGATTCAGTGGAGTGATGAGGTATGAGATTTTTGGTAGTTGTGGAACACTGGGGCAGCAGGGAGGGCAAGATTAGGAGGCACATTCCGATCTGCTAAAAGCAAACAAATGGCCACAGAAATAAGTTGGGAATGGGATTTGAATGTTGGGATCTGGGAGGGGGGAGGTTGGGATCTAGAAGGATGTGGGAGAGTCATGCAGATGTGTGATAAGGCTGCATGGGATGAAACAATGGGTGTAGGAAGTAAAGGAGATAAATGGATCGCTTGAGTGTGGTGAGTGGAAAGAGAGGTGTGCTTTTTGAAAGGAAACAATGGAAAGGGAAAAGAAAATGAGAAACAGTTTTTTAGAAGACTGGGGGAAGAGGTGCTGGGTACTGTAGGAGTCTGTCAGCAAGGCAGGAATTGTTGAGAATCAGAGATGGGGAGTAATCCATGTATGAGTGTTGTCTACAGAGAGGATCTAGCAGCGGATGACTTAATTGGGAAACAACGTGAATCAAAATATTAAACCAGGAATAAGGGTGAAGGGAGGATTTGAGGAAAGAGTTGGTTGTTACCAGGTTTGTGTGCAAGAGACTGGCTTGCTGTGCTTAGGTTAAGACAGTCTGAAAAAGGGACAATCAGGTGCTGCAGTGTTTATTTAATTTATATATATATATATATATATATATATATATATATATATATATATATATATATATATATAATTTTTTTTTTTTTTTTTTTTTTTCTGCATGCATTAATCCTGTGTTAGAAACAGGATTTATTAATTTCCATAGAGTGTAACATTTAACCAAAAATTGGGGGTAAAATAAAATTAGAATTTACTTTTGTCTGAAAAGAATATATATACAAATGACTAAATCCAAATTTTACTGACCGAATGTCCAAAAAGAACAAAAAGATTTGTCCATTCACATGTCTTGTGGCAACAGTTTGTGGAGGTCCCTTTCCTGTTGCTTCATGACTGTTCAGCTATGCACAAAGTAAGTTATTCACTAAAGTTAGAATTCAAGGAGAATTTCAAAGTTAAGATCAAAATAGGCAAACTAGGAAATTGCAGTATGTCTTTTTAAATTTTTATATTTAAATGCTTATTTCTGCCCAAATGCATGCAAACATACACACATACACACATACACACATACACACATACACACATACACACATACACACATACACACATACACACATACACACATACACACATACACACATACACACATATACACACACATACACACACATACACACACACACATACACACACACACATACACACACATACACACACACACATACACACATACACACACATACACACACATACACACACATACACACACATACACACACACACACACATACACACACATACACACACATACACACACATACACACACATACACACACACACATACATACATACACACATACACACATATATATATACACATATATATATACATACATATACACATACATACATACATACATACATACATACATACATACATACATACATACATACATACTCACTCTCAAGCACACACAAATTCATTCAGTGGTCCACACAATTAGTGACCAATGCACACACAAATTTATGGACTCGTGCAGATTGACAAACACTGACTCAAGCAAGCATACACTGACATGCACTCTTGCCCAAGCACACACACACACCACACCACACCGCTAGTTTGTCACTATACAATGGCTTCCGATTGCCCAGTGCAATAACCTGCAGCATGCAATACAGAATTAGTTCCAACTAGAGTGACATCCAAAAGAGCCATAAAGCCCCTGCAGTTCCGTTCCCCCTTAAGAAGCCGCCTGAACGGCCTATAGAAAGAAAATTGCTAATATGTTACTCTTGTGTATTTTCACTGAAAATCTGGAATAATTGCTGCTATAGTCCATCTTTTTGTGTCTTTCCTGTGCAGACTGGACAGGAGCACGAATTAATAGAGAGTATGCCCCTGCTAGAATGGTTTGCGAACAACTACAAGAAATTTGGAGCAACATTGGAAATTGTTACAGACAAGTCTCAAGAAGGATCCCAGTTTGTGAAAGGATTTGGTGGAATTGGAGGTAACTATAAGCCTGTTTTGAAAAAAAAAATTAACATCAATTGCATGTTATTCTGGTTTTAGTACAAGTAACATATTATTCCGCTGTGCAGGCTTTCAAATTTGACTTTTTAAGGGGCCACTGAAGTCACCCAGACAATCTCAGTGGAGTGGTTTTAGTGGTACTGTAGTTTTAACCCTTCAAGGTAAAACATTGCAATTTTGTAGGTCTGCCTGTTTAGCATGAAGGGTTAATAATACCTCTAGTGGTTGTTACATTAATACACATGAACTGAAGGCCCTCAAAACACACAAACTGTATGCACAAACACGGACATCACAAAATTATTCTCCACATTCAATCACTAAAGTTGCACAGCAACTCACCCCTTCATTCACATATTAATGGCTCCCATTCAGAAACTGAAATTCCACACAACCAACATTCACTACTGAGCTTCATATAAATACATCCCACATTCACACACTTACAATCTGCAGACATTCACCCCACATTCATAGACTTTTTATGCTGAGAAATACATTTAAAAAAGCAAAAACACTTAAGGCTCCCAGACCACTTTATCTCTCTGTGCAGTAGCCCTGTAGTTTTAACACCGTTTAACATACAATCTTAGCTTTTTACTTCTTAGTACAATTTACTAACAAATGTGGATTGTTTGCTTATTGTAAACACCCTTCATTAGAGGTAGCTGGACAGAGTTCAATATTTACTCAGGTGATCTATACAGAAAGTTCTATAGCAATGTTTTACCAGCTCCGTGCTGTTTTCAGAGTAATTATGATTATTAATTCATCTAGTAACTAAATTCTTGCAGGTTTAGTTAAAGCAGTTCTTATCTGATAAATATTTCTTAGATTGTTAAAGGATTAATATTCCCCTGGGTAACTGTTGATATTCTAATTTATTTCATGATTTTGATTAATATTCTAGTCTGCAGTTTGAGATGTCAATCTTTATCATGAGCTATCATGAAACCCAATCTGGCGGATTTCGTGTCCGCTTTTACCCAGAAAATATTGGCGTTTAATTATGTAATTTTATAATTAGGTTATATTTACTGATGTTCTGGATGTTATTTTTAAGATTGTTTCAAGATGTTTTCTTGTCAGTCTCTTGTCTCCCAGTCACGAATCCCACCTGATCGTTATGGATTATGTGCGGCATGAGGGCCCCTAATCTTATGTCCTGTAGTTTTGCAAAGATTTTTTCATCTGTGTTCACCAGCAATAGGGTCTAATGTTTTGGGGGTGGGTAGGGGGTTTGTCCGGCTTGGGTAATGTTATAATATGTGCTGCAAGTATGTCTTTGTGTAATGTTTGGTTTGCAATTGCTTTTCTAAAGATTTTTACTACGTGGAGAGTCAGGGTAGAGGCAAAAGTCTTATAATATAGGTTGTCAAATCCGTCTGGCCCGAGCGATTTGCCAAGTGGTAGAGCTTTTATTGCAGCATCGACCTTGTCTTCTGTAACGTCATTGTGAGTGCTGCACGGTGTTGTGGTGTTAGTTTAGGTAGATCTATGGTGTCGACATAGGTGTCAATGTTGTCTATCGGATGATGTGTGTTAGGGTCGTTCTTATAAATTGTATAAGTTGGCATAATTGTTGAGGAACTTGTCACGTATATTTTTGGGAGTCATTACTTTTTTCCCCCTTTGTTTTACTTGTTTTGAGGCTATGCGCGAGCAGTCTTGGTTTTCGTAGGTAGAGTCCTGTTTTATCTAGGGTGTGTTGGTGCAGACTCCTGGTTATTTGAGATTACGTTTTGCAATGTTAGGCTAATCTGGTTTTGGGCATTTGGGCAGGAATGAGAATTACCCCCATAATGGCATACCATTTGAAAAAGTAGACAACCCAAGGTATTGAACGTGGGGTATGTTTAGTCTTTTTTAGTAGCCACTTAGTCACAAACACTGGCCCCGCGGAGTTTGTTTCCTGTAACCGGCCGGACTGACAGGAAGTGTGCACCTTCCTATCACTCCGTCCGGGCACCGCGGACCGGAGAGGAGCTCGGCCACGCTACAGGGGAAGGGAGAAGCTGTGCTGCAGACGCCAGAGGCTCTTTACAGAGCGCTCAGGCGGCTGCAGCATTAGGCCCGGCCCTGCAGCGGCCGGTCTTAAAATGATTTTGGGGGGCAATTGCCTCCCTGCCCCCCGGCCCAGCCCGCCCCTGGTCTCCTGTAGGCAAACAACTTCAGCCCTCTGCGATCATAGTTCCCTCCCTTATAAATGCCCATTTACTGGGATATTCAATCCTCTAACATTCAATGAGTCTTTGGATTTACAAGTGTATAGGCTGTGTTTGCACTCAATACGTTCTGAGTTTATGAACTGATTGTTCTGACCCGCTCTGGAGGCAAAAAAGTTGGATTTCTCAGGTCCGGCATGTTCTGCAAAACTATGCTACACTTATAGCAATGAAACAGAGGGGAAAAAAATATAACATCTTTACCATAACTGCTAAGCTAAACTATCTACTGAACTTTAAAAGGGAGTGCTTTGGGTACAGAGCCCAGTGTTTGCATATTATGTAATATTGGTAACTAGCTTAAGAAAAAGGTTTTGCCTTTCTAAAAGTTCTCTCCATCCCTCTTCCCAATTTCCATTTATAGGTATCTTGCGATACAGGGTAGACTTTCAAGGAATGGAATACCAAGGAGGCGACGACGATTTTTTTGACCTAGATGACTACTAAGTAGCCAACACATCTGGCAATGCCTATCCCCCCAGCATCCTACCCAAGCAGAAGTTTCATGACGGAACCCTAATAAATTTCCTGCCTTAGAAACTGGACATTTCAAAAACGTGATCTAAAAGCATTGGATATGAGTGAAACATGTTGTTTTGTTAGTATACTATGAAATTACGAGATTCCTAAATGCCACTTGACATATTTCACACACTTCATTTTTACTTATGAAGAAATAATTTCTACTCTATTTTAAGTTTAGGTTTTTTTGTTTTAATTCCTTATACACAAGCAAAATACATCAGCTGCTTTAAAAATCCAATCAACTTTATTATTAGTGACTGTTTTCAACATTCTTTTTACTCCATGGAAACCTTGTCATTGACCCTTTTACATTTGTATGTTTTGCCTAGTGAACAATCTAATACATATTAATTGTAAGACAAGCTATACAAATTGATGGCAGATAACACTACTGCCCATTCTTCAAGAAAACATTGAGTTTAGACTTTTTTACAAATGCATTGCGTAGGTTACTGTAGCTACAATGTGTGACTTAGTGTTTTTTTTTTTTTTTTTTGGACCACTGGGTAACACAATCAATCGGGAAACTGTTCTGACATGTTAAACCATAGTAACAAAAAATACTTTAAGTTACTGGATTAGAGTTGGAATGTAAAAGATGTAAAAATCTAACACCTTTTGTTTGTCTTGTTCTTTTGGGGGGAGGGGGGGAGGGGGGGAAGGGATTCCTCTTAATGCAAGCAATATGGTTGAAAATAATGGTAGCAAACTGCATGCCTTGGCTTTATTCAGCGTTCTACTTTACAAATCCTGACGCCATGAATAATCCTATAACTTTGGACTGAACATCCGCAGTTTGTGTTGTGGCCTTTTAATGTTTTTTGGCTTATAAATCTATTAAAATCAGCATCTGCATAAAACTTATTGCTAAAGTGCAATTATTTCCCCTCCTTGCAGACACCTTTTGACAGTACTAATGCATTAAATCAATTTGAATGGGCACCTCCCCCATTGATTTCTACTTTATTTCTTAACTGTGCATTTTTTTTTTTAACATCTAAATTAATGGATGACATTTTACCACCATGTATACAAACATTTGTTTGTTTGTTTTAACGAAGAAGAAGAACAATTACTACAATTCCTTTTTGCCCCCACCTACAGCTTTTCAACAATTGCTCTTTCTAAATATGAATGTGTGTGTGTGTGTGTGTGTATATATGTATAGATACATATATACTCTATGCATTCTGTTTTTAACCTTTGTTGCAATGAATGATGCCAACGTTAAGGGGTTTAACATTACTATAACATGAACAATTGATAATTCAGATGTGCACATAGATCGATGCCAAACTAAACGTGATGCTACTTCACAAATATAAAAATTTTAAACAAGGGAAAATGTAAAGTGCTCAGATAATTAGTGCCAATGCACATTACTATATATCCATACATGTTAGGTCATAATTGTCCAATTAGTATGCTTACAATTGCAATAATCTAAATAAAAAAAGTTTGTAACATAGTATAAAACATTTGTTCAGGCAATGAAAAAAAAGCGTACAGAGACAAATTACTTTGTTGTGCCCTTTACCAGGTTCTACATTAACAGCTCACAGTTGGGCTTACAAGGAATGTTGCTCACATCCACCATCAATTCTGTAGAGGATATTAAGCAGCGGATATGTATAGTAATGCACTTGTACACTTCTTCCAGTTGTTCTTTGTAGAAGCTTTTGTGACATTGTACTTAATCTTGTGGTTTGTTTTTTTCCTCCCCAATAAAATAGGCAAAAAATATTTAGCACAGAAGACAAAATTGTAGCGCTCCACAATCATATGCGGCATGTATGTGTTTAATACATTTTCCTCTACATTCAGAGCTCAATTTTGGTATGTCCGTTCCCATACCAAATTGAGCTCTGGATCTGAGCCTGCCGGCAAGGCTCTGCTGCTTCTCAGAGAAACATGGCAGACACTAGGTCTTTAGAACCAGTTTTGGAATGCATTATTATTTCATATTTAGCTATTCCATACTACTTTCCATAATGGAGGGATGCAGGCAGCGTCCAATCCAGAGCTCAATTCTGGTTTGGTACCTGACATATATTGTGGTGATGTAGAGGAAAATGTATTAAACTCATACATTCTGCATGTGTCTGTAGAGCTCTTATTTTATTTGTCTTCTGTGTTGAATATTATTCACCTCCCTCAGTTTCCTTTTTTTGTGGTTTCCTGATCCCATTCCTGACTGCCTTATCTCACAGGGTTATTCACTAAGTTAGAAATGCTAAAGGTATCAAACCAACTTGGCTATTTGGGCAATTATTTGCAATTTCCTGGTAAAATCTCAACAATTTCTGGTTTAATGAACAGCTTTGTCAGTCCAGTATGCAGTTCATCTGACTTACATTCCGCCTTAAAAGAACACTCTGAATACTGTAACCACTACAGCTTGCAAGCAAATGACAATTTAAAAATGTATCCAAAATGCATGCTTGAAAATATTTTTTGTTTTTATTTGGCTCACTTGGCTCACATCACATCAAAAATGTTTTTAAATGATCTTGCAACGTTGAAATGCAAAATAAAGTAAATTATGGTGTGCTAATTCACTTGTGCAATTGCATCGACATGCTTTATTCAGTGGACATCAATTCAGTTGTGGAGTACACAGCGTATATAGTCACCAACTGAATTTTAATGCAGATGTATACAAATCACAGATGCTTGTGCATTGTAAAATTTACTAGAAGACTATGTGCAGTGTTCATCTGATTTATTTTTAAATTTTTTGGGGGTCATTAAATATAATCTAGTAAAACTGAGTCGCTCGCTGCTAATATAGTAATTTGCTTTAAGTTGAAATTAGATGGTGATCCAATCAGCAAACAGAATAATATGTCTTTAACATTACTTTTTGTATTTAGAAACCTATTTATTTTTTAGTTGCTCTTAGTCCGAATTATAAGGAAAGATTAATTCATTAATTTGGGTCTTAAGTATTTTGCCCACTCCTAGTTAAATATGGGGGGGGGGGGGGGGGTGAGATTATTTCTCTCAGTCAATGAGCTTAGAAACGACCAACTTCTGCAAAAATACAGACTCTGGATGTGGCTCCAGCATACCCCATGATGTAAGAAACTAACCCATTCCGAAACTACTTTTGATGTTAGCTGTTGTGGTTATGGTGCTTTGAGTGTTTTAAGTCAGGGATGCTCAAAAGGTAGATCTTAAGATGTTGTAGAACTACAACTCCCTTGATGCTTTGCACTCTTAAAATGTCTTTAGAATCACAAAACATTGTGGAAGCTGTAGTTTTAAAACACCTGCAGGACTGCCTATTGAGCACTCTTTATTTAAGTAATAACTCTTTAGGAGTGTATTGGAGATAACCTTTGTAATTTGTTCTATTCTGATATGAAAAGTTTATAATGCACATTAAATTGGATGTAAATTTCAATTTATTTTGGAAACTATGCTGCTTGATTTGCATAATGTTTTAATTATCCAGCTTTCTGTATACATACATGTTTTTGCTGAGGAGGGGCTGTATGTGTGATCATATATCTCTCTCTCTCTCTCTCTCTCTCTCTCTCTCTCTATATATATATATATATATATATATATATATATATATATATATATATATATATGAATAGTTGGTTGCACTCTCGGATTTCCATAAAATATAACTTTTATTCCAATGGTGATCCTGATGAAAGTCCACAAGATGGACTGAAACGTTGATCTGTTTTAACCATTGGAATAAAAGTTCTATTTTATGGAAATCCGAAAGTGCAACCAACTATTTTTCTTTTTGGATGTTCAAGCCCTGGTGCTACACCCGGTTTGGTAATTTTGGCGCATGAGTGCAAGGTACAGTGTGTATATATATATATATATATATATATATATATATCTACCCACCCCCCACCACCTTTACGTATTCTATAGACTGACGCAAATTTCCACCAAAGCATTTATAATTTGGCGTTGTGATGTACAGAAGTGGATAAAAGTATTAAACCATATTTAAAAAAAATATAGTTGTTTCTGGCATTTTTTTCTGTAGGAAAGAAGATATGTCCTCACTCGTCTGCTGTCATTGATTGAATAAATATGAAATATTTAATTCATGTAGTTCCACTGCTTAAACGTTGTAAGTATCTTGGCTGCTTAAATTGATTGAAGTAGTTATGGTGCCTTGAGTCTGTGGTCCAACATCAATGTAAAAACTGTTACTCACTATTTAGAAAAGATGCTCAGTCCTCAATGGCCTGGTATCTGGCCATCAATTATGATATGAAGGTGTTGAAGCTGTGCTCCTCCTCATGCCATACCAATTCAAACCACAGATTTGGGGCAGGAATTGGCAGCGAGCATTCACCTGATGCTTTCAGTGTATCACTGTCTGTTATCCCTTGTATGGGTCTGCCCATGCCATTTCAGTTTTGGAGGCTAGGGCTTCCAGGCACTAAGCATGTTTGTTAAATGGTTAGTAAACCACATTGATGTAGTTCCAGGCTTAATTTTTACTATTACATGGGTCTTGGAGAAATGAGAGGGATATATAGAAAAGACTGTGAAACAAAAGGTTTATAAAGAAAGGGGAAGAAGCCTTTTACGGAAGAAAAAAAAAAAAAAAAAGATGCAGAGTGTTAAATTTGCTTAGATGGGCTTCTTCAAAGGTGTCCAGATATTGTAAAATTGTCAAGGTACCCTCTAGGGCAGTGATGGCGAACCTATGGCACGCGTGCCACAGGTGGCACGCCGGGCCCTTTCTGTGGGCACGCGGCCATAGGTTCGCCAATAATGCAGAGTAGGCGCCTGCCTGCCCAAAACGGCAGGCGCCTACTCTGCTTCCGGGTCGGGAGGCAGGGGAGGGATCTTTGCAGCAGCTCCCCTGTCCTCCCGCGAGCAAGCTGTGTGGAGCGTTGCCACGCGTTACCATGGCAACGCTCCACACAGCATCGCGCGGGAGAACAGGGGAGCTGCTGCAAAGATCCCTCTCCTGTCTCCCGACCCGGAAAACTGCTTGCCACCACCGGACCACCAGGGATGGCTGTGTCCCCCCCCTTCTTCCTTCATTAGGGGGACTAATTTAATGTACTTTTTTTTATTTTGTATTTTATTACTTAAATACCCCCCCCACACTGCACCCCTACCCCCCATACAGCACCCCTACCACCCCACAGAGTACCCCTACCCCCCTCACAGAGTACCCCTACCCCCCTCACAGAGTACCCCTACCCCCCTCACAGAGTACCCCTACCCCCTCACAGAGTACCCCTACCCCCTCAGAGTACCCCTAACCCCCCACACAGTACCCCTAACCCCCCACACAGTACCCCTACCCCCCCATACAGCACCCCTACCCCCCCACAGAGTACCCCTACCCCCCCACACAGTACCCCTACCCCCCCACACAGTACCCCTACCCCCCCACACAGTACCCCTACCCCCCACACAGTACCCCTACCCCCCACACAGCACCCCTACCCCCCACAGCACCCCTACCCCCCACACAGTACCCCTACCCCCCACACAGTACCCCTACCCCCACACAGTACCCCTTCCCCCCACACACAGCACCCCTTCCCCCCCACACACAGCACCCCTACCCCCCCACACACAGCACCCCTACCCCCCCACACACAGCACCCCTACCCCCCCACACACAGCACCCCTACCCCCCCACACAGTACCCCTACCCCCCCACACAGTACCCCTACCCCCCACACAGTACCCCTACCCCCCACACAGCACCCCTACCCCCCCACAGCACCCCTGCCCCCCCACACACACAGTACCCCTACCCCCTACACAGCACCCCTACACCCCCCACAGAGTACCCCTACCCCCCCACAGAGTACCCCTACCCCCCACAGAGTACCCCTACCCCCCCACAGAGTACCCCTACCCCCCACAGAGTACCCCTACCCCCCACAGAGTACCCCTACCCCCCACAGAGTACCCCTACCCCCCACAGAGTACCCCTACCCCCCACACAGTACCCCTACCCCACACACAGTACCCCTACCCCACACACAGTACCCCTACCCCACACACAGTACCCCTACCCCCCACACAGCACCCCTACACCCCACAGTACCCCTACCCCCCACACAGCACCCCTACCCCCACACACAGCACCCCTACCCCCCACACACAGCACCCCTACCCCCCACACAGTACCCCTATCCCCCACACAGTACCCCTATCCCCCACACAGTACCCCTACCCCCCACACAGCACCCCTACCCCCCCCACACAGCACCCCTACCCCCCACACACAGCACCCCTACCCCCCACACACAGCACCCCTACCCCCCACACACAGCACCCCTACCCCCCACACACAGCACCCCTACCCCCCACACACAGCACCCCTACCCCCCACACACAGCACCCCTACCCCCACACACAGTACCCCTACCCCCCACACAGTACCCCTACCCCCCCACACAGTACCCCTACCCCCCACACAGTACCCCTACCCCCCCACACAGTACCCCTACCCCCCCACACAGTACCCCTACCCCCCCACACAGTACCCCTACCCCCCCACACAGTACCCCTACCCCCCACACAGCACTTCTACCCCCCACAGAGCACCCCTGCCCCCCACAGAGTACCCCTCCCACCCCACACACACAGTACCCCTACCCCCCCACACAGTACCCCTACCCCCCACACAGCACCCATACCCCCCACAAAGTACCCCTACTCCTCCACACACACAGTACCCCTACCCCCCACACAATACCCCTACCCCCCACACAATACCCCTACCCCCCCCACAGCACCCCTGCCCCCCCACACACACAGTACCCCTACCCCTACACAGCCCCATACAGCACCCCTACACCCCCCCACAGAGTACCCCTACCCCCCCACAGAGTACCCCTACCCCCCCACAGAGTACCCCTACCCCCCACAGAGTACCCCTACCCCCCACAGAGTACCCCTACCCCCCACAGAGTACCCCTACCCCCCACAGAGTACCCCTACCCCCCACACAGTACCCCTACCCCCCACACAGTACCCCTACCCCACACACAGTACCCCTACCCCACACACAGTACCCCTACCCCACACACAGTACCCCTACCCCACACACAGTACCCCTACCCCCCACACAGCACCCCTACACCCCACAGTACCCCTACCCCCCACACAGCACCCCTACCCCCACACACAGCACCCCTACCCCCCACACACAGCACCCCTACCCCCCACACAGTACCCCTACCCCCCACACAGTACCCCTATCCCCCACACAGTACCCCTATCCCCCACACAGTACCCCTATCCCCCACACAGTACCCCTATCCCCCACACAGTACCCCTACCCCCCACACACAGCACCCCTACCCCCCACACACAGCACCCCTACCCCCCACACACAGCACCCCTACCCCCCACACACAGCACCCCTACCCCCCACACACAGCACCCCTACCCCCCACACACAGCACCCCTACCCCCCACACACAGCACCCCTACCCCCACACACAGTACCCCTACCCCCCACACAGTACCCCTACCCCCCCACACAGTACCCCTACCCCCCACACAGTACCCCTACCCCCCCACACAGTACCCCTACCCCCCCACACAGTACCCCTACCCCCCCACACAGTACCCCTACCCCCCCACACAGTACCCCTACCCCCCCACACAGTACCCCTATCCCCCCACACAGTACCCCTACCCCCCCACACAGTACCCCTACCCCCCACACAGCACTTATACCCCCCACAGAGCACCCCTGCCCCCCACAGAGTACCCCTCCCACCCCACACACACAGTACCCCTACCCCCCCACACAGTACCCCTACCCCCCACACAGCACCCATACCCCCCACAAAGTACCCCTACTCCTCCACACACACAGTACCCCTACCCCCCACACAATACCCCTACCCCCCACACAATACCCCTACCCCCCACACAGTACCCATACCCCCCACACAGTACCCATACCCCCCCCACACACAGTACCCCTCCCCCCACACACAGTACCCATACCCCACACCCAGCATCGCCCCTACCTCCCATACACAGCACCCCGCACATAGCACCCCTACTCCCCACAGCACAGCACCCCTACCCCCCACACAGCACAGCACCACCCCTGTCTCACACACCACCCCTCACACACTCACACCATCACTCATACACATAGCACCCCTCACACACACACCACCCCTCATACACACACACACACCACCCCTCATACACACACACAGCACCCCTCATACACACACACAGCACCCCTCATACACACACACCGCATCCCTCACACACACACACACCCCTCACACACACACACACACACCCCTCACACACACACACAGCACCCCTCACACACACACAGCGCACACAGAAACCCTCACACACAGCACCCCTCAATGCCCCTTAAACTACACCCCTCAATGCAGTATGTGTGTGTATTTAGCAGTCTGTGTGTGTGCGTGTATTCCGCAGTCTGTGTGTGTGTGCGTGTATTCCGCAGTCTGTGTGTGTGTGCATGTATTCAGCAGTCTGTGTGTGTGTGTATTCAGCAGTCTGTGTGTGTGTGTGTTCAGCAGTCTGTGTGTGTGTGTGTTCAGCAGTCTGTGTGTGTGTGTGTTCAGCAGTCTGTGTGTGTGTGTGTTCAGCAGTCTGTGTGTGTGTGTTCAGCAGTCTGTGTGTGTGTGTATTCAGCAGTCTGTGTGTGTGTGTATTCAGCAGTCTGTGTGTGTGTGTATTCAGCAGTCTGTGTGTGTGTGTATTCAGCAGTCTGTGTGTGTGTGTATTCAGCAGTCTGTGTGTGTGTGTTCAGCAGTCTGTGTGTGTGTGTATTCAGCAGTCTGTGTGTGTGTGTATTCAGCAGTCTGTGTGTGTGTGTATTCAGCAGTCTGTGTGTGTGTGTATTCAGCAGTCTGTGTGTGTACGTATTCAGCAGTCTGTGTGTGTACATATTCAGCAGTCTGTGTGTGTACATTCAGCAGTCTGTGTGTGTACATTCAGCAGTCTGTGTGTGTACATTCAGCAGTCTGTGTGTGTACATTCAGCAGTCTGTGTGTGTACATTCAGCAGTCTGTGTGTGTACATTCAGCAGTCTTGTGTGTGTATATTCAGCAGACTGTGTGTATGTATTCAGCAGACTGTGTGTGTATGTATTGCATTTGTTGGAGATACTAATAAATATAAGCTTAATTTGATCTATTTATATCATTATTTAAAATTTGTATTATTGAACTCTCTGCTGTTGTGTTCTTTTAAAACAAAAGTTGTTAATTAGTTCGGACAACAGTACGAGTTGTTTTTTCTAAACTTAAACCTCAGTATTGAGGTTTAATTGCCGTGTTGGCACTTTAAGGAAAAAAAAAGTTGGCATGTATTGCGGTTTGGGCACTCGGGCTCAAAAAGGTTCGCCATCACTGCTCTAGGGCAAGCATGTCAAACTCAAAGGCTGACATTGGCCCAATAAACAATGTTTAAGTTTGTGAACCGTAAAAAAAAAAAAAACTATAAAATGTTTTCTTCCAAACACTTGGCATCTCTTCTCTGCTTTCCTACTTTGGGGGAGATCTTGTTCGCAGTGATCACTGTAGGGGAAAGACTGCTTCTAGTTGACGGTCAGGAAACCTCTATTCCTTCAGAGCGCTCCGGTAACAAGTAAGGAACAGACAAATACGATTCCAAACGAGTTATGTGATTTATTGATCCAACATAATATTTATACTGCAAAAGTAGCGAGCGATTGCGTGCGCTGGTTTCTAACATTGCTGCATACAGTTTGTCCTGTACGCACATAGGAAATGTTACAATTTCAAGTTTGTCCTGTAAGCACATACCAGAGATAGTGAGTTAGTTTCAGCATAAAATTTTAAACTGTTTTGCTTCTACCAGCACTTTCAAAACTGACCCAACGTGAATGTCCGTAATTTTGTATCGTACAGGAGACTTATTACCTTTACAGAAGTGTAAATAACTGCTCACACCGATAAGTACTTCCAAACATGGAAATAATTTCATATGCAAATTTTCAAACCTGACTGGCAAATATGTGTTTAACTCAATTTTGCTTTCAAATCTGATTTCCACAGGATCTCAATTACTTCCATTTGCATATGATTAGGTACTGATTCTATATTTATTGAGAAAATAAAACAGACAAAACTTGTCTTCCAAAGATTTAAAATCTGCAAACCTTGTTTCAAATTTAGTTCTATGGCTACAATCTCTACACGTAACACCCCCTCACATTTTTGTAAATATTTTATTAAATCTTTTCATGCAACAACACTGAAGAAATTACATCCTCCTATAATGCAAAGTAGTAAGTGTACAGCCTGTATAACAGTGTAAATTTGCTGTCCCCTCAAAATAACTCTACATACAGCCATAATTGGGTCCAAAGTGTCAATATTTTGTGTGGCCACCATTATTTTCCATCACTGCCTTAACCCTCATGGGCATAGAGTTCACCAGAGCTTCACAGGTTGCCACTGGAGTCCTCTTCCACTCCTCCATGATGACATGACGGAGCTGGTGATGTTAAAGACCTTGCGCTTCCCCACCTTCTGTTTCAGGATGCCCCACAGATGCTCAACGCAGTAACGTGGCAAAAAAATTCCCAGCTCCGCAGAGGCGGTCCTAGCACCCCGGTCATACAAATATTCATTAACGGCTTTTTCTTGTTGGAGCAGGCAGTCGAACATTAGGAGTGTTGAATTCCAACGTGTCGGGCTGTCGCAAATCAAGCGCCTCACTAGCATGTTGTTTCCCCGCTGGATATCTGAAAAGTGCGTCATGGCCGTGTAGGAACGCCTGAAATGGCCACACACCTTCCTGGCCTGCTTCAGGACGTCCTGTAAGCCTGGGTACTTAAGCACAAAGCGTTGTACGATCAGATTACACACATGTGCCATGCACGGCACATGTGTCAACTTGCCCAAATTCAATGCCGCCAACAAATTTCTTACGTTGTCACAAACCACTTTGCCGATCTCCAGTTGGTGCGGAATCAGCCACTGATCCACCTGTGCGTTCAGGGCGGACAGGAGTGCTGGTCCGGTGTGACTCTGCTTTCAGGCAAGTCAACCCCAAGACGGCGTGACACTGCCGTATCCGGGATGTGGAATAGTACCTGGGGAGCTGGAGGGATGCCGTTGATGTGGAGCAAGACGCAGCAGCAGAAGAGGACTCAGCCGAGCAGAGGAGGTGGCAGCAGGCGGTGTCACCAACTCCTTTGCAGAGCCACGCATTCCATGCTTGGCAGCCGTCATCAGGTTTACCCAATGCGCAGTGTAGGTGATATACCTGCCCTGACCATGCTTTGCAGACCAGGTATCAATGGTCAGATGGACCCTTGCCCCAACACTCTGTGCCAGACATGTCATTACTTCATTTTGCACAATCGAGTATAGGTTGGGGATTGCCTTTTGTGCAAAGAAATTTTGTCCGGGTACCTTCCACTGCGGTGTCCCAATAGCTACACATTTTTTGAACGCCTCAGACTCCACCAGCTTGTATGGTAAAAGCTGGCGGGCTAAGAGTTCAGACAAGCCAGCTGTCAGATTCCGGGCAAGGGGGTGACTTTGTGACATTGGCTTCTTACGCTCAAACATGTCCTTGACAGACACCTGACTGTGGGCAGATGAGCAGGAACTGCTCAAGGCGAGAGACGGAGTGGCGGATGGTTGATGGTTGGCAAGGAGGACAGCAGTGGTTGACGTGGCTGAAGATGCTGGACCAGGAGGAGGATGGTGGCTTTGAGTTTGTGTGCTGCTTGTACTCTTGTGTTAATCCCATAGGCGTTTGGGATGTGCGATCATGTGCCTTCGCAAAGCAGTTGTACCTAGGTGGGTGTTGGACTTCCCACGCCTCTTTTGGCACAGGTTGCAAATGGATTCGCTGTTGTCAGAGGCAGACACACACAAAAAAATGCCACACTCCTGAGCTCTGCAATGACAGCATTCTGGTGGTGGCAACAGCATGCATTGATTGGCGTGCTGTCTAGCTGACCCCGGGTGCCGATGCATGCTGTCTGACTGTGCCACTAGCTCCTTGCGACGACCTCCCCCTGCTTCCAACTCGTCTCCTCCTCCTCTCTGTCTCCCTATCTGAACTTTCGTCCTGTTCGTCTTCTTGCCGAGCAGGCACCCACGTGACATCCATGGACGCATCGTCATCATCAACCGCTTCACTTGTATCTGACAACTCGGCAAAGGAAGCAGCAGCGGGTAATACATCATCATCATCACACCGTACGTCCATGTGTGTAATGCTGCCTGACTGAGACATATCCCTGTTATCTACATCCTCTGGCAATAATGGTTGCGCATCACTCATTTCTTCAAACGGATGTGTAAATAACTCCTCTGACAGATCAAGTGAAGCGGCTGTGGTGCGAGTGTTGTTGGTGGTGGCGGCAGGCGGGCGGGCGAGTGGTAACTTGAGAGGTGCCCGAAGCTAAGCTGGAGGAGGATGATGCGTCAAGGTTCCGAGTGGAAGCTGTAGAAGATTGGGTGTCCTGTGTTAGCCAGTCAACTATGTCCTCAGAACTTTTCGAGTTCAGGGTACGTGGCCTCTGAACACGGCATTATTCTAGGGCCAAAGGGAATCACAGCACCACGACGGCCCATGCGGGGTGGCCTGCCTCTGCCTGTCATTTTTTTTTCCCCGATTAGTTGTACTATGCGTGCAAGCTACTGTGACAACAGATATGAGTGGCACTGTGCACTGGCAGAAGTTGGCAGAGTAGTTGCTGTAGGCCTGACACACGCTTGCAGACAACTAACTGCTATTCAATCTATTACAGTCAAATTTTTTTATTTTTTTTAAATGTACCGTACTGTTACACCAGATATGAGTTGCACTGGTGTGACACTGTGCCCTGACAGGCCCTGAAACGCACATGTGTGAAGGAAACTGACTGCTATTATTTTACTGTCAAATTTCTAGTTTTTTTTTTTTTTTAATGTACACTACTGTTACACCAGATATGAGTTGCACTGGTGTGACACTGTGCCCTGGCAGGCTCTGAAACGCACACGCGTGAAGGAAACTGACTGCTATTATTTCACAGTCAAATTTCTAGTTTTGTTTTTTTAATGTACACTACTGTTACACCAGATATGAGTTGCACTTTTGTGACACTGAGCCCTGGCAGGCCCTGAAACGCACACGCATGAAGGAAACTGACTGCTATTATTTCACAGTCAAATTTCTAGTTTTTTTTTTTTTATGTACACTACTGTTACACCAGATATGAGTTGCACTGTGTAACGCTCAATTATTGACAAGATGGAACACAACTGCAGATAACTGAAACTGAGAATGATTTATTACTTTAAATAAAGAAATAATCAATTCGAACTGTCTCTTTAATTCCTGGCAGAAAATAAGCAGCAGCAGAGTTGCAGTGGGTTTAGGATAAGGCAAAATTAGTCCAACCAGAGAGGAGTTCCCAAATAGATATAGTAAATGGCAGTTGATTGATTAGTAATTATTGGAAACAGAGTTATTAGTTTAGGTGGAGGTGATAGTGAGCAAGCAGAGATGCAAGATAGGTATTATCCAGCTTGGCCAATTTGTTTTACTTAGCTTTTGTAGGAGTGATATTCCAAATTGGTGAGAGAGATTCCCACAGTGGATCGAGTTACAGCAGGCAAGAGAATATCCAAAAACAGTTCCGAGGTCGTAGAAGAGGAGAAGGAGGGTAAACGATTAAACAGTCCGGGTCCGATACACAGTAGAGGTAATAAGTAATTCAGTTTTGAAGTTTCGCGGGAGCTTTCAAGTTGATCCAGCACTGTGGTGTTGACGCGGTCTCCCTATGTATCCTGGGAGCGACCGCGTCAGAGGAGGGGGAGTGGCCGCGCTCCGTCTACCCGGAAGTCCACGGTTAGCGAATGCCGGAAGGTCTGACAGAACCCCCCCCATAAGAAGCAGCCACCGGATGCTGTCAACGAGGTCTAGACGGGTAGCGAGCATGGAACGCGTTGATAAGTCGACGAGCATGTACCGCGGAGGACGACACCCAGGAATCTTCGTCAACTCCGTAGCCCTTCCACCGAATAAGATACTGTAAGGAACCACGATGGATTCGTGAATCCAGGATCCTCTGGACCTCGTATTCCTCTTCACCTTGTACCAGAATGGGATCAGGAGTAGTAAGAACATCCCTTAGGAAAGGGTCGGAGTGGTGTGGTTTAAGCAAGGACACATGGAAGACTGGATGAAGTTTCATGGTAGGCGGAAGTTTCAATCTGACCACGTTTTCGTTGATAATCGACAATATACGAAAAGGGCCAAGAAAGAGAGAACTCAGTTTCTTTGAGGGACGGTTGGTGACAATGTTCTTCGAAGAGAGCCATACGAGATCACCAACGTTGTAAGTAGGGGGAGGTTGTCTACCAGTATCGAAAAACTTTTTCTGAGCCAATGATGCATTTTTAAGGTTATCACGTAATTTGAGGAAGAGGGCAGACATGAAAGCGTTATGGTTGGAGACGTAGGGATTAGAAGAAGGAAGCCCTTGATCAGGAAATGAAGAGGGATGGAACCCAAAATTTGAAAAGAATGGAGTCATTTTGCTACTAGCGTGTACAGAGTTGTTGTATGAGAACTCCGCCATTGGTAACCATGTGATCCAATCATCTTGTAAGTGAGAGCAGTAACACCGTAAGTATTGTTCAACGCATTGGTTAACTCTCTCTGTTTGTCCGTTGGTTTGGGGATGATAGGCTGAAGACAATTTGCGTTGAATACGGAGGGAGGAACACATCTCATTCCAGAATTTGGAGGTGAACTGTGTTCCCCTGTCTGAAATGATTTCCTCAGGAAGTCCATGGAGTTTCACTATATTGTCGATGAATATTTTGGCAAGTTCAGATGAAGAGGGTAATTTTCTCAAAGGAATAAAATGGGACATTTTGGTGAAACGGTCTACCACTACTAGAATGGTGTTATGATGTTGCGAAGGAGGGAGTTCTACCAAAAAGTCCATTGAAATGGACTGCCAAGGTCTTTCAGGGATAGGTAGGCTTAATAATTGACCGAATGGTGGATGATGGTCAGATTTTGATCTCAGACAGGTTGGACAGGTTTTGACATAAGATTCTATGGTTTTGTCCTGGCGAGGCCACCAGTAATATCTTTTAGACAGCTCCAGTGTTTTCTTTGTACCAGGATGACCCGCCAAAGGGGAATCGTGAATCAAGGAGAGTATTTTATTCCTAAATAAGGGAGGAATATATAACCTGTTCTTGAAGTAGTAGATACCGTCCTTTTTTGATAGTTTGTTTGGTTTGGGAAGCTCAAGATCTTCTTCCTTAAGATGTTTAATATCATCTATTAATGACGAAATGATACCTATGATTTTAGATGGGGGAGTTCCATTTACAGGAAGATCTTGGTGAATTCTGGACAGGGCATCTGCCTTTTTGTTTCTGGATCCAGGTCTGTAGATAATTTGAAAATTGAACCGGGCAAAGAAAAGATTCCATCTTACTTGTCTGGCAGAAAGAGTTTTGTTAGAATGAAGATATTCAAGGTTCCTGTGGTCAGTATAAACAATTACAGGAGTGTGTGTGTCTTCAAGTATGTGTCGCCAGTTTTCGAATGCTGCTTTAATACTTAATAATTCTTTTTCTCCTATAGGATAATTTCGTTCAGCAGGAGACATAGATCGTGAGAAAAAAGCTACTGGATGGAGAGGATCTTGAGGCGTTTGGTGTTGAGAAAGGACAGCCCCGATAGCTGTGTCAGAAGCATCTGTTTCCATGACGTAGAGAAAAGCAGGATTCGGGAGTTGGAGAATGGGGGCACTTGTAAATCTCCGTTTTAATTCATCAAAGGCTGCTTGAGCCTTTTCGTTCCAAGCAAAGGAACGTTTACTGCTATTGAGCAGGTTAAGTGGATGAGCAACATTGGAGTAGTTTTTAATGAACTTCCTGTAGAAGTTGGCGAATCCAAGAAAACGTTGTAAGTCCTTTGTATTAGTAGGAGTAGACCAATTGACAATACAATCTATTTTGGAGGTATCCATACTTATTGAATGAGGGGAGATAACGTATCCCAAAAAGGTGATTTCATTAACCTCGAAAATACATTTTTCTGGTTTTGCGTATAATTTGTGTGTTCTTAATCTGGATAATACCCATCTCACGTGTTTCCTGTGTTCCTCAAGGTTGTTGGAGTAGATGAGAATATCATCTAAGTAAATGATGACACAAACATCTAGGAGATCTCTGAAGATATCGTTTATGAAATGCTGAAAGGTTGCAGGGGCGTTACAGAGCCCGAAGGGCATGACAAGATACTCGTAAAGGCCATATCGGGTCCTGAACGCCGTTTTCCATTCATCATTGGCCTTGATTCTAACAAGGTTATATGCCCCACGAAGGTCAAGTTTAGTGTAGATGGTAGCTGTTCTTAATCTTTCGATCAACTCATTGATCAGGGGAAGAGGGTAACGATTCTTGATAGTTATTTTATTTAAAGACCTGTAATCGATGATGGGGCGTATAGTCTGGTCCTTGTTTCTCACAAAAAACATGCTGGAAGCGGCTGGTGAACAGGAAGGTCTAATGAACCCCTTACGGAGGTTTTCATCCAGGTATTCCTTGAGGGTTTTCAACTCTGATTCGGAGAGAGGATAAATGTGTCCAAAAGGGATAGGAGCACCAGGAACAAGGTCAATCGGACAATCATAGGGTCGATGAGGAGGAAGTGTCTCCGCTTGCTTTTTACTGAATACATCGGCGAACTCAGAATAGATGGAAGGTATAGTGGATTCTTCAGTAACTTGTAAAATGGGGATGTGTTGTAGACATGTTCCCTTACAATATGCAGAGTTAAAGGTGAGAGAGAAAGGAGCCCATGTAATATGTGGGTTGTGAGTCCTTAACCAGTCGATTCCTAATATAATTGGATAAAGAGGAGAATTGATAACATCAAAAACAAGAAATTCAGAATGGACATAATTAGTAGTAGTTCTTAAAGGGACAGTTTCAAAGCGAATGGGCCCCGAGGATATTAAGGAGCCATCAATAACTCTGACAGAGACGGAATTACGTTTTTGAACACAAGGAATTTTATTTTTTGTTACAAAGGATGAGTCCAGGAACACCCCATTAGCACCGGAATCAATAATGGCCTCAGTCGTAATTCTTTCTTTGTCCCACTGTAATATGAGAGAAACAGAGGAGAAATGAGAGGTTGGTTTAGAAGGAAGTACACTCATTACCGTCGTGGTAGAACCATGCTTACCGCCTCTTGGACGTTTCAATAGAGGACATTCTGGGACCGCATGTTCTTGTGAAGCACAGTACATGCAGAGGTTCATTTGTCTTCTTCTGGTTCTCTCTTCTGGAGTAAGAGGACTTCTCAAAACCCCTATTTCCATAGGTTCTGTGGGAGTTATAGGTTTCTCAGGTGCCCTTGAAGAAGTGAAGGGTTTTTTCCATAGGGAGCTAGTGAGTGATTTCTCAGCTTTTCTTTCCCTAAGTCGTCTGTCAATGCTGATTGACAGTTGGATCAGAGTATTCAGTGTAGTAGGTAGTTCAGTTCTGAAGAGTTCATCCTTGACAGCTTCAGATAACCCAATACGGAACTGGTTACGTAGGGTTATGTCATTCCACTGAGTTTCTGGTGCCCATCGTTTGAATTTAGCAATGTAATCTTCGACAGGCCTGTTTCTTTGCTGCAGTGTTCTAATGGTTAGATCTGCAGTCGCTTGTTTATTAGGGTCTTCATAAAGAAGAGACATGGCTTCAAAGAATTCATCCAGAGAATCCAATATGGGGTCATCATTCTCCAGAAAGGAATGAGCCCAGGCCATGGGTTCACCTCTTAAAAATGAAATAACAGAACAAACCTTAGATCTTTCGGTGGGATATGATCTAGGTTTTAAGGCAATCAACAATTTGCAAGAATTGAGAAATTCTCTGTATTGGGACCTGTCTCCAGAAAATTTTTCGGGGTTGGAGACAGCAGGGTCACTAGCCGAGTGTGTAACTGTATGAGGAGTATGTGTTTGCAAGTCCCTTACATAAGTAAGGATTCGTTCATTGGTGATCTGTAGATCTTGCATGCCTTGAGTAAGCGTATCCACTCTTTGGTTCAATCTAGTGATTTCAGAAGTGAGATCTGCTGGATCCATTAGAAGGCTGGATCAATCTGTAACGCTCAATTATTGACAAGATGGAACACAACTGCAGATAACTGAAACTGAGAATGTTTTATTACTTTAAATAAAGAAATAATCAATTCGAACTGTCTCTTTAATTCCTGGCAGAAAATAAGCAGCAGCAGAGTTGCAGTGGGTTTAGGATAAGGCAAAATTAGTCCAACCAGAGAGGAGTTCCCAAATAGATATAGTAAATGGCAGTTGATTGATTAGTAATTATTGGAAACAGAGTTATTAGTTTAGGTGGAGGTGATAGTGAGCAAGCAGAGATGCAAGATAGGTATTATCCAGCTTGAGCCAATTTGTTTTACTTAGCTTTTGTAGGAGTGATAGTCCAAATTGGTGAGATAGATTCCCACAGTGGATCGAGTTACAGCAGGCAAGAGAATATCCAAAAACAGTTCCGAGGTCGTAGGAGAGGAGAAGGAGGGTAAACGATTAAACAGTCCGGGTCCGATACACAGTAGAGGTAATAAGTAATTCAGTTTTGAAGTTTCGCGGGAGCTTTCAAGTTGATCCAGCACTGTGGTGTTGACGCGGTCTCCCTATGTATCCTGGGAGCGACCGCGTCAGAGGAGGGGGAGTGGCCGCGCTCCGTCTACCCGGAAGTCCACGGTTAGCGAATGCCGGAAGGTCTGACAGAACCCCCCCCATAAGAAGCAGCCACCGGATGCTGTCAACGAGGTCTAGACGGGTAGCGAGCATGGAACGCGTTGATAAGTCGACGAGCATGTACCGCGGAGGACGACACCCAGGAATCTTCGTCAACTCCGTAGCCCTTCCACCGAATAAGATACTGTAAGGAACCACGATGGATTCGTGAATCCAGGATCCTCTGGACCTCGTATTCCTCTTCACCTTGTACCAGAATGGGATCAGGAGTAGTAAGAACATCCCTTAGGAAAGGGTCGGAGTGGTGTGGTTTAAGCAAGGACACATGGAAGACTGGATGAAGTTTCATGGTAGGCGGAAGTTTCAATCTGACCACGTTTTCGTTGATAATCGACAATATACGAAAAGGGCCAAGAAAGAGAGAACTCAGTTTCTTTGAGGGACGGTTGGTGACAATGTTCTTCGAAGAGAGCCATACGAGATCACCAACGTTGTAAGTAGGGGGAGGTTGTCTACCAGTATCGAAAAACTTTTTCTGAGCCAATGATGCATTTTTAAGGTTATCACGTAATTTGAGGAAGAGGGCAGACATGAAAGCGTTATGGTTGGAGACGTAGGGATTAGAAGAAGGAAGCCCTTGATCAGGAAATGAAGAGGGATGGAACCCAAAATTTGAAAAGAATGGAGTCATTTTGCTACTAGCGTGTACAGAGTTGTTGTATGAGAACTCCGCCATTGGTAACCATGTGATCCAATCATCTTGTAAGTGAGAGCAGTAACACCGTAAGTATTGTTCAACGCATTGGTTAACTCTCTCTGTTTGTCCGTTGGTTTGGGGATGATAGGCTGAAGACAATTTGCGTTGAATACGGAGGGAGGAACACATCTCATTCCAGAATTTGGAGGTGAACTGTGTTCCCCTGTCTGAAATGATTTCCTCAGGAAGTCCATGGAGTTTCACTATATTGTCGATTAATATTTTGGCAAGTTCAGATGAAGAGGGTAATTTTCTCAAAGGAATAAAATGGGACATTTTGGTGAAACGGTCTACCACTACTAGAATGGTGTTATGATGTTGCGAAGGAGGGAGTTCTACCAAAAAGTCCATTGAAATGGACTGCCAAGGTCTTTCAGGGATAGGTAGGCTTAATAATTGACCGAATGGTGGATGATGGTCAGATTTTGATCTCAGACAGGTTGGACAGGTTTTGACATAAGATTCTATGGTTTTGTCCTGGCGAGGCCACCAGTAATATCTTTTAGACAGCTCCAGTGTTTTCTTTGTACCAGGATGACCCGCCAAAGGGGAATCGTGAATCAAGGAGAGTATTTTATTCCTAAATAAGGGAGGAATATATAACCTGTTCTTGAAGTAGTAGATACCGTCCTTTTTTGATAGTTTGTTTGGTTTGGGAAGCTCAAGATCTTCTTCCTTAAGATGTTTAATATCATCTATTAATGACGAAATGATACCTATGATTTTAGATGGGGGAGTTCCATTTACAGGAAGATCTTGGTGAATTCTGGACAGGGCATCTGCCTTTTTGTTTCTGGATCCAGGTCTGTAGATAATTTGAAAATTGAACCGGGCAAAGAAAAGATTCCATCTTACTTGTCTGGCAGAAAGAGTTTTGTTAGAATGAAGATATTCAAGGTTCCTGTGGTCAGTATAAACAATTACAGGAGTGTGTGTGTCTTCAAGTATGTGTCGCCAGTTTTCGAATGCTGCTTTAATACTTAATAATTCTTTTTCTCCTATAGGATAATTTCGTTCAGCAGGAGACATAGATCGTGAGAAAAAAGCTACTGGATGGAGAGGATCTTGAGGCGTTTGGTGTTGAGAAAGGACAGCCCCGATAGCTGTGTCAGAAGCATCTGTTTCCATGACGTAGAGAAAAGCAGGATTCGGGAGTTGGAGAATGGGGGCACTTGTAAATCTCCGTTTTAATTCATCAAAGGCTGCTTGAGCCTTTTCGTTCCAAGCAAAGGAACGTTTACTGCTATTGAGCAGGTTAAGTGGATGAGCAACATTGGAGTAGTTTTTAATGAACTTCCTGTAGAAGTTGGCGAATCCAAGAAAACGTTGTAAGTCCTTTGTATTAGTAGGAGTAGACCAATTGACAATACAATCTATTTTGGAGGTATCCATACTTATTGAATGAGGGGAGATAACGTATCCCAAAAAGGTGATTTCATTAACCTCGAAAATACATTTTTCTGGTTTTGCGTATAATTTGTGTGTTCTTAATCTGGATAATACCCATCTCACGTGTTTCCTGTGTTCCTCAAGGTTGTTGGAGTAGATGAGAATATCATCTAAGTAAATGATGACACAAACATCTAGGAGATCTCTGAAGATATCGTTTATGAAATGCTGAAAGGTTGCAGGGGCGTTACAGAGCCCGAAGGGCATGACAAGATACTCGTAAAGGCCATATCGGGTCCTGAACGCCGTTTTCCATTCATCATTGGCCTTGATTCTAACAAGGTTATATGCCCCACGAAGGTCAAGTTTAGTGTAGATGGTAGCTGTTCTTAATCTTTCGATCAACTCATTGATCAGGGGAAGAGGGTAACGATTCTTGATAGTTATTTTATTTAAAGACCTGTAATCGATGATGGGGCGTATAGTCTGGTCCTTGTTTCTCACAAAAAACATGCTGGAAGCGGCTGGTGAACAGGAAGGTCTAATGAACCCCTTACGGAGGTTTTCATCCAGGTATTCCTTGAGGGTTTTCAACTCTGATTCGGAGAGAGGATAAATGTGTCCAAAAGGGATAGGAGCACCAGGAACAAGGTCAATCGGACAATCATAGGGTCGATGAGGAGGAAGTGTCTCCGCTTGCTTTTTACTGAATACATCGGCGAACTCAGAATAGATGGAAGGTATAGTGGATTCTTCAGTAACTTGTAAAATGGGGATGTGTTGTAGACATGTTCCCTTACAATATGCAGAGTTAAAGGTGAGAGAGAAAGGAGCCCATGTAATATGTGGGTTGTGAGTCCTTAACCAGTCGATTCCTAATATAATTGGATAAAGAGGAGAATTGATAACATCAAAAACAAGAAATTCAGAATGGACATAATTAGTAGTAGTTCTTAAAGGGACAGTTTCAAAGCGAATGGGCCCCGAGGATATTAAGGAGCCATCAATAACTCTGACAGAGACGGAATTACGTTTTTGAACACAAGGAATTTTATTTTTTGTTACAAAGGATGAGTCCAGGAACACCCCATTAGCACCGGAATCAATAATGGCCTCAGTCGTAATTCTTTCTTTGTCCCACTGTAATATGAGAGAAACAGAGGAGAAATGAGAGGTTGGTTTAGAAGGAAGTACACTCATTACCGTCGTGGTAGAACCATGCTTACCGCCTCTTGGACGTTTCAATAGAGGACATTCTGGGACCGCATGTTCTTGTGAAGCACAGTACATGCAGAGGTTCATTTGTCTTCTTCTGGTTCTCTCTTCTGGAGTAAGAGGACTTCTCAAAACCCCTATTTCCATAGGTTCTGTGGGAGTTATAGGTTTCTCAGGTGCCCTTGAAGAAGTGAAGGGTTTTTTCCATAGGGAGCTAGTGAGTGATTTCTCAGCTTTTCTTTCCCTAAGTCGTCTGTCAATGCTGATTGACAGTTGGATCAGAGTATTCAGTGTAGTAGGTAGTTCAGTTCTGAAGAGTTCATCCTTGACAGCTTCAGATAACCCAATACGGAACTGGTTACGTAGGGTTATGTCATTCCACTGAGTTTCTGGTGCCCATCGTTTGAATTCAGCAATGTAATCTTCGACAGGCCTGTTTCTTTGCTGCAGTGTTCTAATGGTTAGATCTGCAGTCGCTTGTTTATTAGGGTCTTCATAAAGAAGAGACATGGCTTCAAAGAATTCATCCAGAGAATCCAATATGGGGTCATCATTCTCCAGAAAGGAATGAGCCCAGGCCATGGGTTCACCTCTTAAAAATGAAATAACAGAACAAACCTTAGATCTTTCGGTGGGATATGATCTAGGTTTTAAGGCAATCAACAATTTGCAAGAATTGAGAAATTCTCTGTATTGGGACCTGTCTCCAGAAAATTTTTCGGGGTTGGAGACAGCAGGGTCACTAGCCGAGTGTGTAACTGTATGAGGAGTATGTGTTTGCAAGTCCCTTACATAAGTAAGGATTCGTTCATTGGTGATCTGTAGATCTTGCATGCCTTGAGTAAGCGTATCCACTCTTTGGTTCAATCTAGTGATTTCAGAAGTGAGATCTGCTGGATCCATTAGAAGGCTGGATCAATCTGTAACGCTCAATTATTGACAAGATGGAACACAACTGCAGATAACTGAAACTGAGAATGTTTTATTACTTTAAATAAAGAAATAATCAATTCGAACTGTCTCTTTAATTCCTGGCAGAAAATAAGCAGCAGCAGAGTTGCAGTGGGTTTAGGATAAGGCAAAATTAGTCCAACCAGAGAGGAGTTCCCAAATAGATATAGTAAATGGCAGTTGATTGATTAGTAATTATTGGAAACAGAGTTATTAGTTTAGGTGGAGGTGATAGTGAGCAAGCAGAGATGCAAGATAGGTATTATCCAGCTTGAGCCAATTTGTTTTACTTAGCTTTTGTAGGAGTGATAGTCCAAATTGGTGAGATAGATTCCCACAGTGGATCGAGTTACAGCAGGCAAGAGAATATCCAAAAACAGTTCCGAGGTCGTAGGAGAGGAGAAGGAGGGTAAACGATTAAACAGTCCGGGTCCGATACACAGTAGAGGTAATAAGTAATTCAGTTTTGAAGTTTCGCGGGAGCTTTCAAGTTGATCCAGCACTGTGGTGTTGACGCGGTCTCCCTATGTATCCTGGGAGCGACCGCGTCAGAGGAGGGGGAGTGGCCGCGCTCCGTCTACCCGGAAGTCCACGGTTAGCGAATGCCGGAAGGTCTGACACACTGTGTCCTGGCAGGCCCTGAAACGCACACGCGTGAAGGAAACTGACTGCTATTATTTCACAGTCAAATTTCTATTTTTTTTTTTTAAAATGTACACTACTGTTACACCAGATGTGAGTTGCACTGGTGTGACACTGTGCCCTGGCAGGCCCTGAAACGCACACGTGTGAAGGAAACTGACTGCTATTATATTACAGTCAAAAAAAGTTTTTGTTTTTTTAAATGCAAGCTATTGTGACACCAGATACGAGTGGTGGCACTGGGCAAGTGGGTACAGTATACGCTGTGAGCCTGACACAGGCTGGCAGGCAGGCAACTGCAATTAGATTTCCCTATCAAATCAGCAGCAGCTACACTGTCCCTACTCTCACTAAGAATGCAGCTTCACAATGAATCTAAAATGGATGCTGTCCAGGAGGTGGGAGGGTCTGCGAGGGAGTGTCTGCTGCCGATTGGCTGGAATGTGTCTGCGGACTGTGAGGTATAGGGTCAAAGTTTACTCAATGATGACGAATAGGGGGAGGACCGAACATCGCATATGTTCGCCGTCTGTGGCGAACACGCTATGTTTGCCAGAAACTATTCGCCAGCGAACCGTTCGGGATTTCTCTACTTATAACCCTATAACTTGCAAAAAAAAAGCATGTAAACACTGGATGTTTTTAAACTCAGGACAAAATTTGGAATCTATTTAGCAGTTTTTTTCATTCGCTTTTGTAGATGAGTAAATGATTTTTAAAGTAAAATTCAAAAAACATGTATTTTTTTCAATATTTTATCATATTTTTTTTAAATTAAATGACATGAGATTATATAAATAATGGTATGTAAAGAAAGCCCCTTTTGTCCTGAAAAAAACAATATATAATTTGTATGGGAACAGTAAATGAAAGAACGGAAAATTACAGCTAAACATAAACACCACAAAAGTGTAAAAAGAGGCCTGGTCGCAAATGTACAACATCGCAAAAACAGTCCGGTCCTTAAGGGGTTAAGGCACTTGATACTTGGCAAACCTTGGTGGTATTTTATCATGGTGACCATTGACCTAATTTGGCATGCTCACATGATTGAGAAGAATTATGGCCAGGACAAGTTGTAGTGATTTGATTCATTATATATATGTTTTCTTAGATTATTCTGCATGACTATTATCTACTATTTTTACATTATTCATGTATTTTTTGGTATATGTTTTTCTATTGTGGTTATGGTGACCATTGACTTAAAGGGACACTATAGTCACCTGAACAACTTCAGCTTAATGAAGCAGTTTTGGTGTATAGAACATGCCCCTGCAGCCTCACTGCTCAATCCTCTGCCATTTAGGAGTTAAATCCCTTTGTTTATGAACCCTAGTCACACCTCCCTGCATGTGACTTGCACAGCCTTCCATAAACACTTCCTGTATAGAGGCAAGTTCTGTTTAATTAAGATTTTCTTATCCCCTGCTATGTTAATAGCTTGCTAGACCCTACAAGAGCCTCCTGTATGTGATTAAAGTTCAATTTAGAGATTGAGATACAATTATTTAAGGTTAATTACATCTGTTTGAAAGTGAAACCAGTTTTTTTTTCATGCAGGCTCTGTCAATCACAGCCAGGGGAGGTGTGGCTAGGGCTGCATAAACAGAAACTAAGTGATTTAACTCCTAAATGACAGTGAATTGAGCAGTGAGATTGCAGGGGAATGATCTATACACTAAAACTGCTTTATTTAGCTAAAGTAATTTAGGTGACTATAGTGTTCCTTTAATCTTCATGTTCCGATTACTTAGAAGAATCATGGCCAAGACAAGATATAGATGCCATATTGATTGGAGATATGTTTAGAGATACTACTTTTTAAGAATAATTTCTATCATAGAAGCAGAAGGACACAGGCAACACTCCAGGATCAAGAAGTTAAGTTTATTTCTGGAAACACCACCTCATAAAGTGCAACAATTCTGCTCAACAGAGCCTTATTCAATCATAAGGGATACTACAAGATAAAGTGCTTAAATAACCCCCACCCCAATTAAACAAACTGATAAATTGCATCAAATGTTAATTAAATAAATCCATAGAGAGAACTCTAAAACATGACAAGGAGTTTAATAGAAATCCTAAGTAGTATTCAATCATCTTAAAGGTACAAAGCAGAATACGAATCTGTATAACATAATGAGAAAAATTGGTGAGTAGACATCCTAAATTATATGAATAAATGAGACATAGGAGCAATGAATTGGATCAAAAGATCACTCTATTGGAAGTCAGCCTAGAACTAACCATTTAGTTAACATTCCATAAGTTCATGGACTAACCAATCATAAATGAATATAAACCAATGGTTAAGGGATCTAAGTAAATACGTAAGTGAAAATACACAATACTAAGTACATAGTCACAATATAAAAAAATGTATATAATAAAATAAGTTTCTCATATGTAACCGTCCTAATCCAGGTGGGTGCCAGAGGGTACACAATACGCTTCAAGTAGCACTGTAAAAGAAAGAAAAAACCTCACTAATAATAAATACACACAAGAGTGCAAAAAAGAAGTAAGAGAAAATTCACTATTAAGTCCCTTGGGCCATAAGGTGTTTAATGTGTGGATTCAAAAGGGCGCCTTCTTTTTAAGCAAACCATAATGGTTGCCACCTCTCCTGAGTGGGGGCACATGGTCAATAACCTGAAAACGCAATAGAGATATATTGTGAGTAGTGATGTCGCAAACACAAAATGTTCGGTTCGCGAACGGCGAACGCGAACTGCCGCAAACGTTCATGAACCACAGAACCACCAACTGACACAGAGCAGAATAGAGACTGTTCCCCCTACATAGGGTCACTTGGCAGATATGGATTGACACCTGTCCTCAGAGCCCCTGATACACACTGACACAGAGCAGAATAGGGACTGTTCACCCTACATAGGGTCACTTGGCAGGTATGGATTGAAACCTATCCTAAGGATCCCTGATACACACTGACACAGAGCAGAATAGGGACTGTTCCCCCTACATAGGGTCACTTGGCAGATACGGATTGACACCTGTCCTCAGAGCCCCTGATACACACTGACACAGAGCAGAATAGGGACTGTTCACCCTACATAGGGTCACTTGGCAGGTATGGATTGACACCTATCCTAAGGATCCCTGATACACACTGACACAGAGCAGAATAGGGACTGTTCCCCCTACATAGGGTCACTTGGCAGATATGGATTGACACTTGTCCTCTGGGACCCTGATACATACTGACACAGAGCAGAATCGTGACTGTTCACTCTACATAGGGTCACTTGGCAGGTATGGATTGACACCTATCCTAAGGATCCCTGATACACACTGACACAGAGCAGAATAGGGGCTGTTCCCCCTACATAGGGTCACTTGGCAGATATGGATTGACACCTGTCCTCAGAGACCTAATTGTGTAATAATGGTAATACTATTACCTATTATATAATATTGGCAGGGGAAAGGAAATTCCCTCTAAATAGATGGGTAAAGGCAGAGAGTGTGGAGGCCGGAGTGATAAAGTTTCGAAAAGGTGATATAAAGTTAAATGTATCACAGACACACAGCCACCCTTTCTCTTAGCTAGTTTCCAGAAATGCTGGATAGGTAGAAGGGCTATAAAGACTCAGAGAGGTCTAAGAAGAATCCTCTAAACTAGCCCTAATCTTCTTAAACACCTTCAAGGGTGTTCTAAGCTAAAGCTCAATCTAAACGTTTAGATGACTGCCTGATTTCCCATCACATATGCTGGCTAGGAATAACAGTGTGCAAGACAAAGAGTGGGTCTAAGTGCCCATAGTGCAGTAAAGTGAAAAAGAGAATAACGAGCTGGCGCCCAAGAGAATAACGAGCTGGCGCCCTATCAGGGGACGTGTATATGGCATCGATTTTAGGAACCGGGAGATGGAAAAAGATCCTCCTACTTCAAATTTGGGGCACTGCGCGTGCAATCTAATGTGCCACCAGATAGGAGTGGTGTGTTAAGTAGTACTATTCCTATGAGTTTAATCCCTGTTATGTGCCTTTTTTTTGGTTTGGTTTTTGAAGCCACAGTGCAGCACCAGAGGGCCGAAAAATTAGGCATGTACACATGCCTGAAAAATTAGGTATTGTTGCAGCCGCTGGCAGAAAGTGCCCTAAAACATTGCGGCTTGAACCCTAGTTGGTGGCGGATAAGTCATGCAAGTCAACCGGCATTCAGAGCTAAAATACAGCAGCGTGTGGACCATATTTAGCCCAAGGCAGCTCATCTCATCAGGCCTTTTTTAGTCGAATGTATCGCCCACTGTCAGTCCCTTCCGGATCCATCCCTCATTCATCTATATAAAGGTGAGGTAATCTAGACTTTTTTGACCTAGGCGACTTCTCTTCTCAGTGACAATACCTCCTGCTGCACTGAAGGTCCTTTCTCACAGGACACTCTAAGCGGGGCAGGCCAGAAGTTCTATCGCAAATTGGGATAGCTCAGGCCACAGGTCAAGCCTGCACACCCAGTAGTCAAGGGGTTCATCGCTCCTCAGAGTGTCGATATCTGCAGTTAAGGCGAGGTAGTCTGCTACCTGTCGGTCGAGTCGTTCTGTGAGGGTGCCCCCCGAAGGGCTGTGGCGATGCGTAGGACTTAAAAAGCTCTGCATGTTCTCCATCAACAACACGTCTGTAAAGCGTCCTGTCCTTGCCGGCGTGGTCGTGGGAGGAGGAGGTTTCACCTCTTCCCCTGTTAGATTCCCGTTGTGCTGTGACATCACCCTTATACGCTGTGTAAAGCATACTTTTTAATTTATTTTGCAAATGCTGCATCCTTTCCGACTTGTTGTAATTTGGTAACATTTCCGCCACTTTCTGCTTATACCGGGGGTCTAGTAGCGTTGACACACAGTACAGGTCGTTCTCCTTCAGCCTTTTTATACGAGGGTCCCTCAACAGGCACGACAGTATGAGAGACCCCATTTGCACAAGGTTGGATGCCAACCTACTCATTTCCCGTTCCTCCTCTTCAGTGATCTCAATGAAGGTATGTTCTTCCCCCCAGCCACGTACAACACCACGGGTACCAGATAGGTGACAACGAGCACCCTGGGATGCCTGTTGTGGTTGATCTTCCTCCTCCTCCTCAAAGCCACATTCCTCCTCTGACTCCTCTTCCTCACAATCCTCTTCCAGCGTTGCCGCACGTCCAGCAAGCGATGCTGATAAGGCTGTTTCTGGTGGTGATGGTGACCACAACTCTTCCTCTTCACGCTGATTTACGGCCTGATCCAGCACTCTTCGCAGAGCACACTCCAGGAAGAAAACAAATGGTATGATGTCGCTGATGGTGCCTTCGATTCGATTCGACTAGGTTTGTCACCTCCTCAAAAGGACGCATGAGCCTACAGGCATTGCGCATGAGCATCCAGTAATGTGGCAAAAAAAATCCCAGCTCCCCAGAGGCTGTCCTAGCACCCCAGTCATACAAATATTAATTAATGGCCTTTTCTTGTTGGAGCAGGCGGTCGAACATTAGGAGTGTTGAATTCCAACGTGTCGGGCTGTCGCAAATCAAGCGCCTCACTGGCATGTTGTTTCGCCGCTGGATATCTGCAAAGTGCGCCATGGCCGTGTTGGAACGCCTGAAATTGCCACACACCTTCCTGGCCTGCTTCAGGACGTCCTGTAAGCCTGTGTACTTATGCACAAAGCGTTGTACGATCAGATTACACACATGTGCCATGCACGGCACATGTGTCAACTTGCCCAACTTCAATGCCGCCAACAAATTTGTTCCTTTGTCACAAACCACTTTGCCGATATCCAGTTGCTGTGGAGTCAGCTACTTTTCCACCTGTGCGTTCAGGGCGGACAGGAGTGCTTGTCCGGTGTGACTCTCTGCTTTCAAGCAAGTCAAACCAAAGACGGCGTGACACTGCCGTATCCGGGATGTGGAATAGTACCTGGGGAGCTGGGGGTGTGCCGTTGATGTGGAGCAAGACGCAGCAGCAGAAGAGGACTCAGCCGAGGAGGTTATGGAAGAGGATGGAGTAGGAGGAGTAGAGGAGGTGGCAGCAGGCCTGCCTGCAAGTCGTGGCGGTATCACCAACTCCTCTGCAGAGCCACGCATTCCATGCTTGACAGCCGTCATCAGCTTTACCCAATGCGCAGTGTAGGTGATATGCCTGCCCTGACCATGCTTTGCAGACCAGGTATCAGTGGTCAGATGGACCCTTGCCCCAACACTGTGTGCCATACATGCCATTACTTCCTTTTGCACAATCGAGTACAGGTTGGGGATTGCTTTTTGTGAAAATAAATTTTGTCCGGGTACCTTCCACTGCGGTGTCCCAATAGCTACAAATTTTTTGAACGCCTCAGACTCCACCAGCTTGTATGGTAAAAGCTGGCAGGCTAATAGTTCAGACAAGCCAGCTGTCAGACGCTGGGCAAGGGGGTGACTTTCTGACATTGGCTTCTTACGCTCAAACATGTCCTTGACAGACACCTGACTGTGGGCAGATGAGCGGGAACTGCTCAAGGCGAGAGACGTAGTGGCGAATGGTTGAGAGGGGGCAAGGAGGACAGCAGTGGTTGACGCAGCTGAAGATGCTGGACCAGGAGGAGGATGGCGGCTTTGAGTTTGTGTGCTGCTTGTACTCATGCGTTGATCCCATAGGCGTTTGTGATGTGCGATCATGTGCCTACGCAAATCAGTTGTACCTAGGTGGGTGTTGGACTTCCCACGGCTCAGTTTCTTTTGGCACAGGTTGCAAATGGCATCGCTGTTGTCAGAGGCAGACACACAAAAAAAATGCCACACTGCTGAGCTCTGCAATGACGGCATTCTGGTGGTGGACACAGCATGCGTTGATTGGTGTGCTGTCGGGCTGACCCTCGTTGCCGATGCATGCTGTCTGACTGTGCCACTAGCTCCTTGCGACGACCTCCCCCTGCTTCCAACTCGTCTCCTCCTCCTCTCTGTCTCCCCATCTGAACTTTCGACCTGTTCTTCTTCTTGCCGAGCGGGCACCCACGTGACATCCATGGACGCATCATCATCATCAACCGCTTCACTTGTATCTGACAACTCAGCAAAGGAAGCAGCAGCGGGTACAACATCATCATCATCACACCGTACGTCCATGTGTGTAATGCTGCCTGCCTGAGATATATCCCTGTTATATACATCCTCTGGCAATAATGGTTGCGCATCACTCATTTCTTCAAACGGATGTGTAAATAACTCCTCTGACATACCAAGTGAAGCGGCTGTGGTGCTAGTGTTGGTGGTGGCGGCAGGCGGGTGCGTGGTATCTTGAGAGGTGCCCGAAGCTAAGCTGGAGGAGGATGGTGCGTCAAGGTTCCGAGCGGAAGCTGTAGAAGATTGGGTGTCCTGTGTTAGCCAGTCAACTATGTCCTCAGAACTTTTCAAGTTCAGGGTACGTGGCCTCTGAAAACTGGGCATTATTCTAGGGCAAAAGGGAATCACAGCACCACGACCACGATGGCCCCTGCAGGGTGGCCTGCCTCTGCCTGTCATTTTTTTTGGATTAGTGGTACTATGCGTGCAAGCTACTGTGCGACCAGATATGAGTGGCACTGTGCAGTGGCAGAGGTTGGCAGAGTACACGCTGTAGGCCTGACACACAGGCTTGAAGACAACTAACTGCTATTCAACCCGCTTCAGTCTGGTTTCCGCGCTAAGTACTCTGTGGAAACGGCACTGACCAAAGTATCCAATGATCTACTCGCTGCAAAATCTCATGGTCACTACTCTATCCTAATTCTCCTTGACCTGTCTGCGGCTTTTGACACTGATCATCAACAGCTTCTTCTCATCCTTAGCAATATCGGTCTACAAGGTGTGGCTCTCTCCTGGTGCTCCTCCTACCTCTCCCAGCGCTCTTTCAGTGTTTCTTTCTCTGGCTCTGCTTCTTCTCCCCAACTCCTCTCTGTTGGTGTCCCTCAAGGTTCAGTCCTTGGCCCCTGCTGTTCTCCATCTATACAGCCTCCCTTGGTAAACTCATTAGCTCCTTTGGCTTCCAATATCATTTCTATGCAGATGACACGCAAATCTACCTGTCCTCTCCTGATCTCTCCACGTCCCTCTTGACTAGTGTCTCTGACTGCCTCTCTGCTGTTTCTAACTGGATGGCTGCCCACTTCCTTAAACTAAACTTGACCAAAACTGAAATTCTGGTCTTTCCTCCCTCAAGTGTTGTTACTCCTGTGTCTGTCTCCCTCCAAGTCAATGGTGCTACCATCAGCTCCACCACGCAGGCTCGCTGCCTAGGTGTTCTCTTTGACTCCGACCTCTCCTTCAAGCCTCATGTTCACTCTATCGCCAAATCCTGTCATTTCCATCTCAAAAACATTGCGCGCATCCGCCCCTACTTAACGCCAGATGCGACTAAGGTGTTGGTCCATTCCACTGTACTTTATCGCCTTGACTACTGTAATCCGCTTCTCAGTGGTCTTACGTGCTCCCAACATGCGCCGTTACAGTCCATAATGAATGCGGCGGCGAGGCTCATCTTCCTGTCCGCCCGCACCTCCCATGCCTCACCCTTCTGTCAGTCCCTACATTGGCTTCCTATAAAATATAGAGCTCAATTAAAAATTCTGGTTCTTGCTTTCAAATGTCTGCATAATGCTGCTCCCACCTATCTATCCTCCCTTATACACAAGTATGTCCCGTCTAGGCCCTTACGATCTGCTGAAGACTTACGTCTACCTTCTGTCCGTACTCCCACCTCTGATGCTCGCCTTCAAGACTTCTCGAGGGCTGCACCGTTCCTGTGGAACTCGCTTCCCTCCTCCGTTAGATGCTCACCCAGTCTCCACTCCTTCAAAAAATCATTAAAAACCCACTTCTTCATAAAAGCTTATCAATTAAACTCTTAATAGCTCCCAACTGATTCCTCTTCTGCAACTGTCACTAGTCTAATACTATCCTTACCTTTTGTGTCATTTTACCCCACTCCCTCTAGCATGTAAGCTCAATGAGCAGGGCCCTCAACCCCTCTTTTCCTGTGTGTTCAACTTGTCTGGTTACAACTACATGTCTGTTCGTCCACCCATTGTAAAGCGCTGCGGAATTTGACGGCGCTCTATAAATAATATAATAATAATAATTCAATCTATAACAGTGAAAACTATTTTTTTCTTTTTAAATCAACGCTATTGTGACACCAGATATGAGTGGCAATGTGCACTTGCAGAGGTTGGCAGAGTACACGCTGAAGGCCTGACACCCACTTTAAGGACACTGACTGCTATTAGCTTACAGTGAAAAACTCTTTTTCTTTTTAAAGGCACGCTATAGTGACACCAGATATGAGTGGCAAAGTGCACTTGCAGAGGTTGGCAGAGCACACGCTGAAGGCCTGACACCCGCTTTAAGGACACTGACTGCTATTAGCTTTCTTTTTAAAGGCACGCTATAGTGACACCAGATACAGTGGCGTAGCGTGGGTTGTCAGCACCCGGGGCAAGGCAAGTAATTTGCGCCCCCTAACCCGTGGATTTTAGCACTCGAGTCTCTTCCACTAGATTAGTTAAAGAAACCCTTACCCCCCTAGCACATGTATTGTTTGTTATGAAAATACTTATGTAATTAAAGTAAAATGCATCTAAATACAAGTTTATTTTACACACATTCTCCACATTTTCAGCAGGTCTATGAATACAAATATACAAATGTAGTAACCTAGCATGGGCCATGCTATCATATGTCGTCTCACAACCATCGTAAACGACAAAAAATATCAAGAACAAAAACTAAACATCAAAATGGAACCATACCCTGGAGATGATCCAAGACTGGGCTAGATGGAGCCAACTTCCTCAATCCTGTACCTCTAATTGTAATTCTTTAATAGAAGTGCAAGATATCAATCTGTATATAATATACAGATTAATTTAAATTTGCCTGCTTTTAATTAGCGCAAATTTTTCAACAACGGAATTGAAATCTACATTAAAGTCTCTCTCAATGGACAGTATTGCTAGATTACTCAGTCTTTCTTGGTTCATTGTAGATCTCTGATATGTTTTAATTAGTTTAAGTTTTGAGAAACTTCTTTCACAACTTGCTGTAGAAACCGTGATAGTAAGAAAGATTCTTAATGTGACAACAAAGTTAGTTAAACTTTCTTGCAGCTTCCACTTATACACCCAGCGAAGCAAATCTAAAGCTGACCAGTTTGCAACCTGCTCATCAGGATTGACCTCCTTATACAAGATAATGTGGTGCTGAGTCGAGTTATTTCGGTGAGCATAGATGCAGCATTCAATTCTGTGTACTGAGCACACGTGTGCTGAATTTGTTTCTTAATAAAATCATCTTTTTTAGTATCCAACAATGTTTGAATTTGCAAAAAAGCAAATCGCTGGTGCAGCGTATTCATCTGCGTAGTACGTTTTTTAATTTCTGCCTGAAGCTGATCAATTGCTTCCAGTTGTTCTCTGCTTGTTTCCTGTATTAAGGTCAAGCCAGCATCGCAACTGTTCTCACCATCCATCTTCTTGCGTCTTCCAACTCTTCTCTCTGTAGGTATGCAATAGGTTTTGCATACCTGCAAAGCTTTCTCAGTTGCCTTTGACACTAGACTATCACGTTTTTCATGACAAAATAAAGTCAATGCTTTTAACTTTTGCACGCATTGATCAAGCGCAAGTCCTTCTTGCTGCAGGTAGATCTGAGTATCATTTACTTCGGTTAGTACTGGGTTCCAAAAATGCAAGAAAGAGAAAAAAACATATGTCATTATGCAAACTAAAAGACTTCCTGCATCACCCCTGGTTTCAGAGGTTTCTTCCGGCCCATCTCTCAACGCTTCCAAAGCGTCTATTATTTTCTCAGTGTGTTCAGCAAGTACGCATACAGCTTCATGCGTTGAACTCCATCTTGTCTTACACGATCGCTTTACACAAATTTGTACATGTTTCTTAAGGATATCCCACCTGTGGGTGGAGCTTGAGAAAAATGAATACACCTTTTCCACAGTGCCAAAGAAAGTAACAGACTTTGTCCCAACACCAACTGCATGCATCCCAGCAAGATCCCAGCAAGATTGAGCGAGTGATTGTTACATGGCACAAACATTGCTTTGGGATTCATATCCAAAATACGTTTTTGTACACCACTAATGTGTCCAGCCATAGTCGCAGCATTGTCGTATCCCTGGCCGTAGCAATGCTCTAGTTTAAGGCCATCAGCTTGCAACTTGTCACAAATTTGTTTTGTAATGGCATCAGCTGATTTCCCATATAACTGAATAAAGTCAATGAAAGACTCTGTCACATGGACTCCTGAATCTTCAATATGCACATATCGAATCACTTGGAACATTTGGTCAGTGTGTGAAATATCAGGAGTGCTATCAAACATTATAGCAAAATACTTGGCCTTTATGATATTTTGAAAGATGACTGTTCGAATGTGATCGCCGAGCAGGCTAATAAACTCATTCTGGCTCTGTGGAGAGAGATAGGACACAATGTAACCATCTGTGCGTTGTACTCTGTGAAGATGTTGTTTGGCAACTGGGTCATATTTGGCGAGTAACTTGAAAGTTTCTAAGTAATTTCCACAGTTACCATCTGTATTTAAATCTTCAGAGTGACCACGTAAGGGTAAGGTTTGCCTGGCTAGATACAGAATACAATCAAGTATTCTGACTAAGATTGCCTTCCATTTTTCAAATGACCTCTGTTGTGCAAGCTGGGCAGCAGCATCAATAGTCTCCTGTTTATGCAGCCGCATTTCTAATTCTTTCCATATTGTAAATGCACTCAAGTGATATGAACTGCGCTCATGCTCTAGTAATCTAGGGCTTAACTTTCTCCATGCATTAAATCCACTTGACTTTCCAAATGAACTTTTCCCTTTAGCCTTCTGAAAAAGCATGCAAGGAAAGCAATATGCAGCATTGTTTACAGGAGAAAACACCAACCATGTCCTTAACATACAGTTTGTGAGAAACGCAACTTTAAAAGAATTTTATCTTACTAAAAACGTAGAACAAGATAAACAACATACCCCTGTAGAAACAACAGAATTGAACAACCAAATGACAAATGATGATAATTTTAAAAATAGTTTTTTAAAAAATAAATCTTGTTTTTATCCTTCTTATTACAAATCAGGTGCACTAGAAATTTTTGAAAAGAAAGTCAATGGAGACTTAAACAAAGTGAAAACAAATCATAAATATGACAAATTTAATTTAAACAAGAAAGAAAGAGAAGCCATTAAAGAATTGCAAAATGACGAAACAATAGTAATCAAACCAGCGGACAAGGGGGGAGGTTTAGTGATTTTGTCCAAAGATATGTATGAGACTGAAGCATATAATCAACTAAATGACACACAAACATACCAGAAACTAAACAAAGACCCCACAAACAATATAAAAACCCTCCTAATAAAACTTCTAGATGAAGGCAAATCAAAAGGAATTCTAAGCCCACAAGAATATAAATACATCAATATACAATATCCCAAAATCCCAGTAATTTATTTTTTACCTAAGATTCATAAAGACCCAAATAACCCACCTGGTAGACCAATAGTCTCCGGTATAGGATCTATTCTAGCTAATCTCTCTGAGTACATCGATGTTATGCTCCAACCATATGTAAAATTAACAAAATCATACCTCAAAGATACAATAGACCTACTTAACAAACTCAGTACTATCACATGGAAAGAAAACTACATCCTCATCACGTGTGATGTAAAATCATTATATACTATTATTCCACACAATAAAGGTACCACAGCCATTAAAATTATTCTGGAAAAATATAACGATATGAACCCAACCCAAGTAAATTTTATATTAGAGGGCATAAACCTAATATTACATAACAATTACTTTTGGTTTGCCAACTCTTTCTACCTTCAAACAAACGGCACAGCTATGGGAACCAGGTTTGCCCCCAGCTATGCCAACCTCTTCATGGCAGAATGGGAAAATAGATATATATGGGAGGGGCATGGCTGGGGAGCAAGCCTGGTCTCCTACTTTAGATTCATCGACGATCTTTTATTTATTTGGGATGGTCCCATATCCGAAGCAAAAGATTTTATCAATTATTTAAATACAAATACAGAGGGCATTGTTTTTTTCATTGTTAATTTTTTTTATTTCTTACACACACAGAAAAAACAACACAAGCCATAAACAACACAAAACACAATAACATAAAACTAAATAAAATAAAAATAAAAATACATAAACAAAATAAATTCAATTTTACTTTTCTTTGCTATTACCTTGATTTAATTTACAATCCTTATATTCAACTTATACCAGTATGCAAAGTAAAAATAATTGACATTGACAATTAGTTCTTACTCACAAGCGGAATGCTCAGCATATTCGTCCTGTTTTAACAGTTTTAATACTATTTTACCTAAATCTTTCAGCTTTGCAGTCATACCCTATCAATTATTCATTAATATGCAATAATGTACATGCTTTAACCTCATATCTGTTTTAGGCTATTCCTCCTTTTGCTATAACCTCTATTTATACCTTACACCTATATGCCAACCAATCTTGCCATGCTTTTTCATGGCCACCTTCTCTTCCTTCTATTTTATTTACTATTCTCTCATATTCATACGTCTTGTCTACTCTTTCCTGCACTTCCAAAATATATGGTGGGATTGTTTTTTTCCAATTTTGAGCAATGCTTATTTTTGCAGCGATTAATATATGAATAATAACTACCTTATTTTTTATTCGACTCCACTCTTGGTATATATGTAAAAGATAGAACTCAGGGAAATTTAGTATCACTGTATCCATTAAAATTTGAATTACTAATTTAACATCGTTCCAAAACTGTACAAGACGAGAGCATCCCCAAAAAATATGTAATAAAGTTCCCTTCTCCCTTTGACACCTCCAGCACCTGTCAGAGGCAGCTTCATACATTCGAGACACTTTTGCGGGAACTAAGTACCAACGCATTAATATTTTGCTATAAGCTTCCCAATATGTAAGGCTGTGAGATATTTGTTTAGTAATTTTTATAGTTTGATACCAATGGGATAGATCAAAGGTTTTTGATAGGTCTCGTTCCCATAATATCATATAAGGCAACTTTTCATCCCCATTTACATATAAAAGGCTTTTGTAGCATATTGAAAGAGGTTTACTCTCCATATTAGGGTTCAAACAGAATTTACCCAACCAAGTCACTAAGGCCATATCTAATTTTAACAGCTTATTTTCTAACAAAAAATTCTTGATCCTTAAATACGAAAATACCTCTTTATTCGGAAGGGCAAACTCTGCCTGCAAACTAGGATATGATTTGAGCCCTGCCTCATTATATAACATATGCACTTTACTAATGCCATTAGTTTCCCAAGTATTCAAATTTAAATCTTGTATAAAGTACTTTATTACATATAATGGTGCTAAGAGTAATAGCTTTACACCTTTTAGCAATTTAGGAGTCCATTTTGACCAATGATAGAGCATTAATTTTGTCGTAGAAAGCATGTTTTTGCCTATTGACCCATTCATTAAGGTCTCCCATAAAAGCTTTTCTATTAAATAGGGTTTAGCGCAAGCTTGTTCCAGTTTTAACCATACTGGTGAATTTAAACGGAAAAGTACTGCCAAAGCATAGGACAACATAGATGCCTGATAATATTTAATAATGTTAGGAATACCCAATCCGCCTTGTAGATATGGAAGCTCTGTAAGCCTAGCTGCCACCCTTGGCGGTTTTTTTTTCCATATGTATGAGTTAAACATAAGTAGAATTTTTTTTAATAAATTTTTTGGCACAGCCATAGGAATAGTTCGAAAAAGATACAATACATGGGGTAAGGCCATCATTTTAATTGTGTGTACACGCCCTAACCAAGATGTCCCCAAAGTCCCCCAATTTTCTAACTGATCTTTTAATTTATGTAATACAGGAATATGATTATGCTTAATTAAAAGAGAGCTCGTTTTAGTAAGTTTTATGCCTAGGTATGTTAGAAAATCTTTGCGCCAATCGAACGAGTAAGTACCTGCTAATTGATTTATCTCCGTTTTAGGTACACCCAACGGTAACGCCTGGGTTTTTTTAACATTATTTTTATAATAGGTGATCATACTAAATCTTTCCAACAGTTTAACTAAATACGGTAATGATTCTTTAGGTTTTGATACAAATAAAAGTGCATCATCAGCAAAAAGAGCTAATTTTTGTTCCCCAACCGGGGTATTTAACCCACATATACCAGCATGTTGTTTTATGTGTCTAATCAAGGGCTCTAAGGTTATTATAAAAATTATTGGGGAAAGTGGGCACCCCTGGCGTGTTCCATTTGAGATCTCAAATTTAGAGGATATAAAGCCAGTATTCATAACCTTCGCTGATGGTTTTGAGTATAATGCCATAATATTGTTCACAAAGGATTGTGGAAAATTGTATTTCTGGAGGACATGCTCCATATAACCCCAATTCAAACGATCAAACGCTTTTTCAGCGTCCAAAGCAAGCAAAATCCCCTGATAATTATTAATACTTGCCCATTCTATAAGATTAATATAATGTCTTGTATTGTCCTCTACTTGTCTACCTGAAACAAAACCAGCTTGCTCCTCTGAAATAAGCCCCAATAGGATCGGTTTTATTCTAGATGCCAATACTTTAGCATATATTTTTATATCTACATTTAAGAGTGAAATGGGCCTGAGGTTAGCGCATTCTGTTGGTGGTTTACCAGGCTTAGGAAGGGTTACTATAAATGCCTCTAACATTTCCGGCGGTATCGCATTTGGTGTTTTAAAGCTATTAAAAAGCTTCGTAAGAAATGGTGTCAAGATCGGTTCCATTTTGATATAATAATAGTTAGAAAAACCATCTGGCCCTGGTGCTTTATGTTTGGGAAGAGCCAATATAGCTTTGCTTATTTCATCTTCTATAAATGGCTCCACCAACATCTGTTGTTGACTAACTGAAATTTTAGGAAGATCTATTTCCTCCAAAAATTTCTCTATTTCAGAGCCAGAAGGCTGTAATATATTTGAGTCTTCCGTTAAATTATACAGTTTCCTATAATAACCTGCTAATTCAGCTACAATATCTTTTGGGTTAAATAATTTACAATTATTCGTCGAGATCATATAGGGGATTTTTGTTTGAAGATACTTTGTTTTTAGCATATTAGCTAACATTTTTCCTGCTTTATTGCCATGAATATAAAATTTCAATTTTAATGCTCTCATATATTTTTCTGTTTCTGCTAATGCCAATACATCGAGTTCCTTTCTTACTTTAGCTATTTGACTACCATACAATCTATTTTGTTTAATTTTATTTTCCTCTTCCAATTTGGATAGTACCTGAAGTAATCTTAAACGTTCAGCATCCATTTTCTTTTTACTACTAGCCCCTGATTTTATAAAAAAGCCCCTCATTACAGCCTTTTGTGCCAACCATAACGAGGAGGCTGCTATATCATCCTTGTCATTTTCCTGAAAATATTTAATGAGAGCCTCCTTAGCTTCTAAAAAATTTTTTTCATCGTCCAACACTGCCTCATTCATTCTCCACGACCCCATTCCCCGTCCCGGGTATTTAGCTTGAAATGTAACTAAATGTAACGGTGAATGGTCTGACCAAGTTCTAAGGCCAATGTGCACTTCTAATATATTATTCAAAGTAGGTTTATCTACTATGCACATATCTAACCTTGAGTATGTCATATGTGCAGAAGAATAAAACGTATAATCTTTACCCGATGGATACAGACATCGCCAGGTGTCATATAGGTCGTAATTATTGATCAATTTCCTTAATTTCTCACTATTACTAACGGCCAAGGGATGAGGGCTTTTTTCTTCTGTTCTAGAGATATCCAGTGTTGGATCAAGGGTTGTGCTATAATCGCCACATATTATCAAATGGCCCACACGCAACTCCAAAATTTTTTTTAATGCTGCCTTTATAAATTTTATCTGGAAAGTATTTGGGGCATATAAAGAAACCAATGTAATTTCAATCCCGTTCAAGGAGCCTACTAATATTAATAACCGTCCCGCCTCATCTGTATATTGTATATTCACTTGAAAACCCCAATCTGCATGAACTAAAATTGCTACTCCTTTAGTTTTATTGGCTGAATATGCATGAAATTCCTGTGGGTATTGTCTTATTTTTAATCTAAAGGCCTCTTGAGATCTGAAGTGTGTTTCCTGTAAACGTATTACAGCTGCCTTAGATTTCCTCAATTCCTGATGCACCAACCGTCTCTTATGTGGACTATTTAATCCATTAACATTCATGGTAAATATTCTAAATCTTGTATCCATAGTTACTTTTTATGTGTTTTTATTTTTCAATTACATCTTTATAACCCTTAAAAATGTCGCCATATTTGGGCCTAAGTCACTATTAATTACCTGTGTATTCCTAATATTTATGCTGTGCTTCCGTTTGTGAGAAAGAAAACTAAAATAACCAGCAATACTCTCTAATTTCAAATAATAAAAAAAAATGAAAAATAAAACACAATAAATAAAAAAATAAAAAGAATCACAACCAAGAAAGAAAAACCACCAAAAAAAAAACATCAAATACATATACACCCTTATTGAAAAGGATAAATTAATGGCCTGTTCAGGAATACCCATATTTCCTGTAACGGCCAGGGGGCGTGAGTAAAACGACCCACTCAATGCGAGGCCAAGCTAATAGCAAATGGCAAAACCAAAAACAAGCTATCATACTCATTCCCCTCTCCCCCCCCTTCCCTCTCTCACTTTTTTAATTATAATTAATCTATTACTAAATATACCTAATTTTTATTTTTTCCATTTTGTTTTACCCAAGCTATTGTTTTAGATTTGTATTTGTAACTGTTACCCAAGGGTTACCCAAGGTTTACTATAAATCTACATTTGTAACTGTTACATTTATTTACATCAATCTTAATAACGGAGAGAAAGAAGAAAAAAAAAAAAGACGGGAAGGAGAGAGAAAAACAAAAAACAAAAACATGAATAGTTATTGTGCTATCCCTCTTACCCTGGGCATCCGACTACTACATTTACGCTAAGCACAACCCTAATTCGTGTACTATAATATATTGCAGACTATTATTTCTTATTATTCTTTTCAAGCGCTAGTATTTTGTTGAAACCCTTAAAATTTCTTATTATTCTTTTCAAGCGCTAGTATTTTGTTGAAACCCTTAAAGACCCACCACCACCACTTAAAGGGAGCAAAAGGCCACTAATTTTATACACATTAAACTGGTGTTGGCATACTACTTAATTTGCTATAGTCAACTTTAATTAAAGCAACATGAGAACATAGATATCTATTAAAAAAAAAAAAAAAAAAATTAATAATAATTTTTTAAAGCCCTGAACCTCACTTTACAGTTTCTGCAACATCTAAACTTTTATAACCAGGTGTGCCAACAACCGTCCATTCTGCTTGTATTTTCTTTTCTGCTTTATTTGAATTTCCATTCTGTGTTGTTAACATTCCCCATTCTTTTAATTTATTCCTCGCTTCTTCTGGTTCTTTTATTGCATGTAATGCACCGTTCCGCCAAATCAACAGTTTAGTCGGGTAGCCCCAACGGTATGATATTTTTTGGTCTCGCAGTACTTTTGTGAACTCCGCAAATTCTCTTCTCCTTGCTATAGTTAATACAGACAAATCAGCAAAAATCAGTACATCTTTGTAAGGAGCAGGGAGGCTAGGCTCCTTTCTTGCTGACTGCAGCAGCAACTCTTTAGATTTTGGATAATGGAATTTTGCTATTACATCCCGTGGTTTATCTACTGAAAGGAACTGAGGTCTTGGTAGGCGATGCACTCGATCCAGCTCCCATGCAGATTCCTCACAGTTTTTTACAATTTTCCCACATAGGCCTTTAATATATTCTGACAGTTCCTCCACACTGACTGACTCCGCTATTCCTCTTAAACGTACATTGCTGCGACGTGACTGATCTTCAATCACAGCCATTTTATATTTTAACTGCTTATGTTCATCCTCCATGTTTTGTATTTTGTCAATCAGTGCATTATGAGAGGTACATAAATTTTCTGTTTTAACCTCCAATTGCCCTGTGCGCTCACCCAATTCCACCACTTCTTTATGTAAGTCTGAAATAATTTTTTTAAAATCTTCTTGTAATGTAATTCTTAAGTTTTGTAGCATCTTATGTAGCTTCCTTTCAGAGACCGGTTGTTCCAATAGCTCTTCTTCCACTATAATTGCTTCTATAGTTTCCTCCTCATGTTTCCTCCTCATGTGTTTTTGTTGAAAGAGTACAGTCTTTAATATAAATATCTAAATCTAAATAGGTTACTTCCTTTTGACTAAAATTTGCTGTTAAAACAATGCCCAATGCCCTCCCCCCAGAGGGCATTGTTTTAACAGCAAATTTTAGTCAAAAGGAAGTAACCTATTTAGATTTAGATATTTATATTAAAGACTGTACTCTTTCAACAAAAACACATTTTAAAAAAGTACATGCTAATACTTTTATTAGCCAAGATAGCTGCCATAACCCAGTATGGCTAAATGGGGTACCAAAAAGTCAACTCCTTAGATTAAGAAGAAATTGTTCCGAAAAAGACACCTTTCAATTACAGGCTAACAATATCAAACAGAAATTTATAGAAAAGGGGTATAACCCAAAGTATTTAGACAAAGAAATAGAACAAATAGGTAACACAGATAGAGAATCATTATTAACGAAAAAAAATCACAAAATTCGACCAGACAATAAATTTTCCCTCCCTTTGATATTTGATTATAACAATAAAAGCAAACAGATTAAAAGAATAATAAATAAACATTGGAACATACTAAAAGAGGACAATCTACTAAAAAGGATCTTACCCGATAAACCAACTATAATATTTAGAGGCGCCCCCAATCTAAAAATGAAACATTATAAAACTACACTAAACATAAACATACACAGGAAAAAAACAAACAGAATTTTTTAAACACTAAGAAAGGTTTTTTTAAATGTAATGTATGTGCAGCATGTAAGAAAACGCAAAAAAATTACAAATTCATCCCAAATTTTAAATCAATGAATACGAACAAATTTTTTTGCATATGTGATGTAATGACGTGTAACAGTATCAATGTAATATATTTGTTAGAGTGTCCTTGCGGACTACAATATGTTGGCAGGACAATTAGACCACTAAAAGTGAGAATAAGCGAACATTGTCGAAATATAGAAAAAGGACTCATGAGCCACTCTGTTTCCGCCCACTTTATACTGCACAATAAAGACCCTAGTCAATTAAAATTCATAGGAATCGCCAAATATAAACCTCATTGGAGAGGAGGTGACAATATTAAAAATATAAGTAAACTAGAAATGGAATGGGTCCATCGCCTAGACACCCTCCACCCAAGCGGTCTCAATATAGAATTCGATCTAATACATTTTTTATAATATCCTTTTTATAATACACTCTTTTTAAAGTTATGCACAATCAATCATAAAATGTTTGGATTGTAAAATTGTACTATCATCTGGAACAATATAGAATTTAGATTTTTTTTAAATATGTTTTTATAATTCATTTGTGTATATGAATTTTTTTTTTCCCCTTTTTTAACCAAATTGCCTTCGACTGGTTATTTAAAAAAAAAAAAAAAAAAAAAAAAAAACAATAAGAGAAAAAGATTTGGATTTCTATTATATACATCCAGACTTGTTCCAGATGTCTATTAGTACTATTTAAAAGAGATCGCTGTGTAAATACATGTGATATACGGCGATCCCTATTCAGCATTTAGCACTATTATAATCTCTATAACTATATATGCAGAAAATATGCAAGATTACACCTTGATTTGTTTGTTTTAATTTACTTTTATATTAACCCCTCTTTTTCTTGGACTTTTGCCATTATCCAAAATGGCTTTACCATCACTTCCTGTATACACCATTATGGAGATACCCACCAAACCGGAAGTGATGTAACGAATGACCTGAAACCAGAAGTACAGACTTGTTTTACTGGACTTTTGCCCTTATCCAAAATGGCACTACTATCATGTAGTTTACTGGACTTTTGCCCTTATTCAAAATGGCGCTACTTTCACTTAGTTAACTGGATTTTTGCCCTTATCCAAAATGGCGCTACTATCACTTCCTGGACATATCATCATGGAGATATCCACCAAACTGGAAGTGATGTAACAAATGACCTGGAATTAGAATTACAGACTATGCACACCAGAACTGAATAGAGAAATTAAGAGACTATTTAAACATCAACTGACCTGAACAGCAGACATTCACTTTTGAGAAAGCTGTAAGCGAAACATGTCAAGTGGAGATTAAGGATTGCCTACAAGGACTGGTTTTATTTATACTTCTTTTTACTATATAGTTCACTTTTAAATAGTTTTATTTATTCTGTTTATTAATAAAGATTCTGTTTTAATACCCAGTCATTCTTGAGCTCCTTATACTCTTACCATCACTCTGCTGTTCCTGATCTACATATATCCCTAGGTGGGGATTGTTCCACCTAAAGCTCCATACACTAGAGCAGGTCATTGCTCTAGCAAATGTAAGTAGGTCAAATATGATTTACTTATCCTACTTTTACATACGTACTGTACCATTGGTATACATCCTTATTTTTTTCATATGATGAATCGCACTACCTTGGGAATCTGATACCAGCAAAAAGAAATCCTTAGACGGGGATTGTTCCGTCCAGGCTCCTAAAATAGAGCTTTATAAGCTCTGGAAAACGTGAGTGCCCCTTTGGAATATATCTTTATAACCATATTATTCATAACATACTGCACTATCATTGTACTTTTATTTCCCTTTTTTTAAGAGTAAGACACACAATTGCGAAATCTGCTGCTACCTGTGTATGTATGATTTTATTATAATAATTCTTAGCGCTGTCCACCTAATTTACTTGCTTGTTATGTCCTTAACATAGTCTCACCATTGTCCAAATGTATGTAGAACCAATCCTTGGAAAATGAACTGCCATTACTGTCTCTTGGAAACCATGCATCCTTATTCTGCAGTTCCTCTGTCCCTCGCCTGACAGGTTCAGTTTTCAAGGTTTCATCCATGGTTTCAGGCCAATAGCCAATATCAGTATAAACTTTTTGGTCAATATTTTCTGGCAGATTTGGCTGAGTATAAACATCCTTAGATGAAACTGTCTCTGCTTCTAATGCAGGAACAAGAATGTCTACCGGCACAGGATCAGGATTACGAGTCTCCTGTGGTGCTGCTGATGGTCCTGCTGTAATTTCAGCAGTACTCACCAAAAAACGGTGAAGGCTTCCAGCTAACTTAGCTTGTTGCTCTGTCTCTATCTTTCTCCTTTTCCTGCCTTGTGCACCAGATTCTTTTTTGTATGACATGACAGTAGTATTCTGCTAAAATTCTAAAAAAAGAAAAAAAAAGAAAATCACTTTCTTGCCTTGCTGCACTTTTAGCACCCCTTCATTGTATAACCATTTCTTTACTCTTAACATAATGTTTATTCACCTTCATGCCTATTGCCTTATTCTTTCATGTCACGATTCCGGGAACCCAACACGCTAACAGACACACACACACACAGAAAAGGTGCCGTACTGGACCTTAGAGTGGCCGGGCTAAGCACACACAGAAGTGTCAGGAGACAAGCCGAGTCAGGGGAACCAGAAAACAGGATAATGATAAACAAGCCGAGTTCAAATGGTTGGAGAAAGTCACAAAGTCAGATTAACAAGCCAGAGAGTACGTAACCAGAAATCACAAGTTCAGAATCAATACTATACAGCAAAGACCACAACAGGGCAGGGAGGAACAGGAAAGGTGAGTATAAATACCCTAGGTTAAATTCTGATTGGATAACTTCCAATCAGAATTAACAATCACACGTGGGAGATATCTAAGCCTCCCACTGTGATTGTGGTACTGTTGCTTTAACGCCGGGTCACTCACGTGACCCTGGCGTTTGCATAAATCAACGACCTTCCAGCGTGCAGCGTTATACATGCTGCCGCTGGGAGGCGTGACGGATGCGAGCGCCGAGCGGCGGAGAGGAGACGCCGCTCGCCGACAGGTAGGAGGAGGGGAGACCGCGGGCGGCGATGGACTGAGGGTGAGTGCTGCGAGTTGTGAGCAGCCTCCCCTACTAGCCGCCTGCGGACCCCTGACATAACCCCCCCTCGAGGACCGCCCAACGGGCGGGAAGCTGAAGGCTTCAAAGGAAACCGCGCATGAAAGGAGCGGACCAAAGAGGGCGCGTTCACGTCAGAGGCAGAAACCCAGGACCGCTCCTCAGGGCTGTATCCCTTCCAGTCAACCAGATACTGCAAGCGACCCCGAGAAAAACGGGAATCAAGCAGGGCAGCCACGTCGTACACGTCACTAGAGACTGCGCGGAGGGAATCCGGACGCCTGAGAGGACCAGAGAATCGATTACAGAGCAGGGGCTTCAAAAGGGAGGTGTGAAAGGTGTTAGGAATACGCATGGAAGGAGGTAAGGCCAGGGAGTAGGCCACAGGATTGACCCTACGCAATACCTTGTAGGGACCAATGAACCTGGGTGCGAATTTCATCGAGGGGACCCTGAGGCGGAGATTCTTAGAGGACAACCAAACCCTATCACCCGGAACATAAGAAGGAGCAGCACCTCTACGGCGATCAGCAAATCTCTTCTGAGCAACAGCCACTCGAGAAAGAGCAGCATGGACCTGATCCCACATCTTCCGTAAGGAGGTTAGGTGCTCGTCCAAAGCGGGTATTCCCTTGTCGGAGAATACGCCGGGAAGGACAGAGGGTTGGAACCCATAAGCAACCAAAAAAGGACTTAAGCCAGTGGACGAATGTGTCACAGTGTTTCTGGCGAATTCAGCCCAGGGAAGGAGGTGAGACCAGTTGTCCTGGTGTGCATTCGTGAAGCAGCGTAAATACAACTCCACAGATTGATTCGCCCGTTCGGCAGCTCCATTGGATTGTGGATGATAGGAGGAGGTAAATGACAAGGAAATCCCCATCTCAGCACAAAAGCCCCTCCAAAACCGAGAGACAAACTGAGGACCCCTGTCGGATACGATATCCTGTGGTATACCATGCAAGCGGAAAACCTCATTGGCAAACACCCGAGCCAACTGAACCGCAGAAGGTAGTTTTTTGAGTGGAATAAAGTGTGCCATCTTAGAGAACCTATCAGTCACAGTCAAAATTACTGTCATTCCATCGGATGAAGGAAGATCAACAATAAAGTCCATGGATAGGTGGGTCCATGGTTTCTTGGGTACGGACAGAGGCATCAGGAGACCCGGGGGTTTAACAGTAGGGGACTTACACTGTGCACAAACACGACAAGCCTGCACATAATCCACTACGTCTTGCTTAAGTGAAGGCCACCAGAATTGTTGAAGGAGACCCTTGTATGTTTTGGTAACCCCTGGGTGACCAGCCGTTTTGGCGGTGTGAAATAAAACCAACAATTTCTTTCTATCTTTTTCTTTCACGTATAATCTATCAACAGGTGTCTCAGAGGGTGCTTGGGTTTGGTATGCCTTGATACCATCCAGGAAAAGGGACGAAATAACCGGGTAGCGGCTATTATCTTAGACGTGGGTACAATGGGTTCAGGAGCGGGGGCAATAGACTCCAAAGGTTCGTATTGTCGGGAGATAGCATCAGCCTTGACATTACGGTACCCAGGCCTATATGTGATAATGAACTGAAAGCGTGAAAGAAATAAGGACCATCTGGCTTGACGAGAGGACAATCTTTTAGCATCAGCTATATAGGAGAGATTCTTATGATCAGTTATAACCAGGATTTCGTGTCTGGCTCCTTCTAATAAGTATCTCCACTCTTTAAAAGCCATCACAATAGCTAATAGTTCCCTGTTCCCGACGTCGTAATTTTTCTCCGAATCAGATAATTTTTTAGAAAAGTAACAACAGGGATGGAGGGGTTCGTTATAGGATAGTCTTTGTGATAATACAGCTCCCACACCTGATTCTGAAGCGTCTACTTCCATTACAAAGGGAAGGGAAGGATCGGGATGGTGTAGCACAGGGGCAGTGGCAAATGCCTTTTTGAGAGTCTCAAAGGCTTTAATGACTTCAGGAGTCCAAACCCTGGGGTGCAAACCCTTTTTAGTCAGTTTAGTGATAGGAGAAATGACTGATGAAAAGTTTTTAATAAACCTGCGATAATAATTGGCAAAGCCTATAAATCGCTGTATAGCTTTAAGGCCTTGAGGAAGAGGCCAAGACAACATGGCTTCTAATTTTGAAGGATCCATGCTGAACCCCTGTTCAGAAATGATGTACCCTAGGAATTGTACTGATTTTTGGTCGAATAAACATTTCTCCAATTTACAATAAAGACCATTTTGTAGCAATCTCTTAAGTACCTTCCTCACATGGGCATGATGAGACTCCAGATCAGGAGAAAACACAAGTATATCATCGAGATAGACCACGGCACAGACATGTAGTAAATCTCTAAGGACATCATTTATAAGGTCCTGAAAGACAGCAGGAGCATTACACAGTCCGAAAGGCATAACTAGATACTCGTAATGCCCACTGCGTGTATTGAACGCTGTCTTCCATTCATCGTTTTCTTTTATACGAACCAAGTTATAAGCCCCCCTGAGGTCTAGTTTAGTAAAAAATCTAGAACCTTTGACACGGTCAAACAACTCTGTAATGAGAGGGATAGGATAAGCATTTTTAACTGTTATATTATTCAGGCCTCTATAGTCTATACATGGCCTTAAATCGCCATCTTTCTTGGCAACAAAAAAGAAACCAGCACCAGCCGGAGAGGAGGACCTTCTGATAAAACCTTTACGTAAGGATTCCTGTATGTACTCCTCCATGACCTGGTTTTCTTTCTCAGAAAGCGGGTAGACCTTGCCCCTAGGAGGCATCGTTCCAGGTAACAAGTTTATGGCACAATCATAATCCCGATGTGGGGGTAGTCTATCAGCCTCCCTTTTTTCAAAGACCAATGCGAGGTCTGCATAGACAGGGGGGACAGAAACAGAAAGTGGTTTAGCTGTAGGCACATTGAGTAAACAAACGGGACGTAAACGGACCATACAGTCTTGTTGACAGGATACCCCCCAGGAGAGTAAATCCAAACAACCCCAATCAAGTACCGGGTTATGCTTAACTAACCAGGGGAAGCCCAGTATGATGGAAGCTGTAGGGGAGTCAATTATTTGGAAGGTTATCCTTTCTTTGTGTAAGGCACCCACGGCCATAACCATTTCTTGGGTCTCATGGGTCACCAGGGGTTTCTCAAGTGGTCTACCATCTATGGCCTCAATGGCCAAGGGTGTGGCCTTTTGGGTCAGATTCAAGGCTGCAGTTTTAGCAAAATTCTTATCGATAAAGTTATCTGCAGCACCTGAATCGATCAAGGCTTTAGTTGTAATCGTGGTTTGATTGACCAAAAGAGTAACTGTAATGAATGGTCTGGAGATGGATACATGAGGGGAAAAAACCATAACACCCGAGGCCGACCCCTCTCTAGGCCTTAGGTGCTGTAGTTTCCCTGCAAACTAGGACAGTTACTTCGGAGATGCCCCCTCTTACCACTATAAAGGCACAAGCCCTCCCTTCTGCGGTATGTTCTTTCAGCTTCAGATAAGCCTACAGCACCTAATTGCATGGGTTCGGGAGGTGGTTGAGTAGGGGGAGGTAATGCTAGTAGTGCAGTACTGGGTAAAGCAGGTAACCCCTGTGTATTCATTCTTCTTTGACTACGCCTCTCTCTTATACGGTTGTCAATTAGAATGATATAATCTATTAGATCATCCAGAAGAATAGGCAATTCCCTGGATGCTATTTAGTCTAATATGTAAGCGGCCAAACCCTCCTGAAAAGCTGTTACGAGAGAGTCGTTATTCCAAACCACTTCAGCTGCCAGAGTGCGGAATTCAATGGTATAATCCGCTACTGATCTACTGCCCTGTCGGATCCTGAGCAGAGCTTTGCCAGCAGAAGCATTGAGAAATGCTTTCCTATGGACACTTTGAATGCGCGCGCAGCCATGCGCATTCAGCTCCAGTGACGTCGGACGGGGAGCTGACGTCAGACAGGGAGGAGAGGTCACCAGCACCGAGGGAGCCTGGCGCTGGATTAAGGTAAGTAACTGAAGGGAATTTAACCCCTTCAGCGCCACGGGAGGGGGACCCTGAGGGTGTGGGCACCCTCAGGGCACTAAAGTGTCAGGAAAACCGCTTTGTTTTCTTGACACTATAGTGATCCTTTAAGAGTTTAAGGGGTTATTTTGGCCTGGGGAAGCCAAATGGTTATACACCTATGCTTTAAACCAGGAGTAGACATCCTTTGCCACTCCAGATGTTGTGGACTACACCTCCCATGATGCTTTGCAAGCCTTAATGGAGATGTAGTAAAAAAACAAAGGGAGTGTCGAAGGTTACCTACCCCTGCACTAAACCAAAAATATATAATACAGTTCCTACCCCATAAATATAATATTTAATGCTATAATATTTAATGCTCTCATCCAACCCCCTTCCCTCCACAGTTCCTAATAAATATATTACAAATATAATTCCCTCACCCCTGTAGCCCCACCTATTTACATTTCTTTCTACATACATACATATATATATACATATATATATATATATACATATATATATATATATATATATATATAAATATCAAAAAATAAAGGCTTGCACTCACGGTCTGTTGTTAGAATTAAAACACTTCTTCTTTATTCAAAATTGCTTAAAACATAGTTGCTGTCATCTTATCGACGTTTCAGCCACATCAGTGGCTTTCATCAGGATCAACTCAGCTTACAAAGGTTTTTGTAAGCTGAGTTGATCCTGATGAAAGCCACTGATGTGGCTGAAACGTCGATAAGATGACAGCAACTATGTTTTAAGCAATTTTGAATAAAGAAGAAGTGTTTTAATTCTAACAACAGACCGTGAGTGCAAGCCTTTATTTTTTAATATTTTTACATATGTTTTGGCTATGGCTGGAATGCACCCGGCATTTTTTGACAATCTGTGAGTGTGTGTGCTGGGTACAATTGGATACTATATATATATATATATATATATATATATATATATATATATATATATATATATATATATATATATATATATACATATATACATATATCTACACATATATACATATATCTACACACATATATATATATGTAGATTATTCATTAGGCCACACATGTAAAAAATATAATCATTGCCTTATCTCAAATTCCCAAGTCAGATCTTTCCCGTCTCCCCCCTCTTCCCCTAATACACTGCTGACCCCCCTCCCTCCCCCTAATATACTGCTAAACCCTCCCTCCCCTAATACACAGTTGACCCCCCTCCCCTAATACATTACTGCCGCCCTTCCCCCCTCCCCATTACATTACTTCCCCCCCGTCCCCAATACATTACTGCCCTCCCCTCCCCCATACATTACTGACCCTCCCCTCCCCCATACATTACTGACCCTCCCCTCCCCATACATTACTGACCCTCCCCTCCCCCATACATTAATGACCCTCCCCATACATTAATGATCCCCCCTCCCCTCCCCCATACATTAATGACCCCCCTCCCCTCCCCCATACATTAATGACGCCCCCTCCCGTCCCCTCCCTCATACATTAATGACCCCCCTCCCCATACATTAATGACCCCCCTCCCCTCCCCATATATTAATGACCCCCTCCCCTCCCCCATACATTAATGACCCCCCCTCCCCCATACATTAATGACCCCCCCTCCCCATACATTAATGACCTCCCCTCCCCATACATTAATGACCCCCCTCCCCTCCCCCATACATTACTGACCCCCCCTCCCCCATACATTAATGACCCCCTCCCCTCCCCCATACATTAATGACGCCCCCTCCCCTCCCCCATACATTAATGAACCCCCCTCCCCCATAGATTACTGACCCCCCTCCCCCATACATTACTGACCCCCCTCCCCTCCCCCATACATTAATGACCCCCCCTCCCCTCCCCCATACATTACTGCCCCCCCTCCCCTCCCCCATACATTACTGACCCCAAATTCCCCATACATTAATGACCCCCCCTCCCCCTCTCTAATACATTAATGACCCCCCTCCCCTCCCCCATACATTACTGACCCCCATCCCCTCCCCTCCCCCATACATTACTGACCCCCCCCCCTCCCCCATACATTACTGACCCCAAATTCCCCATACATTAATGACCCCCCCTCCCCCTCTCCAATACATTAATGACCCCCTCCTCAATACATAATACAATAGGTCCCCCAAGCCCCTTTATTCTTACCTTTACAAATTCCACTACCAACAGCTCAGGGAAAAAAGAAGAGTTTCAGAAGAGCCTCCGCCGCGCAGCTGACCCCGCCGCGCAGCTTGGGCTGCGCGGTTGTGGCTGCGGCCGCGCGGCGCCCCCCCAGATGTTGCGCCCGGTGCGGCCGGCCCCCTGCACCCCCCACGCTACGCCTCTGACCAGATATGAGTGGCAAAGTGCACTTGCAGAGGTTGGCAGAGTACACACTGAAGGCCTGACACCCGCTTTAAGGACACTGACTGCTATTAGCTTACAGTGAAAAACGTTTTTCTTTTTAAAGGCACGCTATTGTGACACCAGATATGAGTGACAAAGTACACTGGCAGAGGTTGGCAGAGCACATGCTGAAGGCCTGACACCCGCTTTAAGGACACTGACTGCTATTAGCTTACAGTGAAAAACTTTTTTTCTTTTTAAAGGCACGCTATAGTGACACCAGATATGAGTGGCAACGTGCACTTGCAGAGGTTGGCAAAGCACACGCTGAAGGCCTGACACCCGCTTTAAGGGCACTGACTGCTATTAGCTTACAGTGAAAAACTTTTTTTCTTTTTAAAGGCACGCTATTGTGACACCAGATATAAGTGGCAAAGTGCACTTGCAGAGGTTGGCAGAGTACACGCTGAAGGCCTGACACCCAGACGCTTGCAAACAACTAACTGCTATTAGCTTACAGTGAAAAACTTTTTTTCTTTTTAAAGGCACGCTATAGTGACACCAGATATGAGTGGCAACGTGCACTTGCAGAGGTTGGCAAAGCACACGCTGAAGGCCTGACACCCGCTTTAAGGGCACTGACTGCTATTAGCTTACAGTGAAAAACTTTTTTTCTTTTTAAAGGCACGCTATTGTGACACCAGATATGAGTGGCAAAGTACACTGGCAGAGGTTGGCAGAGTACACGCTGAAGGCCTGACACCCAGATGCTTGCAGACAACTAACTGCTATTAGCTTACAGTGAAAAACTTTTTTTCTTTTTAAAGGCACGCTATTGTGACACCAGATATGAGTGGCAAAGTACACTGGCAGAGGTTAGCAGAGTACACGCTGAAGGCCTGACACCCAGACGCTTGCAGACAACTAACTGCTATTCAATCTATTAAAGTGAAAAAATAATGCAAGCTTAAGCTATTGTGACACGAGATATGAGTGGTGGCACTCGGCAAGTGGGCACAGTATCCACTGTGAGCCTGACACAGAAGCTGGCAGGCAGGCAACTGCAATTACATTAGAAAAAAAAAAAAGCAGACTGATGTTCTAGCCCTAAAAAGGGCTTTTTGGGGTGCTGTCCTTACAGCAGAGATCAGATTAGTCCTCCAGGACTGTAGTGGACACTGAATACCCTAGCCTAGCTATCAATTTCCCTATCAAATGAGCAGCAGCTACATTTTCCCTCCTCTATCTAAGAATGCAGCTTCAGAATTAATCTAAAATGGATGCTGTACAGGAGATGGGAGGGTCTGGAAGGGAGGGTCTGCTGCTAATTTGCTGGAATGTGTCTGCTGACCTTGAGGCACAGGGTCAAAGTTTACTCAATTACGACGAATAGGGGGCGGATCGAACCGCGCATATGTTCGCCCGCTGTGGCGAACGCGAACACGCTATGTTCGCCAGCAACTATTCGCCGACGAACAGTTCGGTACATCACTAATTGTGACTATGTTCCATGAAGTGTGCAAGAATAGGTCATTCCTTTTGTCTAGTTCTAATAGTTGATTTAGGACCTTCATAGTGGTCTCTCCTACATAGAGAAGGCCACATGGGCCTTTAAGGACATAGACAACAGTCTTTTGTATGAAAATAGAGGAGTTCCTTGGAATACTCAGGAAAGATCTTTTAAGGATACCCCAGTCTTTGCGGACAATATGTGCCACTTTGTTGCTATACAAATTGTATGTAGATACAAAAGGTATCAGAGTCTGATTATTAGGATATTTAAATTTGGGTCTTGTGGCAAACCTAGCCAATTCTGGACTCTAATATGGGAAGGTTGTCTGTAGGCTGTACTGTGTGCTATGTATATTTTGCTGTATGTATATTGTGCTATAGAGATTCGCATACTGGCAGCCGTAAGCTACCAGCATACAAGTACTTCGTTCGGCGAACAGCGGCTATCTGGGCCGTTCGCCGAACGAACACGGGCCCCCCGGATAGACCACACACTTAGGGTCGTGTGGCGCTTGTTAACCGATTGCAACAATGTTGCAATCGGTAATTAGAGGCTTTCCTGGGTGTCCGTCGTTCGACTACCGACCATGCGGCGGTCGGCCATCTTGGATCGTCAATTCTGCAGCGGTGTTTGGTCATCGAGCGCCTGGAACTAAAAACGGCTACTCGATGATGCGAACACCGCTGCACTTCCAGGCCGTTCGGGAGCCCGGTTTTCGGTAGATTCGTTCCCCTAAATACAATCTACCGATTGAGAGGAACTTTCCTACAAAACAGTATTTGCTGCGGCGTTCGGTCATTTCAGCTGGGATCTGAGCGGTATTCGCACAAAAGGTGCGCTCAGACCCCAGCTATCTACCGAACGTTCGGTTATCTCAATGTACCGAATATTGTCTAAAATACATATTTTAAAGTAAATTGTCGGTTTTGCTGCACGAGGGGATAATCCACTTAATCGTCCATTTTAGTGGGAGTATCCATCTCGTGCAGCAATGCCTGTTGGGAGAATTACAATGCCTGCTGGGAGAAATCCCCTGAATTATCTGTAAGGAAACCCCTTGCATGGGGAACTGCTTAAATATGCCAGCTTGTGAATAAAGCAAGTTAGTTGACTCCCAAACTGTGTTTCGTCCGGTTATTGGGAGGATTTGGGGACTTGCATTACTTTTCAGCGCTGACTGTGGATTTCCCTGTAATACCAGCGGAGATCGTGGATTATCATACTGCCCTCCGCTACAATTGGTGGCAAGCGACGGGATCCGACCTTACAGCCGAAAAAGCGCAATTCGTTCAAATTACAACCCGGGAATGCACCCAAAATCGAGGCAGACCCACCTGGAACCAAGCCCGCCCGAACCCAGCACCAAGGGCTGCGACCCACTATTATCAGCGGGAACCAGCTACCCAAGAGATGTGGAGCGTTCAACCCGAGGAACCTCTAGGGGTATTACACGAGGTGATGTCAGTTCGAGCCACAGACAACCGGCAGCATCATCGCCAACTGGTGACCCTGGAGGGGAAAGAAGTACAAGGGCTCCGAGATTCCGGAGCCACGCTCACCTTGATCGCACCTCATCTAGTCCCAGGTTCCGCTCACACTGGTGGATCAGTGGCTGTAAGGGTGGCAGGGGGAGCAGTATACCGTTTACCCACACCTAAAGTTCATTTGGATTGGGGTGTGGGAGAGGGGGTTGTGGAAGTAGGTCTCATGCAAAACCTACCAGCGGATGTTGTACTAGGGAATGACTTGGGCCAGATGACCTCTGCTTTTGTCCCACAGGCTCCCTACCAAGAAGCCCATCCAGTCACCACACGGCAACAGGCTCGCACCACGGCTCCACCAACACACTCTGAGGCTCAGGTAAGATACCAAGACCCCCACCCGACACGTATGTCCTGGGATACCCCAGCTAAGTTTGAAGCCGAGGTGAAATCTGATCCCACATTACAGGTGTACAGAGACAGGGTACGCACTGACCAGGGGGGGCTAGAGGGGGAGCGGTACACTTGGGAGAAAGGGCTCCTATACCGCATTGCTGAACGGGGAGTGGGAGGGTTTGTCACAGTGAAACAGTTAGTGGTCCCCCAGAAATATCGTCGCGAGCTACTTAGGATTGCCCACGATATTCCCTTGTCCGGACATCTAGGAATGACTAGCACCCGATATAGGTTAACCCATGCATTTTTCTGGCCAGGAATTTCTAAAGATGTGAGACAATATTGCACCTCCTGTGATATATGCCAGCGAGTAGGCAAGCGAGGTGACCGTCACAAAGCTAAATTATGTCCCCTCCCGATTATTTCAGAACCTTTCAGTAGGGTGGCCGTTGACATAGTGGGACCCTTGCCCAAACCCAGTCCCTCCGGAAAACGGTTCATCTTAACAGTAGTGGACTATGCCACCCGCTACCCAGAGGCCGTAGCGCTCTCGAATATCCATGCAGAGACGGTGGCCGAGGCCCTAATGACGGTGGCTGAGGCCCTAATGAAAATATTCTCCCGGGTAGGGTTTCCCCAAGAAATAATATCCGATAGGGGCACCCAATTCACTGTCGAGGTCACCCAGCAACTGTGGAAAATATGTGGCATTAAGCCAATAGTAAACTCTGCGTACCACCCCCAGTCCAATGGCTTATGCGAGAGATTTAATGGTACGCTGAAGCAAATGCTCCGTACGTTTGGAGAGGCCCACCGAGACTGGGAGCGGTTTCTGCCCCATTTGCTCTTCGCATACAGAGAGGTACCTCAAGAATCCACAGGATTTTCCCCTTTTGAATTACTGTTTGGGAGAAGGGTACGGGGGCCATTAGACCTAATTAGGGAACATTGGGAGGGAGAGAAGAGCCCTGATGGAACCCCTATTGTATCGTACGTACTGGAATTCAGGGACCGTCTGGAGGCGCTAACTCAGGAAGTGCGCACCAACCTCCAAGCGGCCCAACAACGCCAGCGCCGCTGGTACGATAGGGGAGCCCGAGACCGCAGCTTTCAAGTTGGACAGAAGGTTTTGATTTTAAAACCTGTCCGCACAGACAAGCTGCAGGCCATCTGGCAAGGCCCATACCAGGTGGTGGAACAGAGGTGTGACACCACCTATGCGATTTGCCCATGCTCAGGGGTAGGGTAGAGGCGCATGCTCCATGTGAACATGCTCAAACCCTACCATGAGAGGACAGAGGACGTGGCGGCGATATGCGCCTCAGCCTCTGAGGATCAGGAGAATCTGCCCCTACCTGACCTATTAGAACAGGAAGAGCAGACCGAGCCCTCCAAGGGGGTTCAGCTGGGGGAGCGGCTAAGCCCTGAGGAGCATGCCCAGGTACAAGAGCTGATTGTAGCTAAAGGGGCTACCTTCTCCAATTTACCTGGGTACACTCCGCTAGCCACCCACCGAGTTGAAACCCCAGGACAGCTACCTATGCGGCAGACTCCATATCGCGTCCCTGAAGCAGTCAGGACGCATATGAAAATAGAAATAGATGAGATGTTGCAGCTAGGGGTTATCGAGCCTTCCGATAGCCCCTGGGCATCGCCGGTAGTGCTGGTACCCAAGAAAGACGGCACGACACGTTTCTGTGTCGACTACCGGAGGCTAAATGACAAAACGGTGTCTGATGCTTATCCGATGCCCCGGATAGACGAGTTGCTGGATAAGATGGCACGGGGCCGGTATCTCACTACCATAGATTTGTGCAAGGGATACTGGCAGATTCCACTAGCCGAGGATGCCATCCCCAAGTCAGCGTTTGTCACCCCGTTTGGCTTGTATCAATTTCGAGTCATGCCATTCGGGATGAAAAACGCTCCGGCGACGTTTCAGCGGATGATAGATCGGTTACTGGACGGATTCCAGGAATACGCCTGTGCTTACTTAGACGACATTGCTATATTCAGTCAGACCTGGGCAGAGCACCTACAACACATAGGGGCCATACTGGATCGCATTGGGTAGCTAAATGACCCACCCCTAGGACAAAAACCCAGGTGTTAGCGTTTCTGGGTACTGCAGGATATTATAGAAAATTTGTGCCCAACTATAGCGCCCTGGCCAAACCCCTGACTGACTTGACACGTAAGAATCTTCCTCGACAGGTTGTCTGGGCCCCAGAGTGTGAGCAGGCATTCCAACAACTAAAGACTGCTCTAACTAATGCTCCTGTACTTGCTGCTCCTGATCCAACTAAAAGATTTCTTGATCACACAGACGCTTCAATGTTTGGATTGGGGGCAGTGCTGAGCCAAGTTGGAACAGATGGCGGAGAACATCCCGTAGCTTACTTGAGCCGAAAGTTATTGCCACGAGAAGTAATCTACGCCGCTATTGAGAAGGAGTGCCTGGCCGTGGTGTGGGCCCTTAAGAAATTACAGCCGTATTTGTATGGCCAACCTTTTTCCCTACTCACAGATCACAACCCGTTGGTGTGGCTGAACCGTGTAGCTGGGGACAACGCCAGGCTGCTGCGCTGGAGTTTGGCGCTGCAGCCCTTCGATTTTACAATCCATTATCGCCCAGGGAAACAAAACGGTAATGCCGACGGGTTATCCAGACAGACTGAACTTGAAAAGTGATCTGTGAGTACTTTCCCGGACCTCCCCAAGCCGATCCGTTGGGATCAGACTGTGTATGCCGGCTTGGTTCTGGGGGAGCATTGTGGCAAACCTAGCCACTTCTGGACTCTAATATGGGAAGGTTGTCTGTAGGCTGTACTGTGTGTATATTTTGCTGTATGTATATTGTGCTATAGAGATTCGCATGCTGGCAGCCGTAAGCTGGCAGCCGTAAGCTACCAGCATACAAGTACTTCGTTCGGCGAACAGCGGCTATCTGGGCCGTTCGCCGAACGAACACTGGCCCCCCGGATAGACCACACACTTAGGGTCGTGTGGCGCTTGTTAACCGGTAATTAGAGGCTTTCCTGGGTGGCCGTCGTTCGACTACCGACCATGCGGCGGTCGGCCATCTTGGATCGTCAATTCTGCAGCGGTGTTTGGTCATCGAGCGCCTGGAACTAAAAACGGCTACTCGATGATGCGAACACCACTGCACTTCCAGGCCGTTCGGGAGCCCGGTTTTCGGTAGATTCGTTCCCCTAAATACAATCTACCGATTGAGAGGAACTTTCCTACAAAACAGTATTTGCTGCGGCGTTCGGTCATTTCAGCTGGGATCTGAGCGGTATTCGCACAAAAGGTGCGCTCAGACCCCAGCTATCTACCGAACGTTCGGTTATCTCAATGTACCGAATATTGTCTAAAATACATATTTTAAAGTAAATTGTCGGTTTTGCTGCACGAGGGGATAATCCACTTAATCGTCCATTTTAGTGGGAGTATCCATCTCGTGCAGCAATGCCTGTTGGGAGAATTACAATGCCTGCTGGGAGAAATCCCCTGAATTATCTGTAAGGAAACCCCTTGCATGGGGAACTGCTTAAATATGCCAGCTTGTGAATAAAGCGAGTTAGTTGACTCCCAAACTGTGTTTCGTCCGGTTATTGGGAGGATTTGGGGACTTGCATTACTTTTCAGCGCTGACTGTGGATTTACCTGTAATACCAGCGGAGATCGTGGATTATCATACTGCCCTCCGCTACAGGTCTCAACAAAGAATCCCTTTCAATGCGTAACACTTTTTCTTTTTCAGAATTTAAGAGTGTAGCTGGATAGCCACGACTTAGAAACCTGTTGCTCATCTCATTAAGTCGCTGTAGGCGAGTTGAGGGGTCCGCAACATTCCTGGCTACTCAAATGAACTGACTGCGGGGTAAATAACAGATCGTCCACTGGGGATGAAAACTATTGAACTCCAACAGACTATTCCTGTCCGTGGGTTTAGTATGTAAATCTGTTAAAAAACTGTCCCCATGCCAAATGATCTTTAAATCCAGGAAACTAATTGTAGTCACGCTACATTCCATAGTAATCAAGCTCTTCCCTGGTGCCACACGATACAAACACATCATCGATGAATCTCCACCAGACATGTGCATGCGCCATGAACAAGTCATGCCCATACACGTGTCTGGTTTTGAATCAGTCCATGAACAGGTTGGCAAATGATGGAGCCAGATTGGAGCCCATAGTCATGCCCCTAAGTTGTTTATAGTAGTTGTCCCCAAACAGGAAATAATTCCTGTGTAGCAACAAGTCCAAAATCGACATAAAGCATTCAACCTGTGTATTAGTATATTGGCTACTGCTGAGAATATCTTGAATAGTTCTCAAGCCTGCTTCATTAGGAAGGAATGGAGGTATAGAGACTAACTATGTCCCAGGTAAATAATATACAGGGAGTATCAATCTTGAGAATAGAAAGTTTACGAAGAACATCACTGCTATCAAGTATATAGGACCTAGCATCACTAACAAAAGGCTATAGTATACTGTCCAGGAAGACCGAAAGTGGCTGCAGCGCAGAGTCACTGCTGGCAACTATCGGTCTACGCGGAGGATCTACCAGCCTCTTGTGTATCTTAGGCAATATATAAAATGTAGTCATAATTGGGTGTACTTTTCTGAAGTAGGTTTTAAGGGTTTCTTTTATTATTATTATTATTGCCATTTATATAGCACCAACAGATTCCGTAGCGCTTTACAATATTATGAGAGGGGATTTAACTATAAATAGGACAATTACAAATAAACTTACAGGAACAATAGGTTGAAGAAGACCCTGCTCAATCGAGCTTACATTCTATAGGAGTTGGGGTGTAAAACACATTAGGACAGGAATTTGCAATCAAATAAGGTGGGCTGCCCTTTAGGAGAGGTCAAGAGACAGGTATGTGAGGTAGGGGTTAGTCTTGGAGGCCATAAGCTTTCCTAAAGAGATGGGTTTTAAGGCACTTCTTAAAAGATGCAAGACTAGGGGAGAGTCTGATGGCGGTAGGCAGGCTATTCCATAGGAAGGGAGCCGCCCGCGAGAAGTCCTGCAAGCGCGAGTTGGCTGTACGAGTGCGGACAACGGACAGGAGGTGGTCACGGGCAGAGCGGAGAGACCGAGAAGGGACATACCAATGGATCTGTGAGGAGATATAAGAGGGGCTAGAGTTGTTCAGTGCTTTATTGGTGTGAGCTAGTACCTTAAATTGACTCCTATAGCATACAGGAAGCCAATGTAAGGACTGGCAGAGGGGTGAGGTGTGAGAGAAACGACTAGAGAGGAAAATCAATCTAGCAGCAGCGTTCATACCTATCTTTGTGACATGATTGCGGTCTGTGGTGATATTCAATTTATTATGGAATGTAGCGTGACTATAATTAGTTTCCTGGATTTAAAGATCATTCAGCATGGGGACAGTTTTTTAATAGATTTACATACTAACCCACGGACAGGAATAGTCTGTTGGAGTTTAATAGTTTTCATCCCCAGTTGTCTATCCATTCTTTACCCCGCAGTCAGTTAATTTGAGTAGCCAGGTATGTTGCAGACCCCTCAACTTGCCTACAGCGACTTAATGAGATAAGAAACAAGTTTCTAAGTCGTGGCTTTCCAGCTACACTATTGAATTCTGAAAAAGAAAAAGTATTGGGCATTGAAAATGAATCTTTGTTGAGACCCAAATTTAAATCTCCTAATAATCAGACTCTGATACCTTTTGTATCTACATACAATTTGTATAGCAACAAAGTGGCACATATTGTCCGCAAAGACTGGGGTATCCTTAAAAGATCTTTCCAGAGTATTCCGGAATTCCAAGGAACTCCCCTATTTTCGTACAACCGCCCGCAGAATATTAAGAATACTTTGGTCCAAGCTGATATTGGCCCTTTGAAATCAAAAACCCAAAGATTTCTTTCCACTCCAGTATATGGCACATTTCCATGCCATAACTGTAGTTCCTGCAACTCTATTATTAAATGTGATAACTTTTTTTCATCCCCAAACAGGTCATTCATATAATATTAAGAATTATTTCACATGTGAGTCGACCTATGTTGTCTATGTCTTTAAATGCCCATGTGGCCTTCTCTATGTAGGAGAGACCACTATGAATGTCCGTGAGAGACTAAACCAGCATAAATCAACTATTAGAACTAGACAAAAGGAATTACCTATTCTTGCACACTTCATGGAACATAGTCACAATATATCTCAATTGTGTTTTCAGGTTATTGACCATGTGCCCCACTCAGGAGAGGTGGCAACCGTCAAGGTTTGCTTAAAGCGGCACTGTCATGCCGAACTTACCTTTCTTTAATCGATCCCTCTTCTATCCCTCTGTCAGGATCTGTTCTTCATTTCTTCCTGTCTGCTCTAGTTTTCTTTAAAACACAAGACAAAGTAGGGGGAGGAGGAGCAAAGTGTGCTTTATTTCCGGTGGTCAGATACATTTTCCCACAATTCTTAGCTTTCCTCCCTGTTCCCCCGATGCTTCCTGTCTGTTTCCCCGAACGTCCTGTCACTTAGGACGCAATTCGGTAGTTTCGCCGGCGTTCTGTCTAATAGAATGAGAACAGTTTGTTCATTCATGTTATGACGCGATTCGGGACTTTGTTCAGATCGGAATTTCATTCAAATGAATGAAATTCCAATCCTATTTGTGCCGCGGCTTAGTAGATAACTCCCTAATTTCCACCCGTGCAGCGCGAGTGGGGGCTATTAAACTGAAGGGGGAGCTAGCCCCAGCCCTCACCTCTGAAAAGTGGGTGGGGGCCCTAAATGAGAATGTGGGGGGGGGGACCTATTACATAGTTACATAGCTGAAAAGAGACTTGCATCCATCAAGTTCAGCCTTCCTTTGTGTTTTGCTGTTGATCCAAAAGAAGGCAAAAAAAAAAACCAGTTTGAAGCACTTCCAATTTAAGCTAGGAAAAAAATTCCTTCTTGACCCCAGAATGGAAGTAAGATTTATCCTTGGATCAAGCAATTATTACCCTACATTGAAAGATTATATCCCTAAATATTCTGTTTTTATGCATCTAGGAGCTGTTGAACATCTGTATTGACTCTGATAAAACCACTTCTTCAGGCAGAGAATTCCACATCCTTATTGTTCTTATAGTAAAAAAACCTTTCCTTTGCCTTCGACGAAATCTTCTTTCTTTCAGTCTAAACGCATGACCTCGTGTCCTATGTAAAGTCCGGTTTGTGAATAGATTTCCACACTAGGTATGTGCATGGGGAAAATATTCGTCTCGGATCGGCATTCCGAAATTTGGGACTTCATCAATTCGGGACTTCGGCACTTCGGCACTTGACCACTTCGGAACTTCGCCACTTCGGAACTTCGGCTCTTCGGATCTTAGACACTTCGGAACTTCGGCACTTTGGCTACTTCGGCACTTCAGAAGTTCAGCACTTCGGCAACTTCGGAACTTCAGCAACTTCGGGACTTTTGTTGCAGCCGCTTGGTAGATAACTCCCTAATTCCCACGGTATTAGGGAGTTATCTACCAAAGGCTGAAAGACCTAAATTGGTCTTTCAGCCAAATTTACTAATACTAAGTAAAAATTACTTAGTATTAGTAAATTGTGCCCCTACTCGCAATACCGCGAGTAGGGGCATGTCTGTGGATGCTCACTGTTAAAAAAAATAAAAAAAAAGGGTCCCCCCTCCCTGAGCGGGTGGGGGCCCTAAAGTAAAAAAAAGGGGGGAGGAACTATTGTCCTCCCCACCAGCCCCCACCCCTGAGCGGCGGTGGGGGCCCTAAATACAAATGGGAGGGGGACCTAATGTCCTCCCCCCTGGCCCCCACCCCTGAGCGGTGGGTGGGGGCCCTAAATACAAATGGGGGGACCTAATGTCCTCCCCCCTGGCCCCACCCCTGAGCGGTGGGTGGGGGCCCTAAACAAGAATAAGGGGGGGACCTATGTCCTCCCCCCTGGCCCCCACCCCTGAGCGGTGGGTGGGGGCCCTAAATACAAATTGGGGGGACCTATTGTCCTCCCCCTGGCCCCCACCCCTGAGCGGTGGGTGGGGGCCCTAAACAAAAATAAGTGGGGGGACCTATTGTCCTCCCCCCTGGCCCCCACCCCTGAGCGGTGGGTGGGGGCCCTAAATACAAATGGGGGAGGTTGTTAACCTTTCTTCATAGCTGATATGTTCCATTCCTTTTATTAATTTTGTAGCCCGCCACTGCAATTTTTCTAGTGCCATAATATCCTTCATTAGAACAGGTGCCCACAATTGCACAGCATATTCAATATGTGGTCTTAACAGTGATTTATAAAGAGGCAAAATGATATTCTCATCCCAAGAATGAATGCCCTTTTTCATGCATGACAATACCTTACTGGCCTTGGCCACTGCTGATTGACATTGCACATTGTTGCATAGTTTGTTGTCTTTAGCATTTCCCAAGTCCTTTTCGTGTGTTGTTATCCCTAATTCGCTTCCATTAAGCCCTTAAGACCGGAGGGCGTACTATTACGTCCTTTTTAAAGCGGCTCTAAACGCTGCAGGGCGTAATAGTACGCCCTCCGTTTTTTTTTCACTTACCCGGTCGCCGGCGATCCCAGGGAGCCCCCCGCGGCACGTCTGCCCTCTTCAGCCCCCCCGGGCCATGTGAGAGTGAGGTCCTTGCGAGGACCTCACAATCACATGTCCGGGATAGCAGGCTGGTGCAATGCCAGCAGGGGGACTAACTGTAATGACAGTTAGTCCCCCTGCTGGCTGGAAATCAAATAAAAACCAGTTAAATAAGTGTAAAAATATATATATATATATACTTAGATCATATATATATACTATATATATATATATATGATCTAAGTATATATATACACATATACATACACACACACATACACTGTCTAGGTGTATTTTAATATTATTATATATATATATATTAATATCAAATTACACGTAGACTGATACTGATTAAATATATATATAATTATTGTTATATATATATTTATATATAATATAAAAAAAATATGTAAATACATAAAAAAGAAAATAAAAAAAATAATTAAAAATAAAATATTAAAAAATATATAGATGTGTTTTATTTTATTCTAACTGTATTGTGATATTAATATATATATATTTATATCAAAATACACGTAGAACGAAATAATATATCTATCTATATACATAAATATATACGTATATATCACTAAATATATACCTATATAAAAAAAAAATATTTTAAAAAAATTCTATATATATATATATATATATATATATATATATATAATTCTACACATATATTTATGTAATAATTTTACATAATTAGGTATCCTAATTAATTACAATTAGCGGGACCTGCTTGACAACCCATGCCGAAAGTATAGGGATTTTAATTTGCTAGCACTATATTTAACCCTATAACTTTCCAAGACACCATAAAACCTGTACATGGGGGGTACTGTTTTACTCGGGAGACTTCGCTGAACACAAATATTAATGTTTCAAAATAGTAAAATGTATTACAACGATGATATCGCCAGTAAAAGTGAAGTTTTTTGCATTTTTCACGCACAAACAGCACTTACACTTACGATATTATTGCTGCAATACTTTTTACTATTTTAAAACACAAATATTTGTGTTCAGCGAAGTCTCCCGAGTACAACAGTACCCCTCATGTACAGGTTGTGTGGTGTTTTCAAAAATTACAGCGTCAAATATAAGGCTTGTGTTTCATTTTTTTCACATTAAAATTTGCCAGATTGCTTACGTTGCCTTTATGACCCTATGGTAGCCCAAGAATGAAAATTACCCCTATGATGGCATACTATTTGCAAAAGTAGACAACCCAAGGTATTGCAAATGGGGTATGTCCAGTCTTTTTTAGTAGCCACTTAGTCACAAACACTGGCCAAAATTGGCGTTTTTTGCATTTTTCACACACAAACAAATACTAACGCTAACTTTGGCCAGTGTTTGTGACCAAATGGCTACTAAAAAAGACTGGACATACCCCATTTGCAATACCTTGGGTCGTCTACTATTGCAAATGGTATGCCATTATGGATGTAAATTTATTTCCTGGGCTACTATACAGTCTCAAAGGCAACGTAACCAATCTGGCGAATTTCAATTTCAAATGTAACACGCTATATTTGACCCTGTAACTTCCCAAAACACCATAAAACCTGTACATAGGGGGTACTGTTTTACACGTGAGACTTTGCTGAATACAAATATGTGTATTTTATTGCAGTAAAAGCAAACAGTATTATGACATTGACAGTTAAAATGCCATGTAGAACTAAAAAAATTAAAATAAATCTTATTTTCTCCCATTTTTTTCATATTAAATTATGTTTCATAGCTAAATATTTGATATTAAATGAAAGCCCTGTTTCCCCTGAATAAAATGATATATAATATGAAAGAGGTGAATTACGGTTGGACAGACATATAGCGCAAATGCCAGGTTTTGTTTACATTTTGTTTCGTTCACAACTTGTACATTTGGCTGCGGTCTTAAGGGGTTAAGGGTATACATTGCTTGTGTATTCTTTACGCCGAAGTGCATAACTTTGGATTTTTCAACATTAAATTTCATCTGCCATTTGAGTGCCCAGTCCCTCAGTCTATCTAAATCCCTCTGCAGCAAAGAAATATCTTGCTCAAATTGTATTATTTTCAATGCTTTTCTCAAGATAATTTAGAAACCTGTTAAATAAAAGCAGTCCCAGAACAGAACCCTGAGGGACACCACTTGCCACCTCTGTCCAGCTTGAAAATTTACCATTATTGACAACTCTTTGTACTCTATTTGTAAGCCAATATTCTACCCAAGAACAAGCATTTTCATCCAGACCGATTTCCTTGAGTTTGAACAATAATCTATTGTGTGGAACTGTATCAAATGCCTTGGCAAAATCCAAATAGATCACATCCACTGCGACACCCTGATCTATACTTCTACTTACTTCTTCGTAGAACACAATCAAGTTAGTTTGACATGACCTGTGCTTCATAAAACCATGCTGATTTTTGCTGATAACCACGTTGTTCTCAAGGAATTCTTGCATATAACCCCTAATAACCTTTCATTATTTTCCCATCCACAGAAATTAAGCTCACAGGTCTATAATTTCCAGGCAAGGATTTTGAACACTTTTTGAATATAGGAACCACATCTGCCTTCCTCCAATCCTCCGGAACACTTCCTCAAAGTAAAGAATCTTGTCCTCCCCCTCGGCCCCCACCCCTGAGCAGCGGGTGGGGGCCATAAAAATAATGAAGGAGTGACCTATTATCCTTCCCTCTCGGCCCCCATCCCTAAGCAGCGGGTGGGGGCCCTAAATGAGAATGTGGGGGGATTTATTTTCCTCCACCTCGGCCCCAACCCCTGAACAGCGGAGGGGGCCATAAATAACAATAAGGGGGCCTATTGTCCTCCCCCCACCCCTAAAGGAGAATGAGGGGGGGGGTATTATCCCCCCTCCTGGCCCCCACCCCTGAGCAGTGGGTGGGGACCCTAAATGAAAATGTACCACCCCAAGTTGACTAGGGGTCCCCAAGCCCCTGGTCATCCTCTCCATCCTTCATTTTTCAGCCCCCAAAAAGGCCAATTAAAAACCATAACACCCATCGCACTTGTAAAAAATAAAATAAAAAACCAGAGCGCAAAAAAGAAAGCAGTCGAAAAAAAAAAAAGACGCAAAAAAATAATCAATTTTCACCCATGGAGGGAACAGCGCAGATTGAGCTCCGTAGGGCGGGGATAAACGTATAAAGCCTTCCCACGCCCTGCTATTAGGCTCAGAGCGCTCTGATTGGTTGGCTTGGAGTCCAACCAATCAGAGTGCTCTGTGTCATTTTACACAGCGTGGAAAAATTCCAAAGAACTTTCCCACGCTGTGTAAAATTAATCATAACACTCTGATTGGTTGGCTTGAAATCCAACCAATCAGAGTGCTCTGTGTCATTTTGCATAGTGTGGGAAAATTCCAAAGAACTTTCACATGCTGTGTAAAATGACTAGCACTCCGATTGGTTGAATTCCAAGCAAACCAATCAGAGTGCTCTGAGTCAAATTGCAGGGCGTGGGAAGGTTTTATAAGCATTTCCCTGCCCTGCAGAGCTCAGTCTGTGCCATGTCCTCGCCGGGTGAAGATGGATTAATTTTTTAGCGTATGTTTTTTCTTTTTCGTCTGTTTTTTTTTTGCGCTCAGCTTTTTTATTTTATTTTTTACAAGTTCGACGGGTATTATGGTTTTTATTTGGCCTTTTTTAGGGCTGAAAAATGAAGATTTTAGAAAAATGAAGACATCAAATAGTAAGTTTTATTTATTTTTTTACAGGTACTTAGTTCTTTTATTCCCTCTCACTATTTTTAGGGTGAGGGGGGTCGGTAGGGGAATATTAATTTTTGTTTTGGATGGCGGGGGTGTACATTTTCATTTAGGGCCCCCACCCGCTGCTCAGGGTTGGGGGCCAGGGGGGAGGACAATAGGTTCCCCCTTATTGTTATTTATGGCCCCCCCACACGCTGCTCAGGGGTGGGGGCCAGGGGGGAAGACAATAGGTCCCCCCCTTATTGTTATTTGTGGCCCCCCACACGCTGCTCAGTGGTGGGGCCGGGGGGGAGGACAGTAGGTTACCCCCCCACATTCTCATTGATGGCCCCAACCCACCGGTCATATTGACCCCCATAGAGTGAGGGAGGACATGGTGGGGCTTAGAAATAGAAGTGACAGGGAGCAGTGCTTCCTAAGTTTTACAAGGAGGGAGCTGCGCTCCGATAGCTCCCTCCTTTTCATAAACCGGCCATGACAGTGCCACTTTAAAAAGAAGGAGCGCTTTTGGATCCACACATTAAACACCTTATGGCCCAAGGGACTTAATAGGGAATTATTTTACAGCACTACTTGAAGCGTATTGTGTACCCTCTGGTGCCCACCTGGATTAGGGCGGTTACATATGAGGAACTTCTTATTTTCATTTTCTATATTGTGACTATGTACTTAGTATTGTATATTTTCACTCACATATTTACTTTTCCTGGCTAATCATGGCAGCATTTACCTATGGGTTAGCTCCTCCCTCTAGCCAATAGGACAGGAAAAACTTCAATTAAACAATTAAGAGCAGGGCCGGTGCAAGGATTTTTGCCGCCCTAGGCAAAAGTAAAGTTTGCCCCCCCCCATATGACATCACAATGCCCCATGTTAACTAACGCAAGTGCTGCAGTGCCGCCGTGTTTACATTAAAAGGCCAGCAGGGACAGGCTATAGACACCAGAACCATTACATTAAGCTGCAGTGGTTCTGGGGACTAAAGTGTCCCTTTAATGTGAGGTAAATTAGAGATTAGTGCCACGAATTATATACTAGATTGCCTACTTACAATCAGATGAGGATGGTGATGGGCTCTAGCTGCAGTCTGGCTCCACTCGTCTGGTGTAGAACAGGCTCTCTTTGTGTTCTGGGAGAACGGAAAGCAGCTCCATTTTTTTAAAGGCCCTTTACACAGCTCATGGTCTGGGCCCCAGGGTCCACCTTCATGTTCCACCAAATAGTTTGTTCACAGGAGTAGGGGATGTCCTGATATGTGTGTAAGGAATGCATTGTGTGAATCTGTGTTTGTATGTGTAAGGGCTGCAATGTGTGTTTCTGTGTATGTACGGGATGCAGTGTGTGCGTCTGTAAGGGGTGCATTGAGTGTGTGTAAGGGGTGCATTGAGTGTGTGTAAGGAATGCATTGTGTGTTTCTGTGTGTGTAAGGGATGCATTGTATGTAAGGGTTGAATTGCTTGTGTGTGTGTGTCTGTGTGTGTAATGCATTGTGTGTTTTTCTGTGTGCAAGGGGTGCATTGTGTGTGTGTGCTGGACGTCAATCTCTCCCTCCTCCCTTGTCACTCTCTTCTCCCCCTCTCCCTCCCTCGTCACTCTCTTCTCTCCCCCCCTCTCCCTCCCTCGTCACTCTCTTCTCTCCCCCCCCATGTCCCTCTCTTCTCCCCCCCCTTGTCCCTCTCTTCTCCCCCCTCTTGTCCCTCTCTTCTCCCCCTCCCTTGTCACTCTCTTCTCCCTTGCGTGTCCCTCTCTTCTGCCCCTCCCTTGTCACTCTCTTCTCCCCTTGTCACTCTCATTCCCCCTCCTAACCCCGTCAATTCCACTCCCTGTCAATTACTTCCCCCCACCTTGTCAATTTATTCCCCCACCCTGCCTGTCCATTTATTCCCCCACCCTCCCTGTCCATTTATCCCCCCTCCATGTCCACTTATTCCCCCCCGTCCATTTATCCCCCCCTCCCTGTCCATTTATTCCCCCCCTGTCCATTTATTTCCACCCCTCCCTGTCCATTTATTCTCCCTGTCCATTTATCCCCCCCTCCCTGTCCATTTATTTCTCCCCTCATCCCTGTCCATTTATTTCTCCCCCCTCTCCATTTATTTCTCCCCCCTCCCTCTCCATTTATTTCTCCTCCCCCCTCCCTCTCCATTTATTTCTCCTCCCCCCTCCCTCTCCATTTATTTCCCCCCCATCCCTCCCTCTCCATTTATTTCCCCTCCCTCTCCATTTATTTCTCCTCCCCCCTCCCTCTCCATTTATCCCCCCTCCCTCCCTCTCCATTTATTTCTCCCTCCCTCTCCATTTATTTCTCCCCCCCTCCCTCCCTCTCCATTTATTTCTCCCCCCTCCCTCCCTCTCCATTTATTTCTCCCCCCTCCCTCCCTCTCCATTTATTTCTCCCCCCTCCCTCACTCTCCATTTATTCCCCCCCTCCCTCTCCATTTATTTCTCCCCCTCCCTCTCTCTCCATTTATTTCTCCCCTCCCTCCCTCCCTCCCTCCATTTATTTCTCCCCCCCTCCCCCATCTCCATTTATTTCTCCCCCCCTCCCCATCTCCATTTATTTCTCCCCCCCCTCTCCATTTATTTCTCCCCCCTCCCTTTATTCCCCCCACCCTCCCCTACCTATGTTGTAGCGTGGCCGAGCTTTTGTTTCCTGTGCCCGGCTGGACTAAAAGGAAGTGAACACTCAGTGTGTACTTCCTGTTAGTCCGTCCGGGTACAGGAGACAAATGCTCCCTGTACCGGCGGATCATACAGGGCTCGGCCACGCTACAGTGAGGGAGTGAGAGGAGGGAGCGCTGAGCGCTTCCCTCCTGTCAGCCCCTCTCCTCATGCTGCGCCCGGGCGGTGTGCCCTCATGGACGCACCAGCCCGGGCGAAGCTGCAGAGCGCTCGGGCGGCTGCAGCATTAGGGAGGCCGGTGCTCCTGGCGGCGCCCCTTCCCAAGGGGCGCCCTAGGCGGCTGCCTAGTCCGCCTTAATAGTAGCGCCGGCCCTGATTAAGAGGACAGGTATATCAGGCTCTCTGTCAGCCCAGTTCCTCAGTCTTTTTTCCTGTCCTCTTAGCCAAGGACAGACAGTTAAGCAGTTTAAAATTTTTATTTTTTGCTCAAATTTTTTTATTTTTTGCCAAGGAAGCTCCAGGTTAATATGTAGCCCACCTCTGTGTAGATGGGAACCCCTGGAGACTGCAGAGATTAGTATTAGTATTAGTATCTTGGACCCTGCTCCTGCAAATCCATACTTCCAGACTTGGCTGGGTGGTGTTCGGCAAGATTCTTTGCTCTGGTAAGTCTTCTGCCGGTTTCCAGCTGTTTGGCAATCTTGCTGTCAAATTTTGGCACAAACGGCAACACGTTTGAGTGTATTTGCCGTGCGCATGCGCAAATAGCACGGCCGTGAATGACCCTAGTTTCTAAAGATGGCGGTCGGGTCTCTTTTCCGCCCGTGCACGCATGCGCACAGATTTAAAGGCGCAAGGCGCGAAAATTTAAAACGGAAGCGGTTTGGGCTTTTACTGATTGTCATTTTTCTCTGCACTGCAAGATCAGATTTGGATGCGCTTTTTTGCTCTTAATTCCAGAAATCTAGCCTGCTGCAGGTAAGAGAGGGAATTTGCTTCCCATTATGAAATAAATTATGTTGCATACATTATGGAATTAAAGCAACCTTTCATCCTTAGCCCATAGAAACATTATGGACCATTCTCCCTACTCCGCCAGGTCATCCGCAATAGGTCATAGTTGAGCAATACTTTTTTATTTTATTTATTGGAAATATTACTAAATTTGCGTGCACAGAGGGTACAGTCTCTTTATGACTTCTGTCCTTACAGCCCTCAAGACCGGTCGGGCCCTAGATCTCCATCACGGAGAAAGTAGAAGCCGGCAGCCTGCCCAGGATGTGGTGCAAGGACTTTGGAGAATTGCAGGCTTTGCAGAAACTGCTTAGCCCTACTTGTGGGTGAATCTGAACAGCATCAGACACCCCAGGCCTCAACCTCTGCACAAGATATTGCCACTTGGATTAAACAGGCAGTGGCAGAAGGAATGGCCAAAACTACTAGAGGCAAAAGACCCAGACAAGATTCTTACCAGATGGGGTCAGAATCATCATCAGAAGAGACGCCTGGGAGATGTAACAAATTTCCTCCAGTGAAGAGGAAGCCTCCAATAGTCAATGCCCCTTGGAGCCGTGGAGCATTTAATCTCTTTGGTCAGGAGAACATTGGAGATTCCAGAGGAGGTACAAGAATCATCTGCATCAGACAGAGTCTCATTTCCTGTACATAGATCTATTAAGGAGCTTATGAAGATTGAATGGGCCACTCCAATCAATGAGAGTGATTCAAAACTTTGGATTTCCAATCCTAAGGTAGATGCACCGGTAATCAAGGTGGCCAAGCACTCCACTCTCCCTATTGATAGTAATGCTTCTCTTAGGCATCCTATGGACAAGAGAATTGACGCCAACCTTTCAAAGTTGTTTGTCACAGCGGGCTTAGGCTGTCATCCAGCAGTAGCCATTTCAGCTATGTCAAGGGCCATGAAAGTATGGGTGGTGGATATCGAAGAAGACCTGGATAGAGGTGTTAGAAGACATCACATCTCGGAATCCCTAAATGAAGTGAAATTGGCCAGTGAATGGCTTTCGCAGGCCTCTACAGACCTTATTAGGGTACTTTGTAAATCTATGGGATATTCGGTATCCGCAAGAAGAGCCATATGGTTGAGATCTTGGGGAGCTGACATTGCATCTAAACACAATTTATGTGCCTTGCCTTTTCTAGGGGATGTTCTGTTTGGCAAACACTTGGAAGACGCCATTAGGAGGGCAGTGGATGCAAAGCAGGTCCTTCTGCCTCAAGACAAGAGACCAAGGGAACCTCTTCCAGACCGAAGGCCCTACAGAGAATCTAATTCCTGTAGGGAGAGTAAAGCTTACCGACCAGGTAGAAGCGGTCAGTCAGCTAAAGCTACCAGAGGCAATAATCCTTCATCTTCCTTTCATACTGATAAACTGTTCTGAAGATTACAGTCCCCAGGCTCCCATAGTAGGTGCAAGACCTTTACACTTCAGGAAGAACTGGGATACAATTGAGGATGTGTGGGTAAGAGCCATAGTGTCTTCCGGCTACACCCTGGAGTTCGAAGACTCTATTCCACCTCCGTGGTTCATGAGAACACGAGTACCTTCCAGCCTTTAAAAACAAGAGGCACTTTTACAGTACGTCCCATCCCTTTTTCAACAAGAAGTGGTACTTCCGGTACCAAATAGGAAAGATTTCAAGGCTTTTATTCCCCTCTCTTCCTTGTAAAAAAAACCAGGAGGGAAATGGAGACTGATTCTGGATTTACACCAGCTCAATCTCTTCCTCAGAATCAGGAAATTCCAAATGGAATCTTTGAGATCGATCATACCGGTGATTCATCAGGGAGACTTAATGATTTTGGTGGATTTGAGGGACGCATATTATCATATCCCGATTGCCAGCCCTCATCAGAGATTTCTCAGGTTTTGTGTTCACAACCATCACTTCCAGTTTCGGGCCATGCCGTTTGGCATAAGCACTGCGCCAAGAACTTTCTCGAATTTCCTGGTTACAATATGTCAGGGTACTCACCTGTGAGACAGACGGCCAGACGTGGTCGCTCCTGGAATTCCCAACAGGGGACTTGAACCGGGGTACTTATCTATCCTAGTCCTGCTCTCTGCCTCTGAGCCACAGCAGCTTTACCAGAGACTACTGATTCCGGTCTTGTTCATCCTGGCTTGGCTACTACACCGGGGGCTGCACCTTGACTTGTCTGTATCTCACCTGACTCTGATCTTCATCAGCAGGGTATTTAAACCCAGCCTCGCCCTGTACTCATTGTCAAGTCTTTGATCTAGTGTTCCTGTGTCGTACCAGTGTTCCTGTTTATTCTGCTTCGTATATTTGACCTCGGCTTGTGACTACGTTTATTCTGACCTCTGGCATCCTTTGACCTCGGCTATCCCTCGACTATCCTGCTGGTTCTGTCCTTGCCTGTCCTGCGAATTTGGTACTGCATCCTGCACAGCCCCCGTGCACAGACCCACAGGCCAGGTGAATTCTTACCTGACCACCTCGGCCTGTGGCTATCTGCAAGGGTGAGCGACATATCTGCGCTACAGACTCCCAACTCAGGTAAGACCCTGACAAAAGACTTGACCAATATGGAGTCCGCAGAAATGTGCTCACCCTCACTCCAGCAAGTGTCCAGCCTGGCCCAGACTGTTTCGGAGTTGCAGCAGGAAATTTTTTCTCTTAAAGGCGCAGTACATCCAGCTCCGGAACCCTTTGTCATCATGCCCGACAGATTTGATGGTAACTACACGTCCTTTCAGTCATTCAGGATGGATTGCGAGGTATTGTTTTCTTTAAAGCCTCGAACTTACGCCACGGATTTCATCAGGGTCAGAGCGGCTATCAACCTGTTGTCTAGACGCATTAAAGTTTGGTCTTACCAAATGTTGCAGAGGAAGAGTCCTGTCCTTGTCAGCTGGGAATCCTTTATTATTGCTTTGGACTCACAGTGCAGGACCACTAAGCCCAAGCCAGCTCCACCTACTAAAAAATCGCGGAGTCTACGTTACCAAGGAACCGAGTACTATCACCACACCCCAGTAATGCCCTCTTATGATCCAGTTCCCAGGAAAACTCCAGAGGTATCCTGTGTTCCACTTGATCCTGAGGAACCTATGCAAATTGGACGTGTCCACTGCAAAGTCCCACCTAGGGAGAGGGACCGAAGGAGAAGCCATGGTCTGTGTTTTTACTGTGGAGAGGGAGGACACTTCATCACGCTTTGTCCTGTTCGCCCTCCTAGACCTCCAGCTCTCCGACTGGATAATAATATTCTTCGTCCAGTGTACACCGCTTATCAGCCTAAAGAGCTACAAGGGAGCAGTTATTCCTGTCCAGGCTTGGCTTCCATGGAGAATGCTATACCCCCTGCTCCAGAGTCGTCTGCATCTACTACCAAAGTTGCTTCCTGTAGTACCACCACTACTTCCTGCCCACTTGAAAAGGATTTACCTAAGGATTGTGTCATTGCTTCTAATGGCACTACGGTCTGTAAAAAAGACCTGGAAGTGTTCGAAAAAGCACTGCTAGCTACGAGCACTGTCCCTCCCGAAGTTGTGGAAGTTTTTGTCACCCCTACCCGGAACCTAGACCGATCGTCAGCTGTACCAGAAGCTGGTACTGGGAAATCCCGAGCTAATCAGGGATTCCATACTGAGGACTTTCACTATGGGGACTCGATGGATTCTGAGAGTGACTCTGGAGAGACGGATTATTTCAATGAGGAGCCTACTTACGCCCAGAGGTCGTTTTTGAAGGGGGAGGTACTGTCAGGGTACTCACCTGTGAGACAGACGGCCAGACGTGGTCGCTCCTGGAATTCCCAACAGGGGACTTGAACCGGGGTACTTATCTATCCTAGTCCTGCTCTCTGCCTCTGAGCCACAGCAGCTTTACCAGAGACTACTGATTCCGGTCTTGTTCATCCTGGCTTGGCTACTACACCGGGGGCTGCACCTTGACTTGTCTGTATCTCACCTGACTCTGATCTTCATCAGCAGGGTATTTAAACCCAGCCTCGCCCTGTACTCATTGTCAAGTCTTTGATCTAGTGTTCCTGTGTCGTACCAGTGTTCCTGTTTATTCTGCTTCGTATATTTGACCTCGGCTTGTGACTACGTTTATTCTGACCTCTGGCATCCTTTGACCTCGGCTATCCCTTGACTATCCTGCTGGTTCTGTCCTTGCCTGTCCTGCGAATTTGGTACTGCATCCTGCACAGCCCCCGTGCACAGACCCACAGGCCAGGTGAATTCTTACCTGACCACCTCGGCCTGTGGCTATCTGCAAGGGTGAGCGACATATCTGCGCTACAGACTCCCAACTCAGGTAAGACCCTGACACAATAATAGCCTTGCTGAGGAAACAAGGAGTCACAATCTTCCATTACTTGGACAACATTTTGATAACTGCTCCAGATTACAATCTGTTGATTTAGCATCGGTCTCTGGTTCTAGAAACACTCTCCCATTTTGGCTGGTTGATAAACCAAGAGAAAAGCCAACTACATCCTTCCAGGGAGCTGACTTTTCTAGGGGCTCATTTCAACACCATAACTGCGGTTGTATCCTTAGACCACGAAAGAAAGATGACTCTGCTGCACAGAGTGCGACAATTTCGTCAAGGTACCTGCTGGACCACTTCAATGCCAGTTCTCAAGAATGGGAAACTGCCCTTTTCATCCCACGACATCTGAAGCATGACCTCCAGTGGTGGCTGTCTTGGAATCATATATCCCAAGGGTTTCCTCTACGGAACATAGATTGGTGGATAGTAACCTCCGATGCAAGCCAGTCAGGCTGGGGCACACATTTCGGAAGAGGGTTTGTTCAATAAACATGGCCTCATCATGCCCGCCAATTACCCTAAAATATCAGGGAACTGAAAGCAGCCTTTCTGGCCCTCCTTCACTTTCAAGGCCATCTGAGGAACAGATGCGTGAAGATCCGGATAGACAACAAAGCCACAGCAGCCTATATCAACCAACAGGGTGGTACCAGGAGCACTGCACTGAGAAAAGAGATTTTACCTCTCATGACTTGGGCTCAGACGAATTTGGCAGGTCTGTGTGCTGTTTTTCTCCCGGAGAAAGAGAATGTGATAGCAGATTTCCTGAGCAGACAACGGATAGAGGAAACAGAGTGGCAACTCCCCAGGAAGGTCCAATTCATCCATCGGTGGGGACTTCCGCAAGTCGACCTTATGGCCACAGCACAGAATGCCCAAGTACCGACCTTTATCTCAAGACGGTTTCATCCCAAGGCCATGGCCCAGGATGCTCTCTCAGTGAAGTGGAACTTCGAGCTAGCTTACATCTTTCCCCCCATTCCTTTGATACGGAGAGTCCTCAAGAAAATATCCAAGGAGAACTGCAAGTTGATAGCCATTTTACAATTTTGACCTCGGCGGCCGTGGTTCCCCCATTGAGGAGACTGATGATAGACGATCCTTGGGAAATTCCTCTTTCAAAGGACCTGTTGTCCCAAGGACCTCTTCAACATCCGGAACCACGCAAACTCAGGCTTTGAGGCATAGCTCTTGAAAGGCAATCCCTGATCTCTAGAGGTATCCCAGAACAGGTGGTGTCTACTCTGCTGTGTTACAGGAAGGTTTCTACCTCTCAGACGTATCACAGAATTTGGCAAAAATTTGCAGAGGGGCTGAAGAAGGAAGTTCATTCCTTAGAAGAAGTCACAAATTTACAAGTATTGGAATTTTTACAAGCCGGACTGGACAAGGGCCTCAGCCTCAATACACTTATGGTCCATTGTTCAGCTATATCTGCCATTTCTGGGATCTAATGGGCTGAAGATCCATTGGTGATTCGTTTTTTTTTAAAGCAGTCATCAGAATCAGACCTCCCATCCGTTCCTTTACGGCCCCTTGGGACCTTTTTTGCTTTTACATTCTCTTACAGATTCTCAGTTTGAGCCTTTGGAGGATATCTCAATCACCATGCTTTCTTACAAGACATTGCTCCTTCTGACATTAATATTAGGAGAATTGCTGATATTAAAGCCCTCTCGGTTGACAAACCTTACATATCCTTCCTTCATGACCGTGTAATTCTTTGTCCAAGACCAGAATTCCTACCTAAGGTAGTAACATCCTTTCATTTGAACCAGGAAATTGTCTTACCTGATTACTTTCCTGATCCAGCTTCTCCTGCAGAAGAAAGGTGTCACAAACTAGATCTCAAACGATGTTTATCATCCTACATTCAACGTACCGCTGATTTGGAAGTCCAAACAGTTGTTTACCATTCCCTGGGGAACTCGTAAGGGTGAAGCTGCTTCATCTGCTACTCTCAATTCTTGCATTATCATAGCTATTAATAGAGCATATAGGGCTCAAGGGGTCCCTGTGCCCAAGGGGATCAGAGCACACTCTACGAGGTCAATTTCTACTTCATGGGCTGCAGCAGCTGGTGTTCCTGTGGAGAGCATTTGTAAGGCAGCTAATTGGTCTTCACTCAGAACTTTCATTAGCCATTACAGATTGGATGTTGCCACATCGGCTGAATCACAATTTGGTCTTTTGGTTCTAAATTCCACACAGGTCTAATAAAAATGTTTTGCATTACTTCCCTCCCTGTGGTTTTTACTGCTTGGGTATTTTCTGCAAGCTGTAAATTATCGTTATCTCTCATTACTATGGATCTTTTATTTCTATGACCATTTCAAATGGACTGTGCATATATATCCACTTCCTGTATATTGGTTTCCTTGACAACAAATCATTGTCATCAGGTGTTCTTTATGGTTAATTTATTGTTTGGTATATAAAGTGGTTTGTTTCCTTGCTCATTATGCTTCCTTAATAAAGGTACACACTCCGTAACGTTGGGGGCTTTTATTTGATTTTTTCACCCTCTGCTCACTCACTCTGACATTATCTTTGTTTTCTGGTATGTATTAATTGTTGGACATTATTGTACAGGTATCAACTTAAGTCTGTATTAGTTCAGAGTATTGAATATTGATTATGCTCATGTTTGATCTGGATACATTATTAACATTTATTGTATATGTATTGTGATAAAGTGAAGGCAAAGAGGCCTTTAACATTTAACCCTAGGGGAAATACGTGTTGTATGTGTGGCGTGCAACACAAAGCTACATTTAGTTATGGGCCCCTGGGGTGGAGCATTTGGAGAGCAGGGTGGGTCAATACACAACTGGGATAAATAAGGTCCAGGCCAGGCCAGAGGTTTTTTTTGGAACTGTCTCCAACCCACTGCTCAGCTGCAGATAATCAGCTGTAGCAGTGGGAATAAACTCCTCCCTGCTAGGCAGGTAAAGGGTGATTGCTGGCTTCCTCCCTGGAAGCAAGTAGGAGAGAGGCTGTTCTTTCCAGTGAGAGAGTCAAGGAGAGCACTGGGAGTGCAAAAGGAAAGCAGTCAAGGCTGGCTTGGAGCACTGGGAGTGCAGAAGGAAGCAGTCAAGGCTGGCTTGGAGCACTGGAAGTACAGAAATGAAAGCAGTCAAGGCTGGCTTGGAGCACTGGGAGTGTAGAAAGGAAAGCAACAGGCACCTCAGGCTGGGCCCAACTGGCCATGGTCCACAAGCAATGCTGGAGGGTTCCGACCTTCAATCCTTCGAGAGGGACTTACAATGGTGTCTGGTGGCCGACCTCCCCCCCCGCAACCTCCCCCCACCGACTGAAACTCTACTCATGACTCCAGACTCCAGACCATGGAGACTACCCCTGGCACTCATACAAAAGCGCACACTAAACAACCCTGGGAGATGGACTGACAAATCCTCATCGTAGGCAACCTCTAACACCATATCCCTCATTCCTGTAGCCTGGATAGAGACAGTAGCCTGCTAGACTTAGATAGAACAGACACAACAGGCTTCCTAGTTCCCCTGCAACTGTCCCCCCCGTACATTAGGTCTGAGATTGAGTGCAGTGCGACTAACATTGGGGGTCCACATCCACTCACATCCCCGGAACAACCCAGGGTCAAAAGTTGCTTTGTGACACTTACTAGTATGACACAATTCTACCCCTCCTTCCCTTTTTCCTCCCCCCCACCACCGACTTATAACTAGTAACCAACCCTCCTTCCCTACCTCAGCCCCCCTCACTTCCCCACCACCCTCTGACTTCACCGGTGCCCACCTTGCTCACCTGGTGACCTGCTCTGACATGGAGTCGGACTTCCGACCCCGGCTCCACTGACATTACGGTCCTACAACGCTAGAGGCCTTAATATTCCCGATAAAAGGAGACAATTACTTAGGACACTGTGGTCACAAAAGGCCTCAGTTGCGTTCATACAAGAGATGCATTTTAAAGAGGGCAATGCCCCTACTATCTGCGATAGACGATTTCCATTAGGTTACTACGCGAATAACCCAGAAGCCAAGCGCACAGGCATGGCGATCATTTTGGTCCGATCGGTCCCTTTTCAATGTTTTATAAGACAAGTCGACCCCTTCGGCAGATTTCTATTTGTGAAAGACACGATAGCAGCCCTGTTTTGGGAATGGAAATAAAGGTGGTAGGTATGCTGCATGTAAAAATAGTACTACTGGAACGCATCTTCCTGGAAAAAATGGGCACTGGAACTCAAGCGAAAGTGAAAGCGAAATGGAAAGCATACAAAGATGGCTGCCAGAACCCGAAATTACGCTATGTCCGCGAGGATGACGCAGTGGCTGCGAGGATACAAAATACAGTACTAATGAATTAGGAGTATGGGGGCGGAGCTTAGTGCCAAAAATGATGCGGAAATAAGATTTAAAAACAGGAACTCCGTCAGGGTCCTCAACATGGTTCATTCTGCCCGGTCTTTGCATAAGGACCTGGTGCTCGTCTCCACTGATGCCAAAAAGGCATCGGGTGGACTAGACATACTCTGGACTATGCTCCAGCAAATTCAATTCGGCCCCCACTTGCGATGCTGGGTAATGGCCCTCTACACAACCCCAATCACCCGCATTCGGATCAATGGTGCACAATCCGCGGCATTCCCGTGGCACTAGGCAAGGGTGTCCCCTGTTCCTCCTCCTGCTTGCCCTCTCTCTAGAACCAGTTCTGGAGGCGGTCAGACAGGACAGGTGCATCACGGGGTTCACGCTGAATCGGGTGGAACATAGAGTCGCCGGATACACGGATGACATGCTCTTCTTCCTGGATAACCCCATTAATCTCCCTTCCCAACCTCCCGCGTGCCTTCCGAGTGTACGGGGAGTTGTTGAACCTTAAGTTTAACGTGGGAAAATCTGAGGCGCTTAACTTTTCGCTCCCAATAGATAGAAAGCAGCATCTGCAAACATAATCCCACTTCAAGTGGTGCGAAACAAAACTCAAGTACCTGGGGGGATGGCTACCAAAAGACCTGGTGCATATATACCAACTGAACTTTCTCCCCATCCTAACAACTGTGCAAACCGTCCTCCACATGGTCAGACCTGCATGTATCCTTGTTCGGCCGAATTAACGCAGTAAATATAAACATCCTCCCACGTCTTATATCTGTTCCATACAATTCCAGTCAAAGTACCTAGAGCCTGTTTCCAATCTATCTCCACCGCAATCTGCAGGTTCGTGTAGAACAGGAAGGCTTCCAGGATCAGCAAAATTCAACTAGAACAGCCCAAAACCTTAGAAGGTGCCAGACTACCATCAATCATGGGCTACTACCACACTGCACAACTCCTTAGAATCACAGACTGGCATGCACTCCCGACCTCTAAGATTTGGGTTCACATGGAAAAATCCCATGCGACGGGCACACTGCCCGCTCGACTGTGGCTTGGCAACTTGCCATATAGCTCCCTCTGCACCAATAACCCCATAATAGATGCTACTCTGCGAGTCTGGTGTTCCCTCCGTTACCTGCAGCAGTTAACCACATCCCCAGGCCCCATAACACCAGTCACCCATAAACCTAACACCAGCCGACCTACGTACCTTTGCACACACTGACTGTATGTACTTCCGGCAATTTTTACTAAGAAACCATTTTAAGCCTCTCGCAGACATTATCATCGATTCACTTCATTACAACCAACTGAAGACATACTACATAGCAATAGCAAATAAACAATGTCTTCATAGAGACCTTACATAATTTGAGACCATCTGCACCAAGCGACAACACTTGGAAAAAGGGATTTACCTCCTTTATGCCATGCTCCTTCATGGAGAAAATACGCCAGCCCGAAAAACACAGCTAAATGGGAGAGGGAGATGGTAACCATGCTGACCACACAGGAGTGGGAGAAAATATTCATACTCACACACAAATGCTCCATCAGTTCCAAGTACGAGGAGACTAACTTCAAGATACTAACCCATAGATAAAGGACGCTTGACTTGCTGCATCATATGAACGCAGACGCGTCGGAAGCGTGCTGAAGATGCGGTAGTGCCATTGGTTCAGAACTCCACGTCTGATGGAGCTGTCTGGAGATAACCCCCTTCTGGTCACTGGTAAAGACTAAGATTCAGCAGATTACAGGCACAGAATTGCCACTAAAACCACTCCCCCTGCTTTTACACCACACTGACATGGCCCTAAACATATACAAGAAGTCACTGACAAAACATGTATTCACAGCTGCAAAAACACTAATCCCTACACTATGGAAACAAAGGGGTGCACCCATCTTCCAGCAATGGATATATAGAATAGGGGAAATATACAACATGCAATTCCTAAAGGAGACACTACAGGTGAAAACTGAGACATTTACACGACCTGGGAGCCGTGGCTGCAGTTTCTCTCAACGGGTGAGGTGGGGAGCTGAACTCGTTTAATACCAACCCCCTGCCCCTTCCCCCCATCTTTCCCCCCACCCCCCATTATTCCTAATACTGACCCCAACATAAATGAAGCGCATCTTGCCCTCTAAGACAACCAAGATACCGTGCAGCCGAACCTTACCCCGACACTACCTACCAACTGAGAATCACACAAGCACCTGACACAATGACGAAGCACTATGCTGTGACCCTCAGAACCCCCCAAACGAGTCCATTGACCCCTGGTGACACTAAATTGCAGTAAACAAGACAAACATAGATAACAGCCCAAGGCAACACTTGTTATGTAGATTTCCCTAAGGTTCCAGTTGACATATGACTAATGGGTACCCCTATACCTACTACTGCAACAAAGCACCACCAGTCAGCCCCAAATATGTTAACAAGCCAAGGTTTCACGAAACGCTAATGGAGAACCTGTAGTCTCATAGACAACAGGCTATGCGGAGCAGTCATTGCCACAAGGCTGACACCTGCACCTCCCGCTACTATGCTCACACACACTTAGTGAGTCATATGCAACCAAGCCCAGTTAGGTACCCCTGATGAAGTCTAGGAGTGAAGTTCCCACATACAAGTCTCCACAGAACACAGGTTGTTAATGAATGGGGCAGGATTGCTGCATGGGCACTTGCTGCTGAAATGCGAACCCCCATTAACCGACTGTGAACAAGAGTCGGCAACAAATCACAAGGCTTTCTGGGCTCACACACTATAACTATCTTGCCTTACACACCAATTAACACCCAAAGAATGGGATAATTATGGTCTGTAAGTAGCACATCCGAGACACACACATCTAGGAGTTGAAATCTTGAAACGATGTTCAATGGTTATTTGATATAGTTTGTTTGTTACATAATTGGACACCTATTTATATAACGAGCTCGAACACTAATCCTTGTACCCTGGTTGCAAAACGTTATTAACCTCATGTGTTCCTCATTGTGCAACTGTTGCACATATGACAAAGACAGGTATTTACCTAATTTAGTTTTCTGTATACATTTTACAACGAAAATAAAGATGAAATGGATTTTTGATGTGGAAACCCTCTCTCAAAATGGCTTAAATATAGATTTTGATCTTTGTAACTATATATAAAAATCCTTAAAGATGTGTTTGTTTATCTGATGTCCATAGATTGTTAGGAAATATATATATATATATATATATATATATATATATATATATATATAGAAGGCTTGGCCTGTAATTGTGGGAGGCACTTAATTTCCCTATTTAAACCCAGTGAGCCCCTGCTTACCTGTCTTCGACGATCTCGGAAGTGCTTCAGTGTACTTCCGGTTTACAGATCCGTGACGTCAGTTTCCCGCCCACCGGCAGCCCGGTTCAAACGCCCTGCGGCTGTATTCGTGAGTATAACGCTTTTGCCTTACACGGACGGCATCGAAATCGTAAGTTTAGCCCTGTCGCTCACGGGCTCGGCTTCACTCCGCTCCTGCATTTTCTCGGTCAGTGTAACACGTTCAGTTACACTTACACCTCGTAGTCTCGTTTAGCCGCACCGGGTTGCCATACGTTTTTCGTTCAGTTGGTGCAATACCTTCATTCTGTTCCGTTTTCTGGATATTGTTCACATTTTAAGCAATAATTTAGTAGTTACGTTTTATAAAAGGGGTTTAGGCGGTTTGTAGTATTGCCCAGTATTCTAAACTTCTGTATTTAAAGTAGTTTATATGGTCCCCTTAAAGTCATAAATAGCTAAGTAGATTAAATAGGGGGTATGTTGTTCCATTGTTTTAAATGGCTGTTCATGTCCTATTTTTTGTTGTAGTCCTTACTAGTACTGACACTTCTCGCAAGTGGCCCTTCGCGGGTATACGTGTTCGCAGCTTTGTTAAAGAGGTAGGCCTCTGTGTCACCCAGTTCATTTGTGTGTATATTGTAGTTAAATAGTACGTTTCATAAATAGGTCACGTTTCTTTTCCTTTAGTTCCGTTGGTTCCCTTCAGGATAATACTCCTTTATTAGGTCAAGTAAAGTTTTCCTTCCTCTGCAGGTATGTTATTGGTGTGTCCTGGGGGGGGGCGGGGGGTTCGAGGACTAGTTGTAATTCTCCCGCCAACTTAGGTATGTTCCCATAGGCCTCTTTGCCTATAAGTTTAGAGGTCCCGCAAGGCATAGGTCAGCCCTTACGTTCGGAGGTTCAGGCCAATCGTCCCAACGCATAGCTATAGCCTTGCTTCAAAACTTAGTTAGGGCCTCACCAGTCACGGCCAAACGTTTTGCTTCTTTTTCATGTCACCGAGAGGCCAACACCCCGCCACCCACCTCAGTGGCACCAAGGCCCCACGAGCCAAATCATAGTTAGTGCCTCTCATAGCCACTTGGCAAGTAGTTAGGGCCTCATCTGCCACCAACGAAAGCTAAGCTAATACAATTTCGCCTATGGGCACTAGCCTAGTAAGTGGGGTCCCTCCAGCTATTTATTTTTCAGTACTAAACTCACCCTCTCTGCCCCCCTTAGAATGTCCAACGCTTCGGTGTTAGAAGACAATCTGTCGGTTACCAGCACCCCTCTCAGGTCGGGCACGCAGAGAAGGCAACCAACCCCTCCAAGTCCAGCTTCCAGCTATCGCTCCTGGACTATCCCTAAGATTACCGCTGAACTTAAAAAGAGGAATATCCCTTATCCGGCTTCAGCTAGGAAGAATGAACTTTTTCGTTTATTAAACTCTACTGAGGATAACGAAAGGCCTGGCCCTAGTTCACAGGTTAATGTACTTAATAGCCTGGCTGAATTACACGCCATGATGGCCTCCCTAGTGTCCTCAGTTGCCACCATCAATAACAGATTGGATAACCTGGAAGCTAATAATGTTCCTACAGTCCCCGAGATTCCCGGGCCGGTTGTCCAACCCACACCCGCCCTAGGAGGTAACAGTAACCCTCCACCGGCTAGGAAAGTTACTAACGTTATTAATCCTATTCACCTAATACCGCAGTCTCTCAGACGTGACATCATAGAGGGAAAGGATGTTAACTTGGCCTCGCTACTGATAGCGGCTCAAGACGTGGTAGAAAACAGGGCGTACACGTTTGAGGATCTATCAGTAGTAATGAGGGCCAGAGATCCTAGGTTGAATAGGAAACTTAACATTCCTGAGTTTGTCTTGGCATTTGGCCTATACAGAGACGTTATCTGTACTGCTTTTCCCCTCCGCAGAGAGGAGCTAGATTTGTACCTACACAAGGTGATAGAGCTAGCTTATAAGTACGGGGGCTTTGCCTTTTACGACTATCACAAGTCATTCTCCTCTAGGTCAGCCGCTTCATTGTCTCAATATAATGCAGTCACGGACTGGGGTCAGCTAGACACAGAGTTGTTTCTTATGCATTTTGCAGGTCTCAAAACCCCTTCCTGTGCCATATGCTCGTCTGCAGCTCACTCCATTAATTTCTGTCCTGAAAATGTAGCTATCCCCTCTACCAGTAACGCCAACTCCGATTTTCAGTCAACTTCCAACCAGAAGGAGATTAGAGACAAATTAGGCAGGCCAATAGTGTTCTTGGGCAAAGCTCAGGTCTGCAATAATTTTAATGCTGGGGGTTGTAGTTACAGTGCTTGTAGACTGCTGCATGTGTGCTCGCTTTGTTTCAGGGCACATGCCAAGACAATGTGCCCTAACAAATTGTACCCTAAAAAGGCATCCACTCCAATAAACATACCGAGTTTGCAACGTTACCTGGCTAATCATCCTTCTTTACATCTGGTGGAATTTCTCACGTCAGGGTTCACTCACGGGTTTCACACAGGCTTTGTCTCTCTCCCCTCAGGCATCTTGGAGTGCCCCAACCTTCAGTCAGCTCTCACAGACCCCGACACCCTACAAGTACTCTTACAGAAAGAAGTAGATACCGGCTTCATGATAGGCCCTTTCACTACTCCTCCTTTCTCCTCATGGAGAACTAACCCTCTAGGTATCGCCACTGGGAAGTTTAACAACAAAAAGAGACTTATTATTGACTTTTCTGCACCACACGCCTCTCCCACACCTAGCCTGAATGCACTAATCCCGTCAGAAGATTTTTCTCTTCAGTACGCTAGAATCGATGATGCCATTCAAGCGATTATTAACTCCGGGAAGGCAGCCTGGTTAAGTAAGTCAGATATTACTAACGCCTTTAAGTTACTTCCCATTCATCAATCACTCTGGCATCTGCACGGAGTTAAGTGGCAAGACAACTACTATTTCGCTACTAGGCTTACTTTCGGCTCCAAAAGTAGCCCCAAGTTATTCGACCTGTTCGCCGAAACCTTAACATGGCTTCTCCTGAACTTCTGCAGATGCCCAGTTGTCATTCATTATTTAGATGACTTCCTCACCATTGAACCTCACCACTGCACTCCACGCAGCCTTAATCACTTGCTCACGCTCTTCAAAGATTTAGGTGTCCCCGTAGCCCAGGACAAAACTGAAGGTCCCAAAACCGAAATTACTTTTCTGGGGATTACACTCAATTCTGTCACCATGCACGCCAGCCTGCCCCAGGAGAAAGTAGACCGAATTCTGTCTTACATTAGCACCTGCATGTCACTAGGCACTTGCACCAGGAAACAGCTACAGTCACTTTTAGGCTCACTTAATTTCGCCATGAGAATAATTCCACAGGGTAGGTCTTTCATTTCCAGAATCCTTTCACTTTTGCACGGTCTCCCTGACGATGACTCCACTACACCCTTAGACGAGTCAGCTACAGCTGACCTGAGAATGTGGCAGCTGTTCCTTTCCTCGTGGAATGGCAGGTCACTGTTTGTTCCCCCCGTTTCCGACGATTCCCCAGTACTCTGGACTGACGCTTCAGGTACCTTAGGCTATGCGGCCATATTTGGAGACGAGTGGCTGTACGACTCCTGGCCGGTCGAAACCACGTCACTCGAGAGTTTCAGTACCACCTCCTCTCTTTTTGAGATCTACCCTATCGTAGCAGCAGCTTACACGTGGGGGGTAGAGTGGAGGGGGCAGTCAGTCAGGTGTTTTTGTGACAACTTAGCTACCTGTAACATCATCAACAAGGGCTGCTCTCAGTCCCTCACGATCATGAACCTAGTCAGGAGACTCACTTGGCTAGCAGCTAATCTCCAGTTCTGCATATCCTGTGTTCACGTCCCAGGTATACAAAATACTGCCGCTGATGCTCTGTCACGCTTCAATTTGCAGACTACATCCTACAGCTTCCCAGCAACCCAGGGTACCTCCAAAATTCGAAGACCTGGTAATGCGTTAAGCTCTCTCTTACAACTAAGCGGCACGCTTGCTCAGGCGGGTCTATCCCTTAACACGAGGAAAGCCTATTACAGAGCATATGAACTGTTTATGTGTTTCGTTCGTAATTACTGTGTAATAAATGTTTTTTCTGTTGAAACCATGGTTGCTTTCACAACTTTTTGCCACTTTTCTCTTAATCTAGCTTACAACACAATCAAACTCTACTTAACGGGAATCCAACACTACATGTTAACCTCCTTTCCCAACAAGTCTCCTTTCCTATCTTCCTACCCTCTTAAAAGTGTCCTCAAAGGCATTCATAACTTGTCAGTACACATACCCACTAAACGCCTTCCCATAGATAGTAAGCTGTTTAAGAATTTGTCCGATGTACTCGACACGTCCCCTTTCGAACATATCACAAACCTCGTTATCAAATCAGCGGCTTATCTAGCCTTTTATGGTTTCTTGAGACCCAAAGAGTTCACTGTAGAGAGAGCTTCTGATTTCAGCTCGTGCCTCCAAAAGAAACACTTAATTAAAAAATCTAGATCACTACACTTTGTCCGTTACCCGTACCAAAACAAGCCAAACAGGCCCACCAGTGGAAATTAACTTTTATCCCACTTCAACCAAATGGTGTCCCGTCCGTGTATTGGATAAGCTAGTAGCAGCCCAAGCTAATTCCGCTCCTGATAGCCCACTTCTAGCTATACTAGGGAAACCCCTGACCACAAAAATTTTCATGCTTTACATACGCACCCTTTTACTCCGCTTGGGACAAAACCCACGTTCATTCTCGGGCCATTCTTTTCGCATTGGAGCAGCCACAGCTGCCTCAGGTAATCATGTACCGACACACATAATTAAAAACATGGGGAGGTGGAAATCATCCGCATACAACAGATACATTCCCAATCCAGAGAAAGAGATAAGGCTGGCTTTCTGTGATATGACTAAATGATGTACCGCTTAATAAACGCATTTTGTTTTTAATGGTTATTATTTTTGCCCTCTTTTACAGGCCTAACCTTACGTCAGTTTCGGCACACCTCAACTGACTTGCTATTAAGGAACTACTTATTTTAAACCCTGTTTTCCTTACGTCCTCGGAATGTGCCGTACACAAATAGAAGGCTTGGCCTGTAATTGTGGGAGGCACTTAATTTCCCTATTTAAACCCAGTGAGCCCCTGCTTACCTGTCTTCGACGATCTCGGAAGTGCCCCTCCCACCGCACCCTCAATTTTATCATTTTCCTAGGTGGGCCCTCTTTTACAGGCCTAACCTTACGTCAGTTTCGGCACACCTCAACTGACTTGCTATTAAGGAACTACTTATTTTAAACCCTGTTTTCCTTACGTCCTCGGAATGTGCCGTACACAAATATATATATATAATTTTATTTTTTTTCTTCATAGATCATACATGTGTTTTTATTTAATATTTATTAGGAAATATCCTCACAAACAATGATCCTTCTTAAAATTAATGATTTATATCTTAAACTGTTCTATTATCTGGTTTTAATCTATGAACCATTGCCTTTATGTAACATGGAGTATGGACTTTTGTAATATAACCCCCTGTTTTGGGAATGGAAATAAAGGTGGTAGGTATGCTGCATGTAAAAATAGTACTACTGGACCACATCTTCCTGGAAAAAAATGGGCACTGGAACTCAAGCGAAAGTGAAAGCGAAATGGAAAGCATACAAAGATGGCTGCCAGAACCTGAAATTACGCTATGTCCGCGAGGATGACGCAGCGGCTGCAAGGATACAAAATACAGTACTAATGAATTAGGAGTATGGGGGCAGAGCTTAGTGCCAAAAATGATGCAGAAATAAGATTTAAAAACAGGAACTCCATGGCACCTTAGGAAGACACAGGACTTGTGTTGAAACGTGTAGTGCTTGCTGTACATTTGTGAATCTGGCACACCAATTACCTGATTGTAAGGTGTGAGAAAATCAGCATTTTCTAACTTTGTTCATGTAATATTTCGGCTTTTTGTTTATATTTTATTTATTTGTTTGGTAGTTTTCAAACTACCGAATGACCGACCACCCCTCTGGCTCATTATTACTACAGGAAACTTTCAATTAAGCGCTCTCTATGTGTGGCCGCCGTTTGTATAGCAGAACGTCACGTGGAAAAAATACGGTGGCCATCTTGCTTGCACGAAAGGAGGCAACGGGACTGGTACTAAAATCGGACACTCGACTTCCCGAAACACCGGTCAAATTGACTAACGCCTGCTTCCTTTTCCCGAACAGCTAGGAGAGCGCTGTTTGGTAGTTTGGTTCCCATGAACCAGGGCAACGATCGATGCTATGAGCCAGAGGGATCCATTTGTGCATTTGTTCGGTTTTATGACTTAATGAAATAGACTGACCGCACAGCCTAAATTCATGGAACTGTTCTGGGCAGGAGCCTCGTGTGCGGTCGGTCAAATGGGACTTCCATGAAATTCGAAAACCCCTGTTCCGATCTGGGTGATTTTTTGGATATGTTGGTCACCCAGATCGGGGCTATCATGGTATGTGACATTTGTGTGGGTCCTGTATGTTTTGGGGTGTTTTCCAGATATTGTGAAAATTGTGTCACCTCTGCCCAGAGATAATTGGGTTATTACTTTATCTGACCCAATTATCTCCAGGCAGAGAGGAGGGAGTTAACTGTTTGTACTGGGAGTTTCACTGTTTTGCTCTGTATTGCTATTGGTTATACTAAGTTGTGTCCCTGTTTTCCACCAGGTCCATGGGGGTGTTCCCCTGGCCTGGAGACTTGCATAAAAGCCAGTGTGGCACAATAAAATTTCATTCCTGTTACACCCTTCATCATGTTTCGGCTGATGTTTGGGTATCTGATTACTGCTTTGGGGAAATTCAGCTTGAACGCTTCATCTACTCTGGGAGATCTGAACGGCGAGCTATAATCACTCTTGCTCTTAGCCGTTCGGGGTAATAACCGACAAACCCCTAGCTACCACTTCAGGGTTTGTTACTCCTCACTTCCTCCTCCCCCTCTCGCATGGCTTCATTCTCTCTGGGAGGAAGTGACCAGCTGCCCCTCATTCCGTGCTGCCAATAAGCAAGGGGTCAGGCATGGGCGTTCGCCTGGATTTTTCAGCATGTTCTGCTATTTTTTGTGTGATGGAAAATACAGTGCAATACCGGTGCCGGCCAGTAGGAAGCTACATCCCTGCTTCTCTCTGCTGACTGAATCCGCAGGGGTGCAGCACATGCAGCCAGCAACACCCAGATTGCAGAGACAGCCTATAGATCAGGTAAGTGAGACATGGGGGGAGGCAGCCTCCAGATCAGGTAAGTGAGGGATGGGGGAGGGGCAGCCTACAGATCAGGTAAGTGTGCCCCACCGGAAAAATTCCTGCGGACGCCCATGGGGCCAGGTTGTGCTGTTTTAAAGGGCCTCTGCTGACACATGCCAACCATGTGGCCCTAAATGCATTGACCATGCCAAGCGCACAACCTTTTCCAACCTACCAGAGTATACCCCCTGGCAACCCATAGAGTGGAGACCAACAGCCTCTACGTCAGACCCTATACCGGGTACCGAATGCTGTGCGGTGGAGCATGCTACGGGAGCTCCAGGAGATGCTCCAGCTAGGGGAACCGTCCATGTGTCCTCGGGCCTCCCCAGTAATCCTAGTCCCAAAGAAAGAAAGGACTACCAGGTTCTGTGTGGACTACAGGAGGCTCAATGACAAGACGGTCTCTGATGCCTAACCCATGCCCCGCATAGATGAGCTGCTTGATAGGATGGCTCGGGAAGGGTACCTCACCACCATTGACCTATGTAAAGGATACTTGCAGATCCCGTTAGCAGCGGATGCTGTCTCCAAGTCAGCCTTTGTCACCCCCTTTGGCCTGTATCAGTTTAAGGTAATGCCATACAGGATGAATGCCCCAGCCACTTTCCAATGGATGGTGGACCGGCTGTTAGATGGCCTTCAGGATTATGCCTGTGCATACCTGGACAACATCACCATATACAGCGATACTTGGGAGGAACACCTTGTACATATGGGAGCTGTGCTGGACAGGATCAGGGAAGCAGGATTAACTCAGGATTAACTTACTGAAGCCCGCTAGCATCCAAACGGAACGGTCGCATCTCCTCTGAGCTCCGGCAAACTCGGCCTGAATTAAGCACTAAACTAGGCAAATTCTAACAAAAATCAAATCTACGAGACCCCAGACCGCACACAACATTATGGGACGCAAAGCCAAGAAGCAAAAGGCGGAAAAACCTACCATGAGCATGAATATTGGAGACTTATGGCGGCAGGCACATGGAACCGCACAAGCCAAGATGGCGTCTTACCCCGACGACAGCTCCGACTTCTCGGATGATCACACCCTGGAGTCCGGTGACCACCTAATACCGGATCCTCCGCGACCAAAAGTGACCCCGGCACCACTCCCGATTAAAAATGGCTCCTCGCCAGTAACCAAAGCCGACATGCAAGAGCTGCTGGCGGGCCTTCGGCGAGACATACAAGCGGACGTGGCAGCGCTCCGCGCCGACCTCCAGGGCCTGACAGGTCGCATGGGAGCTCTGGAAACAGACTCCCGCAATGCCAAACAACAGGCAACTCGCCTGGAATCAGAGCTGCAGTCCTTGAAGGCACATCAAACCGCTCTGGAAAGGAAAGTCACGTCCATGGAGGACGCAAGGCGATCCTCGAACCTCAAGATCAGAGGGGTAATGGAGACAGTGCCGGACACAGAACTGCCGCACTTCGTGAGACGCCTCCTGTCCTCAATACTACCCCCGAAACAGGCAAAACTGATAACTCTTGAGAACCTATTCAGAATACCTAAACCACAGAGAGCTCCTAACGAAGCTCCCAGAGATCTAATAGTAAGCTTCCAGTCCAAACAGGAAAAAGCGGCGGTCATGACTGCCCTACGAGGACACTCACCTTATACGTTTGAAACCTCCTCCCTCACTTTCTATGCGGACTTATCCGGGGAAACGCTAAAGTGGCGGAGATCTCTGCAGCCTTTCACAACGCTGCTTCGCTCACACACCATCACCTACCGGTGGCGGGCAGCCCAAACCCTGCTGATCACCCACGAGGGGAACTCTTACCCGGTTCATACGCTGGAAGACGCAGCGGCAATCCTAGGGAATCTGGGCCTTCCGCCCGACTCAATCCTCAAAGCCACGCACCAACCGACGAATGCCCAGCACAACTGGGACCCGGCGAATACCACAGTCTTCGTGCCCCGGAGAACACAAGTGACCGCCTCTCACACGGCTCCGACGTAAGAACACAACGAGACTGAGAGAAGACAGCCTACAGTTGCAGGACATTTACTGCCAAAACTGACAATTAATGACTGAACTAAGCCTACCAGACAACGCTCTCAAAATGGCGGACATATGCCTAAACCTCACCGCTCATACTGCCAATAGCCACGGACACTGCAGACCCTGAGCTATGGTTCTATCTCATAATGTTTTATTCGTTATACTCGTTTATTGTTGGGATGTAATGATGTGTGAAATATAGACCCTCTTAACAACCCTCTTTTCATTATTTTATCTTATGTTCGTTTTTCATAACTTGTATGACCCTCGACTATATACATACATTGGGCCTTGTGAGTCCCTGCAGATTGCTCCTACAGGAGCTCATAGCCCCTATATAGCCTCACTCGAGATCAAATGATCTCTAGCTCGACATACCCATGCATGCTGCCTTGGTTCTGCAACACTAGCAGAGCTTATACTTTACCCCCTATAGACAGGCAGCCTACAAAACTCACTAGGCATAATATTTAAATTTCTGCTCCCTATACGTTTTTAGCTTACACAAATCGCTGCACACTTACCCAGCGCTTGTAAGCTACCACATTGCAATAGACTGATTTTAAAGCCGAGTAAGCTATAAGTAACTCCTATGTTTTTCACCCTATGACATGCCATGTTTTAAACCTGTATTATACTTAAAAATTGTGCACAACAATCTTTATGCCATGTTATTACTTGTTGTTAAATGGTCTCTTGCAGCTATTGTGGCGTAACAGACCAATTGTTCTTTTATTGTACACAAACAAAAATAAAGAATTAAAAAAAAAAAAAAAACTTACTGAAGCCCAGTAACTGTACCCTAGGGATGGCAGAGGTACAATACCTAGGACATTGGTTGGTTTGTGGGACACAGAAGTCAGAACCCACCAAAGTGGAGGCAGTAGCTAGCTGGCCCCGTCCCCTCACTTAGACCAAAGGTACTGGCTTTCCTAGGGACTGCCGGTTATTATAGGAAGTTTGTCCCCAATTACAGTGCAATAGCAAAACCCCTCACTGTCCTGACTAAAAAGTCCTTGCCCAGACAGGTACGCTGGACCCCAGAGTGTGAGCAGGCGTTCCAAGCCCTTAAGGACGCCCTAACAAATCCCCCTGTCATGGCTGCTCCTAATCCCAGAAAACGCTTTCTTGTTCACACAGATGCCTCCATGTTTGGATTAGGAGCCAGGTCGGGGATGATGGAGAACACCCCGAGGCTTACTTCAGCAGGAAGCTGCTGTCCAGGGAGGTAAGCTACGCCGCCATCGAGAAGGAGTGCTTGGCTGTGGTGAAGGCACTCAAAAAGCTGCAGCCCTGTCTGTATGGACAGTAGTTTACCCTGCTCACAGATTGTTTACCCTGCTCACCCATTGGTATGGCTTAACCGGGTCGCAGGGGACAATGCCAGGCTGTTACGGTGGAGCCTGGCTCTACAACCATATGACTTTACCATTCACTACAGACCTGGTTAGCAGAATGGTAATGCCGATGGGTTGTCCAGACAGACAGCCCTAGATAAATGATGAAAAGGGGGTCCCCCTTTTTTAAGTTTTCCCTTTATGTAATTTTGACTGTAAAGCCTGCAAAATACCTTTTGACCACCCGGGCACTAACGAGGTGTGAAAAAAACAGATCGCAAGTGTCAACCACGTGGGGGCGCTCCATTTAGAATGTTTACTTAGAATGTTCACACCTCACTAATGAGATGTGAAAACTGCAGACTGCAAGGGAACAAGCAGCGCGTGCTTCTCTGGGTGGCCGACAATTCTTATCACCGATCTCCCACCAGTGCACACAGGCTGATTCGGCTCCCAAATCGGCCTGTGTGCACTGTCTTCGATCCCTGTGTCAGTGATCATCCTACCTGCTCCTAACAGCTATAATCACTCGTCACTCTCAAACCTGGGAGCTGCAAGGCTAGGCTCATAGCTGCCGAGGCAAACGCTCTCTCCGGCGGATACCTGAGTGTGGGTATCAACCGGAGAGAGGGACGTGCACCAGCTGGGAATCTCTGGAGCTGTAAGTCGGTCTTGCAGCTGAAGGCCTCCGCTGACCGCTTGGAAGTCTGTGCTGAAAATGGGAGAAGGAGCGCCCATTCAAACTCGGTACGTGCCACTCTCCTGGTTGGTCGGCACGAGTGAGAGCTGATTGGTCGCTGCGGGAGGCCGGTGACCAATCAGAGCAGGAGCACCGGTTTAAAAGGGGTTTTGCGCCCTTTCTTCTGATTTGGCGGCGAAACCCCTCTCCTCCGAGAGCACCGATTGGTGCAGCCAAGTTACGCGCCCTTTCTTCGGATTGGAATCTATTTATATGTGAAAGACTATTGTAGATTATGCTAACGTAGTGTACCTATAATCTTAATTTTAATAATGACAGGAGGCAAATATTTTGCATAACTTTCTTTACTTTATGCCTCCAGCAGCACAAGTCAATCAGAAAAAACTTTAAACCAATCAGTAACAGGCATCACATCCATTTTTATAAAGCCCTGACAGACACATGACTTCCTCTTTCTTTGATGCGAAAAACAGTCTATTATAACGTCAGTATAAATAATAGTCTTGAGTAACGTGTAGCACATAACTTGAAATGAAACTTGAAACCTTCCAGCTTTATCTTGTCGAATCCATCTATGATGATTACGCTGAAAAGAACAGAAATACGTGAAAGGTGATGGAAACCAACTGTTGTCCACATTAAATCCAGTACTATACCTATCTATATTTATATTAAGTTAATATACTAAAACATTAAACAACCATAGTATACTTAATAATCAACACGGATCTAACACATGTCAACCAGATAAGCATCCTATAAATATACTGAAATACCAAAACCTTATAATTACACTGAGAAAATGACAAACCAGAATATTAGAATTTTCCAGAATATAGGGAGGGAAACAGGGAGGGAAAATATTTGCCTCCTGTCATTATTAAAATTAAGATTATAGGTACACTACGTTAGCATAATCTACAATTTTATCACATGACAGGAGGCTTCATATTTTGCATTTTTAAAGCTGTGGTATGAGCGAGAAGGATGCGTGTGTGGTTTGACGAAAATAAATATACAGAAGTAGTCTATCCGTGTCCAATTTGTCGCTGTAAAATATAGTGGCCCCCCCGTGAAGGACTGAGAAGTAGCCGCGCCTCGTACTAAATGAGTACCCAAAACACATCTACACCCCCACTAGTGACAACCAATGAACCATCTAGACAGAGTGCTCATGGTAACTGGCTTGAATGGTTGGTATAAGACCAGCAGATGTCCTGAATGTGACAATCTAAGTGTTGTCGTGATCTCCATGTAACGAAGTACCGCTTTAACTGCACAGAGACCTGGAAACCGCCGGGAACAGGGTAAGATACAGACGCGGATAAGATTTAGTTCTACGAGACACCGTAGAAATCATTCCTTCCGGTGATACCAAAAAGACCGTCTACGTCGAACTCCAGTACATCTGATACCCGAGAAAAAGATCTAAAAGTAACGTGACTATGGCTGATGGCTGACGGACGGATAGGTCCGTGTTATCTGACTAGTTCCAAAAGAACCAAATCAAAGTCCCACAACAATGATACTTTGATGCATGGTTCTGGACAGTTTGATACCCCGCAGAAAGCGGCATATCAAAGGCTCCTGATTGACTGGAGTGTTGTGAATCGTACTATGCGTCGTCGAAATCGCGGAACGTGTCCCGTTATTGGAACGTAGCGAAAAGGTATCGAGGAGATAGGGATAATAAAGGGATCGCAGTCCCTTCCCATACATCAGCGATTCCAGGTGTTCCATGCGGATAAGTTATTTCGGGGAATACCTGGTGTCCATGAGTCCCATAATAGGTCTCTAGTTGGTTGCAATAGTCCCTTGATGTACCAGTCTCCCCTGAAAGACACCAATCCACCAACTCCAGACGCTCCTGTATTATCAATGGATGATGTTCTCCTTTTGGATCTGCCCGAAGGCAAGTTAAAACTGAAGGAGCAGAGGATGATCCCGATTAAGGATATTCATTCTGGGTGCCATGCTTGCCTTCTTTACCGCGGTAATCGAAGTCTTCGCTATTCTGATCCCAATTTCATAGGTGTGTCCGTATCTCGGGTAGTGAGCTTTCAGCTGCTCTCTGGCCCGATAGTGAAGCGGTCCTGGGAAATAGTCAAAGGGTTAAGGTTCCTTTCCGTCGTACCCGTCGACCGATACACCAGTATATGCACGTACACATGCCACGTGGTAATCTCGGCCTACTAAATTTATGTTTACCGAGATTCCACCACATTCCCCCCTTTGATGCCTCTGATATTTCACAATTACTGAGGCATCACTTAACCTTGGTTTACATATACCTCAGGTTGCCATGAACCAGACCAGACTTTTTGATGATGTGAATCCCTCAACATTCCTCTTCCTGCATTGGTTCTCCCTGATTTAGAGCCTCATATTTATATATGGCCATTATCTGTGCAGCAGCCTTTCTCTCTGCTATATTTTCTATAACACTCTGCACAGACCTAACTACTAAAGGAATAAGGCATGGTAGGAGTAGACACAACATTAAAATCAGCATGACTCCGCCTACCAATGCCTTAAGCCCTCCAAACTGCTCATACCAGTTACCAAACCAACTACTTGGATTATACCCTTTCCATACCTGAGTAGGCACATGCGCTAGTTTAACCATATGACTAGTAAGCTCAGCTATTGCTTGCCCTTCATCATCTATTTGAAGACAGCAATTGCTCAGGTTAAACTTCCCACATACACCTCCCTCTACTGCCAATAGGTAATCCAAGGCTAATCTATTTTGGTAAACTGCTGTCCTCATCCTGGTATTATGCTTTGCTAGAAGATTGAGCGCTTGCGAGGTCTCATTAGTAATTATCTCCACCGCCTGTAACCTTATAATGCGGTTGAGCATATATATTGGGGTTCTATATCCGCAAGTACCATCCTCTGCCCAAGTGGCTGGCCCATAATAGTCTATAATACGCTGGGGAGGCCATTCATCATCTTCCCAGGCGCCTATCTCTATGGGTCCCCTTTTCTTCCTATGATTCACATCATACACTTTAACTCCCAAAGTCTCACCTGTTTCAATAGGCAACAAGAAGAAGGATGGTTTGAGCATACCTAACACACATGCCCCTTCCCAGTCCTGTGGCAACTCCGAATAGGCCTTCTTACCACAGATCCAGGACAAATTTGCCGGGGCTTTCCAACTAGATGTGATGGATAAGTCAAACCATACGTCCTTTAAATTGGCATATCTTGCAAACGGGTTGGGTGGTTCTGAGACATTTGAAGCTGACCACCAAGTTGTATTCTTTGTATTATCATCATAAGCTTTTTGCCCTAGACAAGTTAATTCTCCTACAGAAGTATTAAACATTATTCCTTTCCTTGCTATGCAAACATAACCTATGATGGAGGTTTTTAATCTCCACTCAGATTTACCTCTAACACTCATCTGATAATCGGCTTGTGAAGATATTATTTGTTCAACTGCCTCAGAACCGGACATTACCTCCTTTGCTTCCCAAGGCCATTGGTCTCCCATGTTAGTACCTCCACACACATAGCAGTTGGTTACATTAAGACTACCAGCAATACTTTCAGCTAAATCTATAAACAGGTTTTTAGCATTATGGGGGATCTTATTATCTACACTCATCTCTTCATAAAAGAATGGAAAACCTGATGAGTTTGGGATGCTAGGGTATCGGTCTCTATCCCTATAAACAATATTGTCCCAGGATCTAAACCCGTCCCATATATCTGAAACCCAAATAAGTTACCGAACCTGTCTAAGAATTGTTCAGGATTGTTTATAAGTATATGGACTGGGTTACATTCCATAGACTTACAATATGGTTTAGTAGGCAACTTAGTAACAATCATATCCTTGTCTGCTGTCTGTCCCCAAGTTGCCCACCCCACACAAGACCAATATGGGCAATAATTATATTCCTTATCTGGGCATCTTGGACTTACGTACTTGTTTTTACTACTGGGACAAATATATTTATCGTTAGACCCATACGTTCTCTCCCACTTAAGATCCCCACATACATTCCACGGCTTTCTACCACTTGATATCGCTTTACATGCATCAAATAGCAGAACACCCGAAGAATATACAGTTTCTAACACAGTTTTATTTATTAGGGTCCCCTGTGGATCTCCATTCCTGAGGGTCAACCAAATTGTACGGGGTTGATACTCCGGATTGAAGCACTTAGGCTCTCCTACTCCTAAATGGCATACACTATATTCTATACCTAGGTATCTACACCTAGACACATATCCCTTACACTCATATTGTGAATGCCAAATTAGGGTCTGGGAAATACGATTACCTGTTATAGTAGTCTTAATGCAAACCTCACAGCTAGGAGTGTCGGTACCTCTACCTTCCTGAATATAAAAAGACACATAAATAAACATTATCAATATCACTTCTTTCGACGGCTGCATCCTCAGTCTTCGTCCGTGTGATGGCACCTCAGCTTCCAGGATGTAAGGGCTGCAGGGAATGGAGTTCTGCTCGTCTTCACAGGGGTCCCTTCGAGACACCCTGGCTTTTAATACGTCGGTGAGTGGTCAGGCGTTATTATGGCCGTCAAAACACTCACTTACCAATCTCTTTAAAAATAATTATAATCCAAAATGTTTCCTCGTCACTCCGACTGAGTCGTGCGCTTTAACCGGATCTTGCAGGGATTCTCTGGATCTGGTGTAGCTTACCAAGAATCTACTGCTGCTGGTTTAACCCTGGAGTTATGAATCCACGGAGTCACTTCAGCCACCTTTATTGCTGTAGGGGTAGACAAAAGAACAACATAAGGACCCCTCCACTTAGGCCCTAACGGTATATTATTCCACTCTTTAATCCACACTTGATCTCCCGGATGGTAACTATGAACAGGGGGATAAATATTCACAGGTAATCTATCTTGTACCCATTTCTGTACCTCCTCCATAGTTTTACCCAACTCTACAACCTGATGCCGAGTAATTCCTTCTCCCAACTGACTCAAATCCCCCCTTAAGTTACCAAGTACGGGAGGTGGACGCCCATACATGATTTCAAAAGGTGAGAGACCCATCCTTCTGGTAGGTGTACTACGAATACGTAACAGAGCTATAGGCAAAAGAACATTCCACTTAAGTTGGGTTTCCTGACACATCTTTGCCAACTGGTTCTTAATAGTTCTATTCATTCTTTCTACTTTACCAGAACTCTGAGGTCTATATGCCGTATGAAGCCTCCACTTAATATCAAGCATATGAGTCAGTTGTTGAAGGCACTGGTGAACAAAGGCTGGACCATTATCCGATCCTATAGAGCATGGTAGTCCATATCGGGGTATTATTTCTCGTAGCAGGAATCGCACAACTTCTCCTGCTTTCTCTGTACGAGTAGGACATGCTTCTACCCAGCCTGAATAGGTGCACACAACTACTAGTAGGTAGCGATGTCCACCGGATTTAGGCATAACTGTATAGTCAATTTGTAGATCGGACATAGGGAGTCCCCCCATATACTGAACTCCTGGTGGTTTTACTGGTCCTTGCCTTGCATTATTTTTAGCACATGTTACACATCTTCGTACAATGGCTTGAGTTAAGTTGGACAATCTTGGTATGTAGAAATGTTTTCTGAGAGATTCTTCCATACTATCTCTTCCAGAATGTGTCCCATTGTGATAGTTCTGGACAATTTCTACCACTAGTGATGCTGGAATAACTATTCTCCCATCTTCTAACTGATACCATTTGTTCTCCAGGTACTTTCCAGGTTCAGTCTTTAACCACTCTTCTTCTTGAGCTGTATAAACTGGAGTCCATTGAGACAGTGGAGTCGGTATAAGAGCAGCTATATGTTCCACATATTCCTGTCTTCCTGATTCAGCGATCATCTGCCATCCGATTTCCTTTGGTTACATCACCATCTCCTCTCAGATGCGCTCGACAATGTATAATACCAACTTCTTTCGGTTCCCATACTGCTTCCAATAGTTGTAATATTTCAGCTGCGTACTTGATTTCTTTACCCTCTGAATTCAACAGTCCTCTTTCTTTATACAAAGCTCCGTGGGCATGAGTGGTTAAAAACGCATACTTGGAGTCCGTGTAGATGTTCACTCTTAAACCTTCAGCCAATTGTAACGCTCGTGCTAGTGCAATCAATTCTGCCTTCTGTGCCGATGTTCCTTTTGACAGTGGCCGAGCTTCGATCACCTTGTCTATCGTTGTTACTGCATATCCTGCATAGTGAATCCCTTCTTTCACATAACTACTGCCGTCCGTATAGTATTGGACATCAGGGTTCTGGATGGGAAAGTCACGAAGATCTGGTCTACTTGAAAATACTTCATCCATCACCTCCAAGCAATCGTGTTGACTTTCAGTAGGTTGCGGCAAAAGGGTAGCTGGATTTAAGGTATTGACAGTCTCTAAATGCACTCTTGGGTTTTCACACAACATTGCTTGATACTTAGTCATGCGGCTGTTACTGAACCAATGATTGCCTTTGTAATCTAGCAACGTCTGTACTGCGTGCGGGACTCGCACATAGAGTTCTTGACCCAGAGTGAGTTTATCGGCTTCAGATACCAGCAGGGCGGCTGCAGCTACGGCTCTTAGACAAGGTGGAAGACCACTGGCCACTGCATCCAGTTGTTTAGACATATAGGCAACAGGTCTTTGCCATGATCCCAAGTACTGTGTTAATACTCCCACAGCCATTCTTCTTTGCTCGTGTACATATAAGTAGAATGGATGTGTGTTATCAGGTAAACCTAATGCTGGGGCACTCATCAAAGCCTTCTTCACATCTTCAAATGCCTTTTGCTGTTCTGGGGTCCATAGGAAGGGATCGTGTTCTGTACCCTTGATAGCTGCATAGAGAGGTTTCGCCAATATCGCATAACTGGGAATCCATATCCTACAGAAGCCTGCTGCCCCCAAGAACTCTCGCACTTGTCTTCTATTCTTGGGTATTGGTATTTGGCATACAGCTTCTTTTCTCTCTGGCCCCATTATTCTTTGACCTTCAGAGATATGGAATCCCAGATATTTGACAGTTGGCTGACACAACTGGGCTTTCTTCCTGGACACCTTGTATCCTGCCTTCCAGAGAATGTGTAGTAGATCATGTGTTGCTTGCTGACATATTTCTCTTGTAACTGCGGCTATCAACAAATCATCTACATATTGTAATAATACACACTCTCCTGGGGTGGACTTGAAATCCAGTAAGTCTTGACTTAAAGCTGAACCAAATAGGGTAGGTGAATTTTTAAACCCTTGGGGCAGTCTTGTCCAAGTCATCTGGCGTTTCGAGCCCGTTACAGCATTTTCCCATTGGAATGCGAAGATACACTGGCTTTCTGCAGCAATTCGGAGGCAAAAGAAGGCATCTTTGAGATCTAAGACCGTAAAATAGGTAGCCCCGCCCGGAATTAAAGCAAGCAGGTTATACGGATTGGGCACAACTGGGTGTATACTTACGACCGCATCATTGACTGCTCTCAAGTCCTGCACAGGGCGATACTCATCTGTACCGGGCTTTTGAACAGGCAGCAATGGGGTGTTCCAGGGGGAAGTACAGAATTTTAGGATACCATACCGTATGAACTTATCCAGATATGATTGTATATTCTTCTTAGCCTTCTGCGGGATATGATATTGCCGTAGGCTCACTGGATAGACCCCAAGTTTTAGTTCGATTCGAATGGGTGGAATATTGCAAGCAAGTCCTGGTGGGTTGTTCTCTGCCCAAACTCCTGGTATATTAAATAAGGATTCAACACTCTTAGGGTTTTGGCTAGTCAACGCTGTATAAAGTCGCCACTCTTCTTCCTTTGGTACTGATAGTGTCATAATACCTGAAGGTCCATTAAACTTTAAAGATGTTGTTCCATTTGGTAGAAACGTTATCTGCGCTTGTAGTTTTGACAGCAAATCACGTCCTAGCAATTGGACTGGACATTCAGGCATATAAAGGAATTGATGTTTCACTATGTGGCCTCCCAATGTACAGAGTCGACTTTTAAGAACCGGTTTTGCAGCACTCCTTCCAGTTGCTCCTATCACAGTGATGGCTCTTCCAGATGGAGGAGCAACTAGGTCAGTCACCACCGAATGTTCAGCACCAGTATCAATCATGAATGCACTCCTTTTTCCCCCTATTGATACATTGACCATAGGCTCCGCTCGGCCAAGGGGGATGGAGCCGGTCGGTATCAATAGTCCTCCATGACCGTGTCAGCCAATCCTACAAAGCCCCTATCTTCTCTATCGCGGGATCTCTGCGCTGCGGGATAATATCTATCTTCCCTAACACTTCCTCTATGTCAGGGTACCTGTGGTCTCTACCTCCGAAAGAGGTAGAGACTTAGCTGTTCCTCCATCCAGACGGTCTGATGGCTCCCTTCCCCGCGGTCTATCCGGTCATGCTAGGGAGTGACTGCCTTTTACAGCATCTAGGCAGGAAGTAGTCATCAGGACACTCCCCCGGAACAACCTGTCAGTCAATTGCTGCAGGACCAATCAGGACGCCTCGGAGGCGTGGTTACTGCTCTGAACAGGGTATTTAACAGAGCTTCTTTCATTAGCTCATTGCCCTGTCGTGGTTCTAGCTTGTTCTAGTCACTCAGTGCTTGTGTATTCTATTATCCCTTTTGGTTTTGACCCGGCTTGTTTACCTTACTCTGCTTATCTCTGTTACCCTTGATTCGGCTTGTCTCTCGCTTACCTGTCTTCTGTTACCCTCGACCTCGGCTTGTCTTTGACCATTCTATACTGTACTACTTACGTTAGTCCGGCCATTCTAAGGTCCGGTATACGTATCTGGCTACTGTTTGTACTCTGCGTGTTGGATCCCTGTCCCGATCCTGACATTACGACAGGGCCAATGGATCCTGCAAGTACAAACAGTCAGCTGGCTGTTCCTGATCCTAGGTTTGAAGCCATGGATCACAGAATGGATCAGATGGCGCTTGCGCTACAGGCTCTATTAGCTTGTGCCAATAATCCTGTCGGTTCAGGTCTAGAGGTAGCCACAGTGGGTGCTTCTTCTCGCATTACCCCCCCAGTACGCTATGGTGGGGCTCCTGAGAAGTGTCGTGGTTTTTTAAACCAAATTAGTATCCACTTTGAATTGCAACCTCGCTCTTATCCTACAGATAGGGCAAAAGTAGGATTTATTATCACCCTACTCATTGAGAAAGCTCTGATATGGGCCAACCCACTATGGGAGAACGATAACCCATTAGTTTATAACTATAATGCATTTGTAGCTGCTTTTAGAAGAACATTTGACCCTCCAGGTAGAAAGGTTAATGCAGCCAGATTACTGTTGCGCCTGAGACAGGAGAACCGAACACTGGTGGATTATGCACTAGAGTTCAGGTCTCTGGCGGCAGAAATCAAGTGGAATGAGCAGGCGTATATGGATGTATTTTTGAATGGCCTATCTGATGTAATCCTTGATGAGGTTGCTACCAGAGAACTCCCTGAGAATTTAGAGGATTTAATTTCGTTCATCTCTCGTATAGATGAACGTCTAAGAGAGAGACAGAACACTCGAGAGAGGAACCAGAGACCTTCTTTTAGGTTAGCTCCCGCTTTTCCAAGTCCTGACTCCACGATATCTTTGCTTACTGAACCTATGCAGATAGGGTATACCCGCCTCTCTGAGGAGGAAAGACAGCACAGGAGAAGAGAGGGTTTGTGTATGTATTGTGGAGCCAAGGGTCATTTACTCTCGAACTGTTCTAACCGCCCGGGAAACGCTCGCACCTAAGTCTCTCTAGAGGACAGGCCTTGGGTGTTTCTATTTTGTCCTCTACTCCTAATTATAAAGATCACAGGCTTCTGCTACCAGTTTCCTTAACTTGGGGGAAGGAAGTAGTAAGGGCTATGGCATTGATAGATTCCGGTGCTGCTGAGAATTTTATCGACCAAGCCTTTGCTAGTAAGAACAATTTCCCATCCCAGCTAACGGAGACACCTTTGGCCGTTGAGGCCATAGATGGTAGACCACTACTAGACCCGGTTATCTTTCGTGAGACCATACCCATTGATTTAAATGTTGGTATCCTACACGTGGAGAGTTTATCTCTTATGCTCATTTCGTCTCCTTCCGTTCCCATAGTTCTGGGGTACTCATGGTTGAAAAAACATAACCCTATTATCGATTGGGAGTTAGGAGAGATACTCTCGTGGGGCCAGGGCTGCCAGGATCGGTGTTTGTGCAAGGTTTCTCCATTAGCTAATATTAACATACCGGAGAATCCTACTCAGTCCACAGAAAGACAAATACCAGACCTTTACCTAGACTTAAGGGCAGTGTTTGACAAGACGAATGCCGATTCTTTGCCTCCACACAGGTCATTTGACTGTAAGATTAAGCTTCTACCCGGCACTATGCCTCCGAGGGGCCATGTATATCCTTTGTCTGTTCAGGAAAACTCGGTTCTAGAGGAGTATATTCGGGAGAATTTAGAAAAGGGATTCATCAGGAGGTCTTCTTCTCCGGCTGGGGCTGGGTTCTTTTTCATTAAGAAGAAGGATGGCACGCTGAGACCTTGTATCGATTACCGAGGCTTGAATAAAATAACTGTCAGAAATGCCTATCCTATCCCACTGATTACCGAGTTATTTGATCGTCTTAAGGGCTCCAAAATCTTCACCAAGTTAGATCTCAGAGGGGCTTACAATTTGGTGAGAATCCAGCAAGGTCACGAGTGGATGACGGCATTCAATACCCGGTATGGCCATTACGAATACACTGTTATGCCATTTGGACTATGCAATGCTCCTGCAGTATTTCAAGATTTGATTAATGAGGTACTTAGGGAGTTTCAGCACGATTGTGTTATTGTTTACCTGGACGACATACTAATACACTCTAAGGAGATTGAGACTCACCATAGACAGGTCAGAAAGGTATTACACAAGCTGCTGCAACATGGTCTATATTGCAAATTGGAGAAGTGCAGTTTTGATCAGTCTCAGGTAGACTTTCTTGGATACGTGATTTCTGGGGAAGGTTTTAAAATGGATCCTGTAAAACTCCAATCTATTTTAGACTGGCCCTTGCCCAAAGGACTCAAGGCTATCCAAAGGTTTATTGGTTTTTCCAACTACTATAGGCGCTTCATTAAAGGATACTCCTCTATCATTGCGCCTATTACCAATATGACCAAACAAGGGGCTGATACTAAGTTCTGGTCTAAGGAAGCTCTTGGTGCTTTCAAGACTCTCAAGGAACTTTTTGCCTCGGCTCCCATTCTAGTCCATCCTGATACGACTCTGCCTTTCTTGCTCGAGGTCGATGCCTCTGAGACAGCAGTTGGGGCTGTTCTGTCTCAAAGGTTAGGGGTGGATAAACCGTTACACCCTTGTGGTTTCTTCTCTAAGAAATTTTCTGGGCCTGAGAGCAGATATGACATCGGGGAAAGGGAACTGTTAGCAGTCATTAAAGCCTTAAAGGAGTGGAGACATTTGTTGGAGGGGACCCTACACCCTATTACGATTTTGACGGACCACAAAAACTTGTCCTATATTGGGGAGGCTAAGCACTTATCCTCTAGACAAGCTCGTTGGTCCTTATTCCTGACTCACTTCAATTATGTACTGACTTACAGACCTGGTTCTCAAAACTCTAAAGCCGATGCATTATCTCGCCAATATGAACCTTCTACTGTACCTGAACCAGTTCTTTCTTCTATAGTTCCGAAATGCAATATCATTGCTAATACGAATCTCAGGATTCATTCTCCATTACTGGCCGAGATCATTAAGTTGCAACATCTAGCACCTAAACAGACTCCTGCGGGCCATCATTTCGTTCCTCCTGCTCTTCAACTGGAACTTTTACAGTGTTTACATAATAGCAAGATGGCGGGACATCCTGGTATTCGCAAAACTTACGCGTTGATCTCTAAGGACTTCTGGTGGCCTGCTTTACGGAGGGATATTGAGGAGTTCATCGCTGCATGTGAAGTTTGTACTAAAACCAAACAACCCCATACGCTTCCATGTGGATTCCTGCACCCCTTGGAGGTTCCAGAAAAACCATGGTCCTGTTTGGCCATGGACTTTATTGTCGATCTACCTATCTCTAAAAGACAGACTGTTATCCTCACCGTGGTTGACAGGTTTACTAAGATGGCACACTTCATTCCCCTGCCTAAACTCCCGTCTTCTCCCGAATTGGCAGAGATATTCGCTAAGGAGATTTTTCGCCTACATGGGATACCCTCTCAAATTGTATCGGACAGAGGCTCCCAATTTGTTTCCCGCTTTTGGAGGTCCTTCTGCTCTCAACTTGGTATTAAATTAAACTTTTCTTCTGCCTATCATCCTCAGTCTAACGGAGCTGCTGAACGTACCAACCAGAAAATTGAACAATATTTACGATGCTTTGTTTCTGAACACCAGGATGATTGGGTCGGTTTGATTCCTTGGGCGGAGTTTGCACACAACAATCTCGTTTGCGATTCTACTCATTCAAGCCCCTTCTTCATGAATTATGGTTTTCATCCGTCTATTCTTCCTTCGGATTCTCCTTCCCAGGGGGTGCCGTCGGTTGATGTTCATGTTGCCAATTTGAGGAAGTTGTGGGATCAAACTCGACAAATCCTTGTGCACAACTTGTGCACATCCTTGTGTTGGTCAAGAAACACGCTGATAAACGTAGAAGGGCGGCTCCGGTCTTTGTTCCAGGTGATAGGGTATGGCTGAGCATGAGGAACATCCGTTTAAAAGTGCCCTCCATGAAGTTCGCTCCTCGTTATATTGGACCCTACAGGGTGCTGACCCGTATCAATCCAGTTGCGTATCGTTTAGCTCTTCCTAATACCTTACGCATTCCGAACTCGTTTCACGTTTCATTGCTGAAACCACTCATATGTAACAGATTTTCCTCCACAATAGCCCCTCCTCGCTCCGTTCAGGTGGAGGGTCAGGAGGAGTATGAGGTTAACTCTATTATTGATTCTCGAATCTCCCGGGGGAGAGTACAATATCTGGTTGATTGGAAGGGATATGGTCCTGAGGAGAGGAGTTGGGTACCTCAGGAGGATGTTCATGCTCCCCGTCTCCGCAGGGCGTATCACTCTCGCTTCCCATCTCGTCCCGGTTCATTCCGCCCGTTGGGCGTATCTGAGAGCGGGGGTACTGTCAGGGTACCTGTGGTCTCTACCTCCGAAAGAGGTAGAGACTTAGCTGTTCCTCCATCCAGACGGTCTGATGGCTCCCTTCCCCGCGGTCTATCCGGTCATGCTAGGCCGGCCGCGAGGGAGTGACTGCCTTTTACAGCATCTAGGCAGGAAGTAGTCATCAGGACACTCCCCCGGAACAACCTGTCAGTCAATTGCTGCAGGACCAATCAGGATGCCTCGGAGGCGTGGTTACTGCTCTGAACAGGGTATTTAACAGAGCTTCTTTCATTAGCTCATTGCCCTGTCGTGGTTCTAGCTTGTTCTAGTCACTCAGTGCTTGTGTATTCTATTATCCCTTTTGGTTTTGACCCGGCTTGTTTACCTTACTCTGCTTATCTCTGTTACCCTTGATTCGGCTTGTCTCTCGCTTACCTGTCTTCTGTTACCCTCGACCTCGGCTTGTCTTTGACCATTCTATACTGTACTACTTACGTTAGTCCGGCCATTCTAAGGTCCGGTATACGTATCTGGCTACTGTTTGTACTCTGCGTGTTGGATCCCTGTCCCGATCCTGACACTCTATTATTACCATTACTCCCTCCGGGACCTCCTCTACCTCTCGCTCTGCCTCTATAATTACCATATCCTGCCCTGGGTCGGTCTCTCTCATACTGTTCCCTTTGTGGACACTCACTTCTCCAATGCCCTGCTTCTCTACAGTATGCGCACTGATTCCTATTCAGGGGTTCCCTATCCACTTACTATCGCCTCTATCCGTTCCCCTTCTGTCTACGCCTGCGATCGCTACCGCTAGCATATCCGCCTTTTTACGCATCTTGCGCTCTTCCTCTTTCTTAGTCTCCGTTTCCCTGTTCATATAAACGTTATTAGCTACCTCCATTAGTTGGGTTATGGACATCCCTACAAACCCTTCTAACTTTTGTAGCTTGCGCTTAATATCTCCGTAGGCTTGGGAGAGATATTCTATACTCTATAAAGAGTTAACCATTCTGGAATTCTCAGGGGCCTCCGGATTAAAGGAGGTATACAAGCGGTATGCCTCCAATAATCGGTCATAAAAGACACTGGGCGATTCATCACTTTTCTGTAACACCTCAGCCGTCTTAGACATATTAATAGCCTTCTTTCCTCCGGCTTTCATGCCAGCAATTATAGCGTCTCTATAGGCTTTTAAATGAATCATATCTGCGCCATTGGCATTCCACTCGGGATCAGTGTTCTGATAATGGGCTGCGGCCCATGCTGCTGGGTTAGCTTGATTTAATGTACGGGCTTCTTCTTCCAGCGCTTTAATGGACGCTTGGTTTATCCTAGTCCTTTCCGCAATCAGCCCAAGTAGGATTATGCGTCTGGACTATTGAGGTGAATAGGTCGGTCATGGCTTGAGGTTTGTCGGTGTATGAGGAATTATGGGTTTTCCAATTCAAGAGATCGGTAGTCGTAAAGGGGACGTATACAAAGACTGGGTCAGCGTATATTAGTTGGCCTTCATCGTATATTAGTTGGCCTTCATCATTAAGGTGTGCTGAGCCGGGAGTCAAACGAAGTGGCATTTGATAATGTCGGGGTTTGAGAGTACCGGTCAGTTGTCGGGTTAGTATGGGGCTTCGTTGAGGTGCGTCGGTTAGGGGTTCCAGTCGAGGGGTAGTAAGGCATGGATATGGGGAAGCTTTACTATGGGGAAGGTTGGTGAATAAAATATTCCGGGCCGGGCTAGGGGAAGCCTGACCGGAAGCTTGATATGGCGCCAAATCAGGATATGTGGGGTTAACGGAGGTTGGTACCGGAAGGGGAGGTTTTGTAACAAGAGGGATGGACTCTGAACTGGAGGAGGAAGTAGATGGGGACAACGGGGAAAGGGGTGTAGTGCTTCCTGTATCACCTCCCTGTGGAGGAGGAGTAAGGGGGCGGCATAGGGATCTCGGACTCAGGGGGCGTGTCCAAAATGGGCGTAATCATGGCCCTAGTGGACAAACGAGTCCTGGCCACCATGAGGCGACATTGCTCCTCGTGGCATACTCGGATCCATCTTGGCGAGTCATTTATGGCCTGCCTCCAACAATCAATGTATGGAAACTGTCCGTAAAGTTCAGGCCTACCTGATACAGCCACGTGTACACGCTGTACCAGATTAGGATCTAAACTGCCACGTGGCGGCCATGCGGCAACCAAAGTAGGCCATTCCCTATTACATAATGTTATCAAGCGTGCTGGAGACATTTTTACCCCAAAATCACATTTTGTAAATTACTTTTTAAAATTCTTTAGCATACATCCTAAGGGATCCAAAATCATTGAATCTGACGCGCCCATACTTAACAATGGAGCGTCGTTTCCAACGAATACTATACACACACTCTATCAACGGTCACACCCGTTCCCTCGGCAACAGCACCACGTGGTACAGTTACTAAGTGAAACGCACACGACAAAAACACTCAGGGAATTCCCGTACACACACAGCTGTTACACCAGTTACTAAATAATAGATACTATGCCCTTTGGCGAAACTATACAGTCACCCACGCTATAATTCCCTAGATTTGAATTACCCGTCTATAACATACCCCAGTAACATCGTCTTTACAAACAGTAGTTACAGTACGGTTAGCATAGGTCAAAGTACAATTTAAGGTCACAGTACAATTAGTAGTGGTTATGGTGTTAGACATGCAATATAGACGACAATTATTAGTACTTATATACAGTGTCAGTAATTATACATGATTATGGTACCGTGCACTATAATACAATTACACACTATTAACACTCTCGCTAGACGGCAGAGCTCACGCTATCTAGCAAGATATACACGCTACTAAAACAATCTTTAACACATATACAATTCCCAACTAATCTATTGGCCAGTACCTTGATGGACTACCTAAAACTATCTACATCCGTTTTGGTTAGCCACACTGCCCAAGCACCACATATAGCGAACTTGAGGGGCGGAATTTACAACAGTACCCTCTTAGTCTATCTACTCTATCAATAGTCTAGTGGGTTCCAAATTTACATGCCTTCCCACTTAGCCAAGATAGGTTGAGAGCTAGCGAATCAAATTTACACAGGCGCCGCTTAGTCTCCCGGTCCCTCCGACCTAGCAAACGTAATATACACCCTAGAACGCTAGTCTAGACAAGACACCGGTGTCCGGCTAGGGCTATTTACACAGAACCCCGCCTGACTCCATACCAAATTAAACGGGCTTACTAAAGAGCGTTTCATTGAGCGGTGCGCCTTCGCTCCTTCCCTCCACTGGAGGGGGCCAATTCCATACACAAATAACCCCTTATGGGCCTACCGCACAATCGGTATCCAGAACCCCTAGTGGGTCCGCCGTCTAAAACAGCGGTCGTCTTACCTCCTCGTTCCTGAACCTGAGTTCACACTCATCGACGGGGACACCCCAGCACTTACTACGTAGAGGCCGATGATCTCCTGGACAACAGACCAGTGGCGCCGAGACGAAGGGAGGTCCACGCAGAAGTTCAGGGGTGCAGCCGTAGAGAACGTGGGCAAAGATAGACCGTCTCACGCCTCTGCTTCTCAGCTACCGTTGAACGATGAGCTTCCTGGCCAATGCACCAAATGATACCGGAGAAACTGACGGAAGCCAAGCACAGAGAGATGGACACAGGTTTCTTCAGGAAGGAAGAGATTCTTTATTCGGTTCACCGATCGGGACTCAGAGGGACTAATGTCACCAAAATACAACAAGTTCTGAGCCCCGGACAATAGTGTAGGCTCCTTATATAGGCACATAACTCCTCTCATAATAAGCTCCACCCGCACATTCTCTTAACCAATCAAAACGAACAAGAACTAACTTCCTGCTTGACCGCATGGCTTGTCCAGCATAATGGAGGAGGGGAATACTATATCCGGTATTCTCGCACATTCTCCGTACACTACTGATCGTATCGTTGCCACGTGCAACCAACCGACCGATACACCAGTATATGCACGTACACATGCCACGTGGTAATCTCGGCCTACTAAATTTATTTTTACCGAGATTCCACCACAAGGGAAGGGCGTACAGATCCCATAGTTGAAGCACAGAGGTGCCGGAATACATGCATCTAGTGCGCCCTGGTCTGTGCATGCAATGACAGAGCGTACTACTGATGTAGAATTATTAAAAAACCTTTGTTAAACCTTTATTACATTTTTGCACTAACTCCATCTAACTTCATTATATGACAGATTTTCCTAACAGCATTTAGTATATTAGTAAGAGAATGTATTGTATGTATTTTCTAGAAGGATATGACTAACACCGGAATTATCAAGTTCCTGTAACATGAAACAAAGTATACCATAGCTAGCCCATGAGAAACTGCTCTAATGAAATGTCCATTCTCTAAAAAGCCTTGAAACTAACCTCGAAGCTAAACGGTGCCAAGTACTCAAAATGGCTGGCTGCCAGATCCCCCCTCCCATCGAGCGAGCCTCGTGCTAAACACAATGGCGCCTGGATCTCATGTCCCATCCCTGTCAGAAATGACGACATCCCATGATGGGAGGATGTCCCACTAGCCACTTAACCCTTAAGCCAATTACTAATATAGATGGGAGGGCATTTAACTTACCACTTAGCACATAGACCAATTAATGATGTTTATTTGTTGTTATCTTGATATTCAATGATGATGTAATATTGCTCTTATAAGGGTCTGCGAGCCCGCTTTTTAACCAGATGCCATTAAATTTTCTCGAAGTTATTTTAACCTGAACTCCGTGTGTCAGTGTGAATTTACTTCTGCGTATATGCAATTTAATCATCTCAGATTTGGACAGGAACAGATAGTCATTCAAACATATTTGTTTGCTTAAATTAATCTATATCAATTGGCGCCCAACGTGGGGCTTTGGGTTATGACCTATCTGTCAGCCGTCCAAGAAGACCTGGGTAGATGAATCCTGGGGGAAGGAAGGAGATTGATCACCTCTCAGTACACGGTGGAGACTGCAGCAGCCCCGGTATGTTCCAGCCCCTTTGATTTATCTGTCCCAGTGTCTGTGACTGCTGCCAAGAGGACATCAAAGACAGGTAATATCTTGCCCAGAGAACCTATACCTTATTTGTTAATACTTTTTTTTACCTGCATTTTGACTATCTGTTGCCTGGGTGTGTTTGTATTGGTCTGTCTTTAGCTTAAGTGCCCGGGTAGAGTGTTTGTCTGTTTGCCCCTTTTGGGATAAAGGGGGGTGGACCTGTGGAAGTGTTCCTGGGGGTCCTTTGTTGCCTGTTTACCCCTTTTAGGAGCCACGTGGCTGTGGCTGTAGGGAAAAAGGGGGGTGGACCTGTGGAAGTTTTCCTGGGGGTCTTCTTTGCCTGTTTACCTCTTTTAGGTGCTGGGTAGCTGCAGCAGTAAGGAAAAAGAGGAGGGGGGAATCTGTGGAGGGGTGTAGACTCATTGCTTCCTGGGGATTCCCCATGGTGTCACTTTGATAGCCTAGCTAGCCTCATTGTGCACGCTACTCTGCTTGCAGAGTGGTGGTATCCTCCAGTCTCGAGCGCTGAGGCTGGTGGCATTCCAATTTTATTTGTGGTGCGTGGATTCGGGCAGGCATTGCTGACTCCATCACCACGGGGTAGTGAGACTTGCGGGTGGGTCCGTAGGGGCGCTACGAGAGTGAGGATAGTGGTGGCCACACTTAATGGACCGCTGTATCGGGGGAGGGATACAGATCTCGGGCCGGTGTTAGCTGTTTTCTGTGGCCGCTGGTAGTGAGACTTACGAAAGTCGTTCTCCGAGCGGGGACACTACGAGGTTGAGGGAGGTGGCTTTGGCCACATGAGTAAAGGAAAGGGATTACTGTTGAATTTATTTGAACTGTGATGCATGCACTGTATTTCAATTGAATTGTTGTCTTAATTGGGAGTCATTCAAACTCCTGTGTCTGTCTCTACTTTTACTTTACTTTTACTCTACTTCCTGTGTTATTTACACTTTCCCCTCCTATTTCTCTTTGTGAGAGAAGTGATTGGTCACACACTTCTCACCTCGCTCCAATCCGTGGCTACCTCGGGTAGGCGGAATAAGTGACTAGTCTACGTTTTGGGAAGACGCAGTTTTTCTTCTTTTAAAAATAGTCTCCGCTTTAACTGTGTTGATTCCCTTTATGTATTTAAATGCTTTTATCATATTTCCCCTGTCTCGTCTTTCCACCAAGCTATACATGTTAAGATCCTTTAACCTTTCCTGGTAAGTTTTATCCTGCAATCCATGAACCAGTTTAGTAGCCCTTCTTTGAACTCTCTCTAACGTATCAATATCCTTCTGAGGATATGGTCTCCAGTACTGTGTACAGTACTCCAAGTGAGGTCTCACCAGTGTTCTGTACAATGGCATGAGCACTTCCCTCTTTCTACTGCTAATACCTCTCCCTATGCAACCAAGCATTCTGCTAGCATTTCCTGCTGCTCTATTACATTGTACATTGTCATTAACAGCCAGAAACTGGAAAACGAGAAAGGTGGATTAATGTATAGCTGTTTATAAAGCTTAACAAAATTTCCATTATCCTTCCCATTTATTTTGCAGAAGACAATGTTATTTGTCTATTTTATATGTTTTAAAAATACATTATCAGTGAAGAGTAGAATAAGTTTTATCCCTTTTGCAAGACATAAAATTGTGATAATGTATATTTGTGATGTATGTAAGAAAATATATTTTGAGATGTTAGAAATAAATAAATAAAATAAAGAACGAGAGTCAGGGATAGCGTCTGTCTCCACGGGCACAAGTCTGGTGTGGGAGATGTAGTGGGTTAGCCACTGCGGGACACCCACGGAGTGAAGCGTTCGAGGCCTGTTCAGACAAGATGAGCATGTTAGCCTTTTATTATTTTTCTCTAGGGAAAGCATAGGGTCAGTTAATAGTTGTTGTACATGGGCTATTTGCAGCCTCCATAGCGGAAGAGAATCCTACCTGCCTCCTAATTTCTACCTAGTCTTGATTTCTGATGTATCCTCCACTGCTACATCACCTGTCTGCTCCCTTACCTGCCCACCCCCGCTTACTCCTTCCACCGATCCCTCCCCTTCATCTACAGTCCCCTCTACTCCACTTTCTCCTCCTACTCCTCCCTCTACTCCACCTTCTCCTCCTCCTACTCCTCTCTCCTCCTCCTTCTCCTCCTCCTACTCCTCTCTCTACTCCACCTTCTCCTCCTCCTACTCCTCCCTCCTGCTCTTACTCCTCCCTCCTCCTCCTACTCCTCCCTCTACTCCACCTTCTCCTCTTACTCCTCCCTCTACTCCACCTTCTCCTCCTCCTACTCCACCTTCTCCTCCTCCTACTCCTCTCTCCTCCTTCTTCTCCTCTACTCCTCCTCCTACTCCTTTCTCTACTCCTCCCTCCTCCTCTTACTCCTCCCTCCTCCTCCTACTCCTCCCTCTACTCCACCTTCTCCTCCTCTTACTCCTCCCTCCTCCTCCTACTCCTCCCTCCTACTCCACCTTTTCCTCCTTCTACTCCTCCCTCCTCCTCCTACTCCTCCCTCCTACTCCACCTTCTCCTCTTCCTACTTCTCCTGTCCTTCCTACTCCACCTTCTCCCCCTCTCGCTCCATCCACTACTCATTCCTCCATCTCCCCACCACCATATCTATATCCTTTATATGCTTCCTCCCTTCTTATTCCTTACCAATTTCCTCCGTCCATAGACAACTCTGCCTCTACCTGACAACATTATATTTTGAAGAAAAGTTGCTCTGGCCACTCTTCTGCCACTTCCCAGGGGGGAATACCACACTAACGAAAAATTATTCAGACTGGTGGAGGTGCACTTCATCATGAAAGACCTGTTTTGGGCACTCTCAAGGAAATAGTGCAGTCCTGACCCAGATACCCATGGAAGTAAGACACCTGTATCATCACTGGGAGGTGGCTGTCCCTCATGTTTTCTTCACTAAGTCCCCAGAAATATCATGAAAGGAACCTGACTCATTAGAACAAAAACATGGAACACTAAAAAATCAATATCAGCTCTCTACAGAGGGGGGGGGGGGGGGGGGTCAGCAAGAGAACTGTAAATAGAAAGACAAATACCCCCAATCTCACACAGAAATAGGTGAGGATACCTCTTCTACTGCTCCTCATGGTTGCTTTGAACAGATGAAAGAAGAAACAAGACACCTCTCAATTTGCTGTTGCTACAGAAGATCAGGTACGTCAAGCATCTTCACTTTCCTCACCCACATCTGCTCAAGACGCTGAATTGACAGCCTTCTCAGTGGCATGCAAAATGCCTGAAGGAAGACATGCCAATACCTACACTGACTCAAGATATGCCCTGGGTGCGGCACATGATTTTGGATCAATCTGGAAGACAAGAAGCACCACTCAGCTGACCAAGCTGTCAACCAAGCCACAAGTGCACCAAGGGAAGTGGACAGAAGGGTGTCCGCTGAAGAAACTTCTATACTCACCATGTAGATCCTATCCACAGATCTCAAGCTTCTGAAAGAATGACAAGCAGCTGCTGACCCTGAAGAAATACAAAGCTGGAAAACAGAAAGGGGCAACCCTTGAAGACGGGCTGTACTCCAACACTCTCAAGTTCTCTTTACCCAAAAACATGTACTGGGCAGTGGGCCCATGGATTTTTATACCTATCCAAGACCCTCATGAACTCTTTGATCTCTAAATACTCTGAAGCACCTAGAATTACTCCTCTAATCATCAGTTACTGCCGATCCTGTGTCATTTGTGCCAAGGACAGCTCAGGCAGAAGAGGAGGAGAATCCTAAGCACCTAGCTAACTCTCACTATCCCTTTCAAGAATCCAAGTGACTATATCCAGGTGCCAAAGAGCTGCCGGGTCAAATATGCACTAGTTATAATAGACATTTTGTCAGGATGGCCAGAAGCCTAGCCGGTCATCAATGTGACAACCAAGACCATATACCCAATAGTGCATTGTGAAAGTTGCAGAGATCACTCAGTGGATTCACTGTTCCAGATTCAAGACTCTCTCTGCAACATGGGAAGTAACATTTGTTGATTTTGACAAACCTTTGACTCTAAAGGAAAAAATGACTTGTTAGAAAACAAAAAGATACCAACAAGTAGGTGTTTGATGGCCATAATAATGCCTGACCACCTGCCATCGATGGAAAGCCGAGGACCCCAAAAGGAGACCTCGTGAAGCTAAAGAGATTCAAACGCCAAGCTTCCTCAGGATTATCTGCCCATCCTGAGTTTGTGGTGATATTAATATTGACTAAATGATCCGAGTCCACCTACACTGATGTAGCGTGGGACAGGTTTAATACTATGATGAATAAGTAAATGTGCCCTAGCCAAGGTTATTATGTCCATACACATAATACATGACAAGGTACTCTTGACACACCACATTCATGCTTCAGAACACAAAAAGGAGCACCCCTCTAAAGGGAAGTTTGACACATATATACATATATATTGATGCCATAGTTGTGCCAAGGGGGGGGTACCAGATGATTTTGCAGTTAAAGAAAAGTTTGAGTCCATTTTCCCAACCGTCACTGCTAATAATAATAATATTTTAATTAGCATTTATTATATCTATTGCAACCAACAACGTTTTGTCAACTACACCAGAGATGCCCTCCAGGGCTTGGCCGAACAGCTGCAGGCCACATCCCAGATGACCTTCCAGAACAGAATGGCCTTAGACATGATTCTAGCTGAGAAGGGGGGTGTATGTAAAATACTACCTGTCACCATGACTTGTTGTGCCTATACTCCAGTTAACACAGGTCCATATGGTAATGTAAGCTTGTCTATTTTATGATGTCCCTCTGAAGAACTAAGAAGACTTTAAGAACCGTTACTTCATAGGGTTTTGTGCCTTTGGGCTAACATGTCTTCTGGAACTAACAAATAAAGTTTGTCTTTTTAGAATCTAACATTTCATAGGGGGGACTGATGTAGAATTATTAAAAAACCTTTATTAAACCTTTATTAAATTTTTGCACTAACTCCATCTAACTTCATTATATGACAGATTTTCCTAACAGCATTTAGAAACATAGAATGTGATGGCAGATAAGAACCATTCGGCCCATCTAGTCTGCCTTATATTAGTAAGAGAATGTATTGTATGTATTTTCTAGAAGGATATGACTAACACCGGAATTATCAAGTTCCTGTAACATGAAACAAAGTATACCATAGCTAGCCCATGAGAAACTGCTGTAATGAAATGTCCATTCTCTAAAAAGCCTTGAAACTAACCTCAAAGCTAAACGGTGCCAAGTATTCAAAATGGCTGGCTGCCAGATCCCCCCTCCCATCGAGCGAGCCTCGTGCTAAACACAATGGCGCCTGGATCTCATGTCCCATCCCTGTCAGAAATGACGACATCCCATGATGGGAGGATGTCCCACTAGCCATTTAACCCTTAAGCCAATTACTAATATAGATGGGAGGGCATTTAACTTACCACTTAGCACATAGACCAATTAATGATGTTTATTTGTTGTTATCTTGATATTCAATGATGATGTAATATTGCTCTTATAAGGGTCTGCGAGCCTGCTTTTTAACCAGATGCCATTAAATTTTCTCGAAGTTATTTTAACCTGAACTCCGTGTGTCAGTGTGAATTTACTTCTGCGTATACGCAATTTAATCATCTCAGATTTGGACAGGAACAGATAGTCATTCAAACATATTTGTTTGCTTAAATTAATCTATATCACTCTGAAGGTAGAAGCCCTAGGAAGGGTGCAGGGGTCACTCCGTCCGGCAGGGGGGGTCACCCCTTTGTACGTATGCCACTAGCACCGGAGTAAGACTTGCTTGGAGGTCACCTAGCGTGTTGGGACAGTCTTTCGGTCTGTGGGGTACCGAACAGGTGTCAGGTACGGTAGTACACTTATTGCCACTTAGTGGGCCTCCAGGTGCGACTGGGGGTCACCCAGCATTGTTTCAATCAGTACCACTTAGAGACTTCCTGGGAGTGGTCTGAGGAGGTGGTCACCCTCAATAAGACCGGGATGAGCAGTCAGTGATGTCGGGACGTAGCCCGTGTATGGGGAGGTATGGTAGCCTCCAAATTATCCAAGGGGTCACCCTTATGGGATATAGTACTGTGGAGAATCGCCAGCATCATGAGCTTTCCTTCCTGGCTCTGTCGATATACATGTATCCAGTGTGTCCCGGTCTGTGCATACAGTAACAGATCGTAGTCCGTGGATATGAGCCTGTCCTAGGGTGTGGGGGTTCCCCCCAGTATATGTATGTCACTAGTACCGGAATAAGATTTGCTTGGGGTTCACCTAGCGTAGGGGGTTCGCCCCACTATATGTATGTCACTAGGTCAGGAACCAGATTCGCTTGGGGGTCACCCCTGTACCACAATGTCACTTTGGAGAGGTGTCTGCCACGCTTGGGGGTCACCCAGCGTAAGGGGGGTCACCCCTGTTAATCACTCCATTATGCGCCTCCACTACTGTGTCCTGGGAGGTGTATCCCTGTGGGGAAGGAGTGTATCCAGTGGTTGTGAGGTCCAGTGGGAGTAGGGAGCTGAGTCAGTTATCAGCTGTATTTAATTTGTAATGCACCCACTATATGCCCACAGCAGGGAACAGTCCATTCATAATCCTCCAGATGTACAATAAAACTGTTATTCAACATGACAATTGTATAGAACAGAATAGAGCAAACTGCCAGCAGACATGAGTACTGCATCAACTATTTGCACACAGCAATATGTAGGATCCGTCCTACATATTCATATATAAAACTTTTATTTCACATGCCATGAGAGTATAGAGCTCAGCAGTGAACAGTCCATTCATAATCTTCTAGAAAAGGTACCTATAAAACCTTTATTCCACATGCCCATGATATGTATTAGTATTGAGCTCAAAAGTACTTGTTAAACTTTTATTTCGCAGGAAAAATATTTTAAACAGTACAGATCTAGCTGCCAGTTCGACGTGAATCTCGCGAGATTCAAGATGGCCGCTGTTCGCACGCAAAAGCGCCGTGCGGCCTGCAATCTAGGAGTCCGCTGGTATGGAACAGAGTTCCCCCGACACCCCCAACCCCCAGAGACCTGCCCTGAAGTCCCAGCACCAGAGAATAAAAAGTGCGTTGACGGTTAAACGCCGCGATCGCGGTAAAATATCACACTATACAAGTCCAAATGGAAGGCAAGTGCAAAATAATGAAAACCGTTTAAAAAATGCAGGGCAAGCTAATAAAGTTTCACTAAAGTGGTCATGCATATCCAGAAACAGTTTGGCGCAAAACTGAATGTCTAACATGGAAATCTAACTAAAGTGATCATAGCAATCTTAATAAAAACAGTTGGAGCAAACTGAAAGTCAAGTAATAAAGTTTAATAAAAGTGACCATTGCAATATCCAGAAAACCAGTTTGTATTAAAACTAAATGTCTAGCATAAGGTGTCTAACTAAAGGGACCATAGCAATATTAATAAAAAACTGTTTGGAGCTAACTAAATGTTAAGCAATACATGTTTAACTAATTACAATTTGCAATATCAGTAAAACAGTTTGGAGCAAAATACTCTGACCTGTGCCTTGGCTGGTAAGCAGCAAAGAAAGAGGAAGTCATGTGTCTGTCAGGGCTTTATATATGGATGTGATGCCTGTTACTGATTGGTTTAAAGTTTTTTCTGATTGACTTGTGCTGCTGGAGGCATAAAGTAAAAAAAGTTATGCAAAATATGAAGCCTCCTGTCATGTGATAAAATTGTGTCTGCTGCTATTTATTTATTCATTAAGCTATTCTTATCTACATCTGTATTTACTTCTGGTAAATGTATTAGATTAATACCGATCCTTCCCTTCCTTCAACCGATCAGAAACCACCTAGAGTATGAAGAGACCTATTTCCCCCCCAGTAACTGGATGACACACAGTCCTGGAGGTACAACACAATTTTATTGGCGAATGGGAGAAGCTGTGCCTGTCTGCGTTCCTTCTTTATTAGTTGGTCCCCTAAGTGGACCTCATCTATCGACCCTGCTTGAGCTCCATCCTTCAGGAGATCAGGCAGAGGAAGATTATTAAAATCTTCTGAAGCTGGAGCAGATATGGCGGCTACATCCTCTGTCCGCTCGTGGTAGAGCTTCAGCATGTTAACATGTAACAGGCGTCTAGCCCTGAGGCCTGAGTGTCACATTTCCGGTCCACTACCCGATATAGGCCCTGCCAGGCAGCCTAAAGGCTAAAGCCTGTCGTGCTGGACATGTTTCAAAATGAAAAACTTCTGACCGACCTGAAAGCAACTGCTCCTGGTTCGCCGATCATACCAAGTGTGCTGGAGCTTCTGGGCCGCCTGGAGGTTCCCACGCACCGGGTGGCTAAGTTCCTCCAGTCGGTCCCTTAACTCCAGCACATAGAGAGAATCCTGTGGATGCCTGAGGCACCTCCCGATATTCCTTTTCCCCAGCACCCTCCCAGTGCTCCCGGACAAGGTCTAAGGGCCCTCTAACCCTCCGTCCGAACATTAATTCAAACAGAGAGAATCTTGTGGATGCCTGAGGCACCTCCCGATATACGAACAGGAGATGGCAGGATCTTTCCCAGTCCTTGCGAGTCGCTGCAATTGAAGCACAATTGCAATTGAAACGTGCAATTGAAGCGCTCGCACAGGCCATTCCTCTGCGGGTTATAGGGGGAGCTTATAATCCATTTAATGCCACATAACCTCCACAGTTGGTTAGTTATATTGGCAGTAAACTGGGTGCCCCGATCCGAGATGAACTCCTGGGGGAAACCCATCCGGGAGAACACTCGCATCAGAGCTGCTTTGGCCACAGTCTCCGTCTGAATGTTGCTCAGGGCGACTGCCTCGGTGTACTGAGTCGATTAATCCACAATGATCGAATGTACTTCTTCTTCTAGGCTTAGCCAGGGGACCTATGATGTCGACAGCTACTCTGGCAAAGGGGTCTTCAATGATGGGTAGGTGGTGGTGCTTGGCAGATCACCCCGCTTCCCCACTCTCTGACAGACATCACAGGTCTGGCAATACTGACTCAGATCCTTGGAGATGCCTGGCCAGAAGAAGCGTGAGCTATCTTCAACAGCTTATGCCGATATTTCCTGGGTGCCACCAGCTGTCTGCTGGTAGTAGGAGCTGTCTCTGACTTTCTTTGCTCTGCTATGCAGTACAGCATATTTGTTACAGAGATCCCCTCTGCCTACTACGAGACCCTTACTGTTGTCTCTACACTGGATACTTTCATATTATTGCTACTTTTGCTATTACGTGGATACTTTTCTATCACAGTTTATACGAATGCACGAATAGCCGAGCACCCGGCCCTTGGCGTATGCCGCCAATTAACCCCGTTCACCTCTCTAACAACCGAAGGAACTGACAAACGCCCGACCACCCTAAGTGAGGAGTGTGCCATTAATCAATGCATCTGCATGACTAACACTTGCGGCATGTTAATGGACAAGCCACTGCGGATCCGCGGCTAATTGTACCCCCACGTCTGCTCACATGATTGACGACCTTGGCGTGCACGTGATGTCACGCACGCACAACGCGTGCACACTTTGGGGTCAAGGAGCGATCTCAGACAATCGGAAAGGTGAAGCAGGTATTTAAACCTAAAATTACCTTTCCTCGTTTCCCTGTCGTGGTTGTCCGAGAGCGCGTTCCTGATTCAAGTTTCTTCTGTTTTTTGACTTTGATTTTGACTTCCCTGTATTTCTGGTCTCCCTGACCTCTGGCTTTCCTTTATCATTGTGTCCCTTTCTGTGTCCACTGACCTCGGCTAGCACCCTGACTATTCTTTGGATGGCCGGACTAACATACCAAAGAATAGTCAGATGGATTAGTCAGCCCCAGAGTGTGAGCCATGCTGGGTGGTGCGGGCCGCCTGCCGGGACATTGCCGGGTAGGTTTCTTCCAGAGCCTGGAGGGGCAGATAGGCGGAGGTAAGGTGGCCCAGGTCATTGCCGAGTAGCACGTCAGCTGATAGCTGGTCCATGAGCTCGACTTTCACTCTCTGGTCTCCATCGCCCCAGTCATGGTGAACGTGGGCAGTGGGTAGGCTGTGGATGGCTCCCTCTGCTACCTGGATGGCGACTGTCTTCTCCTCCTCTGTAATGAACTAGGGTTGAACTAGAATCAAGCTGCCACTGGTGTCTCGCAGCCCCTGTACAGTGCGACCAATCAGCCAGACTGTCTGCCTGCGGTGACTCCAGTTGTTGGTGGCTTGGATTGGGTTCACCTGATACAGGAAGGGCCAGGCTTCTTCGTTGGGGTTATGGGTGTCCATAGGGTTGTGTGGGGTTCGCCCCATTCTTCTGAGCCAAGACATAGGCTTGTGCTTCTGAAAAGATCCTGGCCATGATTTCTGCTGCGTGGGTCTCTACATAGTAGGCCAGGCGCTGGGCCATTTCTTTATCGAGGGCATTCTTCTCATTCTGGCTGCGGTACATATGTCTCACAATTTAGTTGATTTTCTTCCATAAGGGCGGCAATCAGATCAGCGTTGGTATAAGTGCTGGCCGATTGCCCTCTGGCTTCCAGCAAATCTTGTAGTGTGTTTGTTTGGCTCATGAACGCTAGTTCCATTCGGACGGGAATTACCTCTGCTAATTCCCTTCCTTCAGCCAGTCAGGAACCACCTAGAGTATGGACAGACCCATTTCTCCCCAGTTACTGGACGACACACAGTCCTGGATGTACAACACAATTTTTTGGGCCACACACAGCTTTTATGCATATCCCCATGCAAGGGGTCTCCCACACAACTGTACAGGGTCACATCCCAGGATCCCCCCCCCTTCCTGGGGCCCTAGCGCAGGAAGGGGACTCTGTTCCCTTTGTCCCCAAAGCCCGCAACTAAAACACAGGGTTTCCCACCCCAGGTGCCAGGGGGGTCTTCTTCCCAGGAGCCTCTGTGCCTGGCACAGAAAAGCCCACCCACAGGGAGAGAGCTAGTATCTTTGTCTCTCAGGCACAGGAAAGCCCGCCAAACCAGCCAGTGCCCCAAAAGCGTCCACACCAATCTCAGGGACCCGCACAATGGCTCCTCTTTCAACAGACCTCCGTTCGCGATATCCCGGTGTGGAACCCAGACAAGGGAAGCGTCTCCATTCGGGGGATGAATGCTCAACCTGGCCGCCGTTCGTCAGTACGAATGGCGGCCACCCAGGGGAGCACTCATTAATTACTTCCCTTGCGGTTTCACACCTAGGTTGCAAGTGCGAACGTTCTGTTTAATTGGTGCAAACATTCTAATGGGGCGCATGGGGGGTCCTCATTCGGGGAATGAACGGGATGAGAAACAACCCACGAACAGTCCCCCTGGTTGGCGTTCGTCTAACGAAATGGTGGCCACTCAGGGGAGTGGTCATTAATTGTTTCCCTTCTGGTTTGCGGCTTGACACTTATGTTGCGAGGTGAGAACATTCTAACCTAACATTCTAAATGTGATATCGGGGTGGTCCCTGTTCAGGAGGGGAAGGGATTCCCTTCGTTGAAGCAGCCCGAATGAGGAAGCGGGCACAATACACGAAAACATAGAAAAATACACATAATTTAAAGGGAAAGTCACGAGCAGGCAGTGGTTCTGCAACATTATATATAGTCTTTTATTTCTTTATGTTTTAATTTTTATTCTTTATTTATTCTATTTTCTTTATTGCTTTCATTTTTTAGTTTATTTATTTATATTTATCTTATTTTTTACTTTTATTTGTTATTTATTTTTTTATTTTCTCAATTTCTTCTCTTTTTTTTCTCTATTTTTCTCATCCCATTTTTTTTATTTATTAGTTCTATCCCCCTCTCTTCCTTTCTTTGTATACAGCCTTCTGTGATCTATTGATATTTCGTATGCCTGGTTTCGGCTGCACGCATGTGCATGGTAATCCCCGTTCGGCAGATTGCCTGGGGACGCATGTGCAAGATCAATGGAGGTTCATATGCTTTGTTCGCAAGTTTGTGCACATTTGTGAACAAGCATCCAGTGTCGTTCGTACGTATGATCGTACGAATGGTCTTTGCTCTTTGCATTATTTAACTTTTTTAGTTTGCGCTTGCACCGTTAGTGTATAGGCGTCCCTTATGCGTTCCAGAGAACAGGCAACGCTTTCTTGTGTTCTACCTAAGCAGAAGTGATTCTTTGGTGCCTAGAGAAGTGTTCTTTTTCTTATTTTTATTTTACATTTTTTACTTTTTTTTTTACTAGATTTTAATATTATTATGTCTCTCCCTCCTTTGACACACAGAGGTAAGTCATGGATTATTGCATTTATAGATATTTAGTGCAATTTGTATGTTTTGTGTTAATTATTTATGTTAATGATATTCACTTAAGTGAATTAGTGGCTGACCTTTTTTGCACTGTTTGTTATATATACACTCACGTTTGCTTTGTGGTGTTAGCTTGAAAAAGACCTCTTAGCGGGTCGAAACGTTGCTGTTCTTTTTGTTTCATTAAAACTGTCTGCAGCTTCAACACCTTGAGTGCCTGGGAAATGTCATTGTTGCCTTGTTGTTGTGGGATTGCTGGTTCTGCTCCGGAGCACCGGGTGGCTGCTGGGATTGAGTGCGGCTCCTACCATCACTTTTATTTTCATTTATGAATTGAATTCTTCTAGATCAGCTATTTTGGCCTAAAATTTGCCATATGGTTTCCAGTTAGGTCTGCCTAATACAAACATACTACCTAATGCATACATCGTTAAACGTTAAACCCAATATCTACATCCATACACACATACTGATTAATGCGTAAATCCATACACACATACTGATTAATGCGTAAATCCATACACACATGCTGCTTATTGTGTACATCCATACACACACACGGTCTCACTGGCGTACATACCGTTGTCGCAGCTGCGACAGGGCCCAACCGGTTATGTACACCAGTTTGCCAGCCTCTTCTCAGTGGAGGATCAATGCTCCCTCGCCGCCTGCAGGACTGGCCGCCGGGCAGCCCCACTGGGCCCCAGGGAATCCCCTCAGCACTCCCAAAGGTAGGGAGGCTGGGGGATTTAATAAAAAAAAAAATGAGTGTGTGTGTATATGTGTGTGTTACTGTGTGTGTTAGTTATGTGTATGTTATTGAGGGCTTGTGTGTCTGCTAGTGAGGGTCAGTGTGTGTGTTAGTGTGTGTGTCAGCAGTGGCGTACATATGATCCATGGGGCCCCGGAGCGAAAATTGATCCGTGGGTCCCCCCCCTCCCCTGCCCGCACTTCGGTTACCGAACAGTTGGACCCCCCAGAACAGGAGTGTGCAGCCCATTAACCTCCCTGACTTATGTTTAACCGCAACGTTCTAAGTGGTTAGCTGGGTGGCCGTCGCTCATATGTGTGAACACGTGGCGGCAGCCATCTTTAGCCGCGAACACATACAGCGATGTTTGGTCGTCGAGTGCATGGAACTATAATCAGACACTCGACGGCGCAAACACCGCTGGGACTTCCATATCTTCATACGTTCATCTGGATTCGTATGAGAAGAGCAGTGTTTGGTAGGAACAAGCTCCCGAACCAGAAACATAGACCAAGTGCCCATACGAACTCTTACGTTCTGTATTTTGACTATTTTATGTATTTCCGAAATAGACCGCACAACCCGATTTCATGGAACTCTTTTGGGCAGGAGCCTCTTGTGCGGTCAGTCAATATGTGACTTCCATGGAAATCTGGGACCCCTGAACCGACCTGGGTGATCTTTGGGTATGTTGGATATAACTTTTGTGGGGTTTCCATGGGTTTTGGGGATACTTTCGGGGTAATGTTAAGGAGGTATTATCTTATTATGTATGGGAGTACCCTGGACCTGAGAGCCAATGTGATTGTGTAATTGATTATACTGTGGTTTAACAAAGAAAAAAACAGACAAAATCAGAAAAAATAGGGCGCCCCCTAGCAGATTATCGTAGATATAAATAAAACATAACTTTTAATAGTTACTTGTAGTAAAATACTCATGCTAATATTGAAAAAATAAGAACAACAAAAAATAAAAAATAACAAAAGGTATAGATAGTATCTCCTAAATGGGATATATAACCTAAAGGTATCTCCCGGATGGGAACGATACAATCTTGAAAGGAAAGGGAATCCCAATATAGTGCTCGTACCGTTACTTCAAAGTAATAGCAACTTATGATAATGCTCCCATCTGTAATCATAGACGGCTAATACCTCTCCCAACAGAGCCCTTAATAGAAATAAGGAAAATCTTGCAGTATAAAACGTAGCAAGATTGTACTACATATGAGAGAGAGAAATAGTAACACATACAAACAGAGAAAGGAGAGTCTGTGACTAAGTTGCTAATGTAGCTCAGCTGGATTTTGTATCAGAGGAAAAATGATACAAAGTAGATAGTTCCTCTGTGATTATCAGTGGTGAGATCTCGCTTAACTGGGGGGTGGTTTCGGGGAAGAAAGACTGAACTAACAGAGCCTCCAAACAGGCAAATGAAAATACCCCTAATGTCCCACAACCCTCAGAGAACAAAGCCCAATCCAGGCAGTGGAAGCAGAGACTTCAAACTTTCTGGCTAACAAAAACTAAAACTAAAACGGCTGGAGCACCAACACCTCTCTAACCTAGCTACCTGACACGTGTTTCGGCGCTGCTAAACACGCCTTCTACTGAGGCTATACAGGAGTCCTCGCAAATCGGTGGCTTCTTTATAGCTCAATTTTGCCAATGGATCAAGGGGGCGTGTGCTGTCTGTTCGCGCCAGAAACGGAACCCGAACAGGCCACGCCCCCCCATTGACGTGTCACCGTGTGATAGGTTGACACATCTATATGCAAACATGCATTTTTAACCATCTGAGTACCATGGCTGAGAATGAAGCCATTTCGCTGGTACAGATGGCTAAATAGACAAAGGGTGCAAAACCACATATAAATATTGTTGAATATAAGTAATCACCCCAGTGATAACAGGGGAGATACAGCTCAATACTAGGAAGCATGGAATACATTCTTTTTACATATGCATCCAATTAATAATCTGGCACAGTAGTTATCAGACAATCTTGTAAAGGGCTTACACCAATGTGTATAATTTACCTATTAAACTGATTTACTGTACCATGATGTTGGATATGCCTCTCAATATGACGTCATCTTATAGTCCAAAGAAGATGGTTAACCCTCTTAGATTATTCAAGGGACCATTTCAAACCTCTGGACTCTTCTTATACCCAGACAAATGATCCAGAGGTGCATCAGTCGTGTAAAACCATGGTTACTTATATTTCATTGATCGTGAAGAAGTGGATTTATAATGTGTCAACTGCTAAGACGTTATAGGCCACCGATATAGTAAATTTGTGTTGAAAATAATAAAAGAAAGTATTTACAGTATTTATAAAAAAAGTGTATACAATGAAATTGTAATAGCTATCTCCTTGGTGATATAATTTCTCAATAAAGGGAGTAAAGGTAAATCCCTCATTTAGCCCATTGGGGGCCAGAGTTTTGAACCTATGTATCCAGTAGCACTCTCTTTTGAGGAGGGTAAGGTCTAAATCACCTCCTCTACATCCAAGAAGTACCTTCTCAATCCCTGCAAACCTGATGCCTCCTGAGTCCCCATGATGATGACTACTTATATGTCTCGCCACTGGGGTATCCCTAAGGTTTCTAACAGAGTGTATATGCTCCATGACCCTCCATTTTAGGGGGTGGATGGTTTTACCCACATATCTGAGTCCACATGTACACATCAGGAGATAAATTATCCCTTTGGTGTTACAATTAAAGAATTGTTTAACATTGCACACACTTTGGTCACTTGAATCTGTAAGGCATTTGGAGTCTTTCTTCATATATCTACAGGCCACACATCTGCCACAGTTATAGGTACCTTGTAAAGAGAGCCAATTTTGGCCAGTCTTTTTGGAGGAAAAGTGGCTAGGTACTAGAACCTCCTTAAGATTTCTGCCCCTACGTGCTGTAAGAGATACGTAGGGGGTCACAGCTCCTTTGAGCTGGGGATCTTGGGATATAAGGGGCCAGAACCTCCCCAATATTTTTTGGCCTGATCCCACCCAGAGTCAAAGTTCGCTATACAACGAATAGGTGCCGGTTCATTGAGTACCGGTTTATCTTTAAGGAGTTCCATCCTATCGCTGTGTAATGCTCTCTGATATGCATGCTTTAAACAGCAATTGGGGTCTCCCCTCTCCTTGAATCTGGTTTAAAGTGACTTGGCCTGAATAATAAATTCCTCCATGATTGAGCAGTTCCTCCTGAACCGGAGGTAATGTCCAACCAAGCCTCTCTTCAAAGTGGTCGGATGGTAACTCTCCTATCTCAACATAGTGTTAGTTGAGGTGGGTTTCCTGAAGAGTGTTGTCTCACTGTTTTGTTTAGAATTAGTGCTAAAGGTACAGTCTATAAAGTTGAGAGAGGAACCCCCAATTTCCATCGTGAACTTCAGGTTCAGGTTGTTGGAGTTCAATCTCTCCATGAATGCCGTAAAACAGTCCCCCGTGCCTGTCCAGACAATGAGGACATCATCTATATATCTTTTACATAAAAATATATTTTTGGTGTAATATTAGTGTTCGAGAAGACCACATTTTCTTCCCACCAACCCAGGTGCAGGTTGGCGTATGATGGGGCACAAGATGTACCCATAGCTGTACCCTGCACCTGGTGGTAGTATTGACCATTGAATAGGAAGAAATTGTGGGTCAACACAAATTGCAGCAGATCCAGCACAAAGGAAGTATGTCGTTGGTGTCTGGACCCACGTGTCTCCAAATTGTGTCTAGTATGCATTAGTCCAAGGGGGTGTGGAATCGACGAATACAAAGCTTCCACATCCAAGCTACACAACAAAGCATCTCTTGGTAAATTAAAAGAAGCTAAACACTTCAGTGTGTCCTTTGTATCCCTAAGGTATGAGGGTAACTTTTCTACGAAGGGGCGAAGTATTTTCTCTCTATATATATACTGGCTTTGCACGTCAGGTTATTCGACCCGGACACAATTAGTCTTGCTGTTAGATTCGTATATTGTTTGTGCACCTTGGGTAAACAATAGAAAGTTGACATGGTCGGGCTTTTAACATAAGTATCTGCATATTCGTCTTTTCCCAAGATTCCATCATCAAACGCTGAGTCCAGGAGTCCCTTTAGGTCTGACAGGAATTTAGCCGAGGGGTCTTTGGGTAATATTTTGTATGTAGTGTTGAGTATATTAGTAGTCAGCTGAAAATACTGTAGTCTATTTAACACCACAATGTTCCCCCCTTGTCTGCGGGTTTAATGATGATGTCCTCGTTGTCTTGCAGGTCACGAAGGGCCCGCCACTCACCACTAGAAAGATTACTATGTGGTCGAGGTTGTAAAGAATCAACTCTGATCTTTTGTATCATGTTACAAGTTGAATCCACGAACATATCTATGTTTCTAAAGTCTCTGATGTTAGGGGTAAATTTGCTTTTGTGCCATAGGTCAGTATAGGGCAATGTGATTGCATCATCATTCTCCTCTAGAAGAGACACTAGATCATTAAGACATTGATATTCCCTAACATTGAACCTCAAGTCCTTGGCTCTTTTCTCCTTTTCAGTGAGAAAGAACTTATGAAGGGCTAACCTTCTCCCGAATAGGTGAATATCTTTCACCCATTCGAATCTATGAAAAGAAGGGACGGGAACAAATGATAGCCCTTTCATGAGTACCTGGTTTTGGGGTCCAGTGGGTGCCCTATCAGAGAGATTGATGACTTTAGTGTTGATGTTCAATAACGTTTTCGTGCCCTCCCCCTGTACCTCGTCTGTCTGTATTGTGATTGAAGTTCCCCCTCCCGGGGTTTTGGCCTTAAAAAGCTACCCTTTTTTTGGGATACCTCTTGTTTGGGTGGTGTTGGGGGGTAATGAGGATGTACTTGTACCCTCATTGTCAGTATCGGAGGTCTCGTACTCAGACGTGGTACATTGGTCTGAATCAACACGTGTACTTTTCTTGAATCTTCTATAGACCTTATCATTTTTATAGTCCTGATTATCCCTCAGGAACTTTTTATGTTTTCAATTTTTAATAGAATCTTTATATTTGTTCAGATTTTGTTGGAGTTTAAGTTGAGAGTTAAAGTTAGGGTCATCTTTATGTTTTTGGATAGCCTCAACTGCCTCTTTAACATTATCATTGACTTGTGCTAATCTTTGGTTCTCAAATCTGCAAATGATATCCATGAAAATACGGGAACATAGGTTAGCTGCCTCTTCCCATTCTTTCAGGAGGGCAGCGTCTTCCATTTGTGTATTGGGCATAACTTGTATCCTAAGTCCCCTAGGGATCATGGATTTTCTGAGATAGTTTTGTATAGATGAAATTTCCCATCCCAGTCTAATTTGTTGTTTTCACGTATTTGATATATGTCTAAATTTGGAATCAATGCTAGTATCTTGGGAGATAAAGGTGCTTTCTTTGTCTGTGAACACCTTTTCAGCGTCCAGACACCATTGATTGGAATCTTTTAACTGGTTCAAAAAATTGGCCATTATTAAAAACACACAAGGAGTATGACACACGTAGGTATTGAAACCTCTTGATAAATTTTGAAGAAACAAGAGCTAGATAGCCCTAGGGGAACCAGCTAGGTGTTTGTCAGGGGTGACCAGAATAGGGGATAACCCTCACATAAGTATACAGGGAGTGCAGAATTATTAGGCAAATGAGTGTTTTTACCACATCATCTTCTTTATGCATGTTGTCTTACTCCAAGCTGTATAGGCTCGAAAGCCTACTACCAATTAAGCATATTAGGTGATAAGCATCTCTGTAATGAGAAGGGGTGTGGTCTAATGACATCAACACCCTATATCAGGTGTGCATAATTATTAGGCAACTTCCTTTCCTTTGGCAAAATGGGTCAAAAGAAGGACTTGACAGGCTCAGAAAAGTCAAAAATAGTGAGATATCTTGCAGAGGGATGCAGCACTCTTAAAATTGCAAAGCTTCTGAAGCGTGATCATTGAACAATCAAGCGTTTCATTCAAAATAGTCAACAGGGTCGCAAGAAGCGTGTGGAGAAACCAAGGCGCAAAATAACTGCCCATGAACTGAGAAAAGTCAAGCCTGCAGCTGCCAAGATGCCACTTGCCACCAGTTTGGCCATATTTCAGAGCTGCAACATCACTGGAGTGCCCAAAAGCACAAGGTGTGCAATACTCAGAGACATGGCCAAGGTAAGAAAGGCTGAAAGATGACCACCACTGAACAAGACACACAAGCTGAAACGTCAAGACTGGACCAAGAAATATCTCAAGACGGATTTTTCTAAGGTTTTATGGACTGATGAAATGAGAGTGAGTCTTGATGGGCCAGATGGATGGATTGGCAAAGGGCAGAGAGCTCCAGTCCGACTCAGACGCCAGCAAGGTGGAGGTGGAGTACTGGTTTGGGCTGGTATCATCAAAGATGAGCTTGTGGGGCCTTTTCGGGTTGAGGATGGAGTCAAGCTCAACTCCCAGTCCTACTGCCAGTTTCTGGAAGACACCTTCTTCAAGCAGTGATACAGGAAGAAGTCTGCATCCTTCAAGAAAAACATGATTTTCATGCAGGACAATGCTCCATCACACGCGTCCAAGTACTCCAAAGCGTGGCTGGCAAGAAAGGGTATAAAAGAAGAAAATCTAATGACATGGCCTCCTTGTTCACCTGATCTGAATCCCATTGAGAACCTGTGGTCCATCATCAAATGTGAGATTTACAAGGAGGGAAAACAGTACACCTCTCTGAACAGTGTCTGGGAGGCTGCGGTTGCTGCTGCACGCAATGTTGATGGTGAACAGATCAAAACACTGACAGAATCCATGGATGGCAGGCTTTTGAGTGTCCTTGCAAAGAAAGGTGGCTATATTGGTCACTGATTTTTTTTTGTTATGTTTTTGAATGTCAGAAATGTATATTTGTGAATGTTGAGATGTTATATAAAAAATAACAGAGGTCATATTGAGAGGCATATCCAACATCATGGTACAGTAAATCAGTTTAACAGGTTGACGTCATATTGAGAGGCATATCCAACATCATGGTACAGTAAATCAGTTTAATAGGTAAATTATACACATTGGTGTAAGCCCTTTACAAGATTGTCTGATAACTACTGTGCCAGATTATGCTGTATATGGCCTCTATTCCAGTTATTAATTGGATGCATATGTAAAAAGAATGTATTCCATGCTTCCTAGTATTAAGCTGTATCTCCCCTGTTATCACTGGGGTGATTACTTATATTCAACAATATTTATATGTGGTTTTGCACCCTGCTACACTCTCTGGAGTAGGAGAGGTCTACCCACTGGAACCTTCTGATGTGGCTGTTTTTATTTTATGTTTGTGAGTGCAATATTATTCCCCTTTTTATTCCATTTGTGTGTGGTTTTACATTATGTTTTTATTCAAGTGATTAAATACCTGAAGAGTTTTATCTCTATCCTGAATGCTGTATTTATACTTTGAACAAGACGTATATTCTAACATATGTATAGTAAGTTTTAAATTTGGTGTGATCACACACACACACACACATATATATATATATATATATATATATATATATATATATATATATATATATATATATTTGTTCATTATGGTGCACCACACTCTTTTTTGCTGTTTTGTTTTATATTTCATTTATTGCTGCCTTCTTAACTACTTAAGCCAGTATTGACAATCTCTAAATTCTTTTATTAGAATGGAATTTTAACTCATAGAATTGCTGAGAAATTGGGTGTGAAAATCTGTTGTGTGAATCATTTTATAATCAAAGCCACATGGATCACATTTCTTCTCTATTCTGATGTCTTGAGTTAACAATTATAACGATTAACCTATTGACCATGTCCGCATGCTTTTATACATTGAGTTTCTGCCACATGATTGATTGAGTAGATACCTACATTAATGAGTTTAAATAGGGTTTAAAGAAGATGCATTACAATTCATATATTTATATACACATATTCAGAAGGTTCCATAAAGGTACACAGCCAATAATACAGTCAATAATAGCATCATGTCAAGACATTGTTAGACAACATTTATGTACATAAGCCACAGTCTACAATCTTATTGTTTAGATCCATCATTTTTAAAGCATATATTGTTTATATAAATTAATCCAAATATTTATTGGTGTAGAATACATTCACAGTTGAAAGGACAGATACATAATTTGCAATTGTCCCCAATATGGGTTGTATATCAGCAGACAAACAAAATAAAATTTGGGTACATTTTAAAAAATGTCCCAATAGCATCTACACTCAAACTGTAACTGTACTAATAGATCTTCTATGGTTAGCTCTAGTAAAATCTTCTGTGTGTTCTCTTACGAGGTCAGATACACCTTTTGGTGGTCCAACGGCATTGAATACAGCTCTGGAGTTGCATGATCTAGGTGAATTGTTGACCTCATTTGTTACCGTACAGCTGTTTTGTATTTTTTCAGGAGTTGCAGGCAGAACACTTGTATTGTAGAAGTCTGTTGAATCATTAATCATCCGTGTAGATGAGTTTCGACTTTTCTCTTTCCATTGTTGGATTTTAATATCTCTTTGTGCTTTATTGAGTTTATCTAACTTCTGAGCCACAATTATAGGAGATTTACCACAGGTTCCTTTCATTGCATGAATAAAGAATCTAAAACAGGCAGTAAAAATTTAATATAAGTTAATGTTGAAGGCAATCTATATATTCAGAGAAATAATGTCACAGACATAGATATTATGACTGATACTGCTAAAGGACTATATTGGAAGAGTCATACCTAATTTTCTTCTTTTCAATTTTCAAAATAGCTTGATAACTTGATTAAATTATGTAAAACAGAAACTCTCACTTTAATAAATGACTTCAGCTAAAATAAATTAGTGAAAACATGATTAACCTGATACACTATATATACAAAAAATATACGAGATGTTAAATTGTGTAGCATGTCACTACCTAATTGTAAATAGTATTATTTTGTTATTTCCCAATTCAATTTTAACGACATGTAACAAAATGTATTTCTACTTATATAATTATCTTTTCCTAGTCATAGGCCATGGTGGCACAACAATGGATAGCTCACTCCTCTCTCTAATTAAACAGGAACCTAATTAAAAGAAAATGTATAAATATCCCCTCCTCCCACCCTTTTCACCCTCCATCTTGTCCCAGGTAAATCTACAGGGCAGGATCTTTGTACTGCCATGGCCTATGACCAGAAAAAAATGCAGTAAGTAGAAATACATTTTCTATTTTTCTTGCCATTTCCATGGCAGCACAACAAGGGGTAGTACCCAAGCAATTACCAAGGGAGACTCCAAAATTACCAAATGCAAGTGAATTGAAACAATCAAAGTGACAAACCACAGCTCAATGGTATGTACATTTACATATTTACAAATACAATATCAAAAGAACATTCTTGTGAAAATGATCAAATTGACCCACTCTGTTCCAAGTAGCTGCTCTCTATATCAGTTCTGGAGAAATGTTAGCTGCGGCAGTCCATGAGGATGAAATGGACCTAGTAGAATGAGCCTTATACCCACCTGGGACAAGAATGTCTGAGGACTGGTAAGCTCTCTGTTGATGGCTTTAAAAGCTTGTAGGCCTTTCCTTGTCCCATTAGTATTTGTGATGTACGCCAGTTCAGATTCAGAGTAAACTGTATTGTTATTTGTACCATGTATAAACAAGGACAATGAACCACAGTTGGCCTCTGGACCGATATGCAGCAATAATTTAAAATACTATTTAAAAAAAAAAAAAAAAATGTACTTCCCCTGTAAACTTGATACCACAATTTCCTACAGTGTTAAAAAGTACAAGCCTAATAATACATCTACATTATAATAGTGCCACCATATAAAAGTCCAAAATACTACCCCAATCTAATTAAAAATTGTCATTCAGTTAACACTCTAGTGCAAATAAATACCCAATACAAGTCAGAGAAGAAATGGAATCCAAAGGGAGATGTATTCATGGCTTTCAATACCAGGGGTAAATCCCAATAGATTTAACAAGAATATTAATCTTTAAGACTGAAGTAAGGCATATGGCCATGTCCATACCAAAGGCCCACTTATGGTTAGTGAGGACTGAGACATGAACATTCAGAGTATTGTAATCCAGGCCTTTGTGTAAACAATATTGTAGGAATTTCAACATGTCTGAATATCCACCTGTTTAGGAAAAGCCTAAGAAAAAAAGGCATCCCCATATATGTATATGTAGTTTAAGTGGGATGCTTCCTGGCTTGTAAAAGGTTATCAATTACTGCAGAGGAGAAACTTTCATCATTCTGCCTTTCCTTTTCTAATCTCCATGCATTAAGGTTAAGGGAAAGTGGGTTTGGATGAAACACAGGTCCTTGGTAGAAAAAGGATGAAACTCTTGGAAAATCACATGGAGGTTCCATGCATAGACTCAGAAGAAGGGGAAACCATGGTCTGCGAGGTCAATATCAGGCTATAAGGATGATGGATAGTGGTTCTTGCTGTAACTTTCTCAGGAGAAGAAACAGGGGAGGAGTGTGTTGAAATACATATCCCAGGCTGAATCACCATTTGCATGATAGGGCATCCCTTCCCAGAGCCTGAGGATCAATACATTTGAGAAGAACATAGCTGAAAAGAGACATGCGCCCATCAAGTTCATGGATGGTAGAACAAGCCTTACATGAATTACATCCCCTAAATATCCCCTGATTTTTTATTGGTATTATTTATATTGGTTTTGATGGCATAACTAGTTGAAAATAAATTTTTTAAATTTTGATTTTTGATCTATATATAAGTCTTGGGTATTTAGGTAATGTGGTTCCTAAATGGGATCTTGCAGTAGGATTGACCAGTGCTTTTGTAAACTTATTTTTTTTTAATTTTCCAGTGATCAAGTCCATCAAATTCAGCCTTTCTCACATTTGATTTTTGCTCTTGATCCAAAAGAAGAAAAAAAAACCACTGTATGAAGCACTTCCAATTGTGCAACAAACTAGGAAAAAAATCCTTCTTGACCCATGAATGGCAGTCAGATATCTCCTTGGATCAAGAAGCTATTAGCCCACTATTTAAAATGTATATCCCTGTATATTATGTTTTGGCAGTTTGTTGCTGCAAATTTCCATTAGTCCACTCTCTTCTGGAAGACTTCATCCAAGATGTGCCTCCATTCCTGCTGAACAGATATGAATAAAATCAGAATGTTCTTTCAGGTTTTGGTACTTCCATAATGTTCATCATTTCGTGATATATCCAACAACTGTGGTTTTGTCTACACAGACTTTAATCTATTTGCAAAATACTTAAAAATGCTTTAGGGCTCTGGAGATGGCTAGCAATTCTAGAACATTGGAGATGAGATCCTTTGCAGAGAATGTCAATTTCCCCTGTGTAAATTTGTCCTGAAGATACGCTTCCCATCCCCAGTTGATGGCATCTGTAGTGATAATAGTCCATGGAATATCTTCCAAGGGGGACCCTGGTTTATATTTTGTAACCACCATATCAGTGACTGGTGTACACTGGATGGTATTCTGATAGGAGACTGTCTGATCTGAACTAGAGAAGGAAATTCTTTTGAAGTATCCTCATTTTCCACTGTGCCCATCTGTCAGTCCCATGGTAGACGATGTGGCGGAACTGCTGACTGTTCGTGAATCTCCCTTCTCATTTACATGTGTTTTCCCTGTATGTTCGTTTATTGTGCTCCCGTTCGGGAGTGCTTCCATGATGGGAATTCCTTCACCTCCCAAGTGGGGACCACCCCAATACCTCATTTAGAATGTTAGGTTAGAATGTTCACACCTACCCGCAATCAAAACAATTAGGGAGTGCTTCCCTGTGTGGCCGCTATTCATATAGGCGAACGCCACCAGGGGGAGCATTCATACCCTGAAAGGAGACGCTTCCCTTGTTTGGGTTTCACACCAGGACCTCGCGGACGGAGAGTAGTCAATCAAGGGACCGAGGCGAGGGTCCCTGAGATTGGTATGGGCTCTTTTAGGGCACTGGCGAGTGTGGCGTGCTCTCGTGAGCCTGAGGGACAAAGAGACCAGCTCTTTTCCCGCAGGCGGGCTTTTCTGTGCTTGGGAGACAAAGAGACGGACCCTTTTTCCTGCGCCTAGACTCCCAGGCACAGAGACTCCTGGGAAGGAGACCTCTGGCGGTTGGTGTGGGGAACCCTGTGGATTTAGTGGCGGGCTTTGGGGACAATGGGAGTCTCTTCACGCACTGTGTATTGGTTATGGGCAATGGTAAATGTTCTATTATTGTGTTCCCATTCATGTGCAATAACTTATGATACCTATAGGAGGTGTAGTGAGCTATGTGACATTAAGAGCAAGAAGATGGCTGCTGCATATTTAATGAGACATGTGCTTTAGGGAGGAAGTGACCTATAGGTGGCCTAGTGAGCACTGTGACGTCGAGTGAATAAAGATGGCTGCCGCATAGTCAATGAGACATGTGCTTTAGGAAGGTATTGAGAATTCTTAAGTCACTTCCTTTCACAAATGACCACATGTAGTATCCGCCTCCTAGAGATGCCCATTAGGTATTGGTTATGTTACCTCTGTGGGTGGTTATTCAAGGGGTTACCAGAAACTAGAGAGCAGTTTCATGACTGGGTCGGAAGAAGCCAGGTGTCTTTAGAGGTGCCCATGTAAATCCATTTAACATGTGGCAAGGAACTCACCTCATTGTTCTGTGTGTTATGCTGATTCAATTATCCTGTGTAAGCTGCTTAATCTCCATGAATAGAGCTAAGTAGATTTCTTACCTGAATGTATTTTTTATAGCAGTGTGTGTTTTTAAAGTATGTTTTTTTGTGTGCTTGATAATTGTATTCCCAGTAAAGTTTTGTTTATACTTTCATCAAAACTTTGTCTCTTGTCTGTTCATTCAAGATATTCACTAATATTTATGTGATTGACCAGTATACCTTTTATTATTTTATTTGTGGTATTATTTCATATTTATGAAATTCAGAACTTCATAAATATAAATAAATTACTTAATTTACCATTACACACTGGGACACCAGGGGGGGGGGGATCATGGGATGTGTTCTTGTATGTTTGTGTGGTAAACCCCTTGCACGGGGTTATGCATAAAAGCTGTGTGTGGCCAATAAAATTGTGTTGTACCTGCAGGACGGTGTGTCGTCCAGTTACTGGGAGGTAAATGGGTCTCTGTATACTTTAAATGGTTAGCGGAGGTAACCAGGCAGGTTACCCTGGGTATGCTACAGAGGAGATTGAACCCACTTTGTATGCTGAGGTTACATTGTCAACCAAAATTGTCAACCAACTTGAGAAGGAAAAATAAACCTTTTTTCCGTCTCATGAGAAAGACTGACTGTACCTTGTTCTGCGTTGAAAGCTTCCGAGATATAACAAAAATAAGATGCCTTTTGGTAACCATTGATCTTCCAACCATGTTGATGAAGAAACTGAATAAAAAGTAGACCGTGGTCTACTTTGAACATGCTCTCTCTGTATGCCAGGATGTTGTTTAGGTAGAGGTAGATCACTATACGCTTTTTTCTTAGTTTTGCTATAGGACCACCAGCAGTTTGGAGAAGGTCCACGGAGCAGTACTGAGATTGGAGGGAAGGGCTCTGAACCGAAAATATCCTTTGTCTATGATAAATCCTAGAAACCTTTGATATTGTGGGCCAGTGGGAACATAAGAATAAGCATGGACTGCAGAGATCCCATCTTGAATTTCCATATTCTTAAATATCGGTTAAATCTGTGGAAATCCAGTATGGGCCTACATCCTTGTGACGCTTTCTTGGTAAGAATCAGCTAGGAATACAATCTAGGCATTCTTTCTACTCTTAGAACTTCCATAATGACACCTTCTTAACGGATTAAATAAACTCTTGTAGAGTATTTTTTTTTGTCCCCTGGCCACTTTGTCATCTGAAAGCTACAACAATCCTGCATAATTCTAGCAGCTATCCTCTTCTTACGATATCTAGAATCCATCTGTCTTTTACAGATTGACTTTTGGAACAGAATCAGGTGTGCCTCTGCTCCACCTGACTGGGAGAAAACCCCATCATAGGGATCTGGAATCATTAACAGTTGAGGTATCTCTGGACTTTCCTCTTCTGATAGAAGACGGCCTGCATCTCCAGGGTGGAGATATACCATATTCTCTATCTGGTCTATAAGATCTGTTGAGGAAGAGTGGTTTGAAATGTTCTACTGGGTCTGGTATCTTAGAGCAGAAAAGCGTTTCTCCTATCTGCTGCTCTTTTAATGCATTCATCCAGGTTTTGGTCGAAAATGAAGAGAGCAGAGACTGTTCTTTGAAAATGCATCTGCTGACCAAGACCTAAGCCAAAATCCCTCCTAGGAGACATGGAGTGGGCCATGTTTCTGGCTAAGGCTTTGACCATATCAACTGAGGCCTGTGAGGTAAAGTCCAAAGCATGCTTAATGTCTTTCTAGCCATTGCAGGATGTGCCAGTGCCAGCTGCAACATAGGTTTTAAAAAGGTTAATTGTGGCAAAAGTGACCTTGCCACTGGTTTTTGGAGAGGACTACTTGCCAACCTTTTGCCCTGTGACTATGGCCCCTTTAATTTGTTTTGGCTGAGAGACTCTATTTGTGGCTATTGGGACTTTAGACAATGCGTCTATGAACTCCCAAACAGTCGAAGTGGTCGCCATTCGACATTCCAACACATGGTGGTGGCCATCTTGTTCGCATGGACAAAAACTGCAAATAGACTTTAGGGGGTCTTAGCCGCGAATGCCCTGGAACTATTTTCGGCATGAAAACCTTGCGGTTCTCCAGCGCCACTTAGCCGCATGAAATCCTGGGTTCGCCTGGGCAAAAATATGACTTCCATAAAGTTTCTGAACCCCTGATCTGATCTGGGTGATTTTTGGATACATTGTTCACCCAGATCAGAGCTATCATGGGATGTAACATTTATGGGGATATGCTGTGTTTTGTGGTACTTATGGTACTTTATAAAAATGTGTGTTTTTTTTCTGCCTGGGGATAATTAAGTTAATGCATTAACTACCTTAATTAGGCAGAGGGGAGGAATTTTTGACTGTATGTGTGAGTGTCGTTAATTGTTACATTGTTTTTATTGATCTGTATAGTTTGTAATGCAGTGCTCAATCAGGTCCAGGGGGTGTGCCTCTGGCCTGAGGAATTGTATATAAAGCCAACTTGAACCATTAAACTTTCAGTTCTACTTCACCCTCAATCTAGAGTCTTGTCTCTTATTGAGGGGAATTGCTATATCACTACAAGGGATTGCCATGATCATCATACTCCCTTGGATAATCACTATTTCTTGTAAGAGCTGTTCCTGCTACGCTGTCTGACGGAAGAGAGGTTCATCCACTGGAAACTGGAGTGGGTAGGAGACGGCGAGACCCCAACCAAGCTGCAGTTGTTCGTGGGGTCTGCAGTACTTATGGTGTCTGGAGAAGTGCTTAAAGCCCTCGGTAAGCACTAGGAGCAACCATCGACCAAGGTACCCAACCGGGGTACAGGAATCTCTGTTACATCCATTATTTTGTCCCTTGAGTGTCTAAGAGAACCCACATTATCCACAGGCAAAATCATACATTTGGCTAACCTTACCACTGCATCATCCACTTTAGGAGCAGAATCCCAAGAAGAAGCATCATATAAAATAGTCTTTAATAGTACTGTGTGTAGGAAAAGTCACTCTTTTTTTATTATTAGATCAGAAAAGAAGCAGCTCGAATTTCAAGTCTCCTCTTTTGAAGAATCCCTCATAAAAAAATAATAAAAACAAAAAAGCTGTTTTGTGCATGCGTAGTTGGCAACATGGTGGCTCCTGATGCCCATTACACATGGAGAGAAGCTAAGAATGCTGTGTGAAAACACTGTGAATTTCCAATAAGCACAAGGATCACCAGGGAAAAAGAAAATACTCATTTGAATGGAGTAAAAAGGGACCAGTAACAAAAAAAAAATGGTGAAATTCTCCAGAAGAGACCTAAAAAGTAGTGGACAAATACCTAGCAGCATCAACCAAGTACATTTTATTTACATATACAACTTCTCCTGGCCACTCAGGTTTCTCCTAAATATAAAGCATGCTCCTCCAGCTGTTTTAGAGTCCTCATTCCCTTTATATTTTACCAATAGCTGAAACTCTATGTGGACTTCTAGCCATCACTTCCAAATTCCCTCCTGCTACCTTGTCTCAAATCCCTATTATGTCCTGGTCCTGTAGATTATAAGCTGTTAGGCTATCTAGCTAAGCACTTTGTATAAAAAGAGCCTCAATGGCCTGATCTCAGCTTATGGGCTGTGTATTTGTCTGTGTATATTGTACGTTTTTCCCTAATTGTACATTGCTGTGGAATATGTTGGCGCTTTATAAATACCAGTAATAAAAAAAATGCCACAACCTACTACCCCAAGGGACATTTGAGAAGTGAGAAATGAGGGCATACAACATTTGCTTACCTTAGGGTCCTCGCAAGCTATCTTTTGGTCACTAAAGAGAGATCTTCAGGGGGACACCTTTGCAGAGTGCTGTTTTTAAAAAAAACTTTCTAAGGAAGATAGGCTGAACTCCCTTGGGGCAAAGGGTAACAAACTTTAGGTAAAAAGTAAAAAAAAATACCATCTTTCTAAAATGGATAGGACAGGAACAAAAAAACTAAAGGTGATTGAGGTAGACAGTGGTATATACCTTTTTCTTTTAATTAGGTTCCTGTCAAATTAGGATAAGGATGTTAATATTATGTTAATATATGTTAATATTATGTTAATATAATAAGAAGTTAGTACTGACAGTATATTTACCTTGGTAAGAGAGCAATGACTGTTGTAATAATACAAACAAAATAGAATGTGGGGTCGGACATCTGTGTCTCCATTATCCAGTAAGGGTTTGCACCTTCATTACACAAAACACAAACAGCATTGTAGACCAATGAAAATACAAAATAGCTGATAATGCTTCCAGTTATAGTAATCCAATGTAGAAAAGTCTGTGAACAATAAAAAAAATAAAGAATCTATGTGTAACACACAGGTGTATTCTTAGTCAACGAGTACACATTAAACAAAACATTGCATTTACATTCTGAACTGTATACAAACTAAAATGTGAAAATAAAGGCACTACAAAATTAAACAAGATGATAAAATAAACTATAACTTGTGTATTTGAATGTTATATATTTATAAAGTGGCTAGCAGACAAGTAGTGAAAATAGGACTTCTTTACTTCAGCACACACACAACAGTAAGAGTAAAACACAAGAGAGACTAACACAAACAGGAAACAAGAGCATAAATTTAACTATGCTGCCATTTGCTGGAAGGTGGACTGCATATCACCTCAATACATAACACCTCAAAGTCATTGAGATAACTGGGAGGGTGAAGATTGTAGCTGTTTCACCTGGACCTTCAGTTGTGCCCACCCCTTCTTCCTGTGCTCTGTCAGATGACCCGCAAGGAACTGGTTCAACAACAACAACTTCTGGAGAACTGACATCTGTATTATCCAGTGGTTCACCATCATCCGGCATCACAGAAAACTAAGTATGACTGGGACCGGCAGCAGACACAAGTCCTGAGGCCACAAGTACTTTTGCAGGTATCCATTTAGGTCCAGAAACATAGTTTCGGGCATAGACATAGACTATAATTCTTCTCACAGTAGAAGCATTATAGTTCTTATTGAATTGCAATTCTCTCTTCTCTTGTAACTCAGATGTCAAATCAGGATGTAAACGATCCAGACAAGTTTTAAGATGCCTGTTCATAAGGAGCTCTGCTGGACTACTACCAGTGCTTGAGCATGGTGTTACATGTTGTTGCAGAAGGAAATTTGCAAGTCTACGATTCCAATCTCCTTTGCTAATTCTCTTTAATGAGTGAGTCTTTGGTGGTCTGAACCATATGCTCAGCTTGACCATTTGATGATGGGTGAAATGGTGCAATCGGAACATGTCAAATAAGATTACTTGCAATGAAAGTTTTTAATTCTGATTAGGTAAATTGTGTTTCATTATCAGACACAATTGTATCGGGCAACCCATGAGTAGCAAACCGCCTCCTTAGAATCTTTATGGCTGTGACTGAGGTAGCAGATGTAACTGGAACAACTTCTAACCATTTTGAAAACGAATCGACAACAAGAAAAAAACAGAAACATCTGTCCATGAAACAGACAAGCAAAATCTATATGTAAACGGGCCAGCAAAACCTATATATATATATACTGAGGCATGCCTCAGTATATCCCAGGGATGTAGTGAGGCTTTAGCGGGAGCTTTAGGTGGAGCATGACGAGTAGATTGACATGATACACAATTATTTACCCACTTCTCAATAACTTCATCCATTTTAGGCCATCAAACGTAGCTTCTGGCTAAAGCAGTAATGCAAACTATTCCAGGATGTCCCTCATGGAGAGCATGCAATACTCAAGCTTGTCCTGCATTCGTAATTATCACTCTGTTTCCCCATAAAAGGCACCCTTTATAGGCAGATAGTTCATGTTGGTGCACTACAAATGGTTTGAACTTTTCTTCCACTTTTGATTTTGGCCACCCCCTCCAAACCCAGTTGAGCACACAGGACAGCAAAGGATCCTTGGCAGACATACAAGCAATGCCACTCACATGTAACGGAGGGTTTGTAATAGATTCCAACATTAGAACCTCAAACATAGGAGGAACAAGGAAGTCAGGAGAAGGCAAGGGTATCAGCATGTGTAATATCCTTGCCAGGACGATACCTGAACTTACAATCATAGGCATTCAGCATAAGGGACCACCTGAGCATGCGTGGGGAAATAATTTAAGGAGTGGGAGTATTGCTGGTGAACAGACCCAGTAAAGGCTTATGATCTATTATAATAGTAAACCTCCGCCCATACAAATAGTCCTGAAACTTTTTTTTTTATTTTTTTTTTAATTCTTTATTTTTGTAGTGCATAAGCTTTGAACAGATGCATGAGAGGTACCCCAAAGGCAATCCTCCAGCTGATAATTAACAGTTGAACATAGAGGTACATGTTACATCCAGCACATTTTTTATATAGGGATAGGATGGGTGTTGAACAATATATGTGTTTGTCGCTTTGGGTGCTTAGGTATTCTCATAACAAGATGCAATAGCGTTTTACTATCTAGTTATGACATTAATATGCTTTGTCAAGAACTAGTATGTGCTTATAAGCTAAGTGTAGAATTGAGAGTTTACAACATATTCAGGTACATGCATATAGACTATGTGTTGCAATTGCACGCATTTTTAAAAGGTAAGTAGGATAGCTTCAGGCTTTCCAACGTGACTATAGTGTGTGTAGAGCATTTTCAACGTTAGTTAGACAGATTGGTAGACCTACTTGAGTGTGTTATATAGCAAACTAGCAGGCATATAGGTTAGGGTGACGCTTCTAGGTGAGGTAGTACAGGCTTGTCATCAACCGCTTAAGTAAAATTAAAGGGATGCGTCCCGGTTACAGTAGGCAAACATACAGGTGTATAGTTAACAGGCTATCAGTAATGGCTTCAACAGTAGTATGAAAGAGATGTTAGAGGCAATGATTACTGTGGGTAGGCAATCTAGGCAGAGCTACAGTGTGTGCAAAAGAACAGTGGGGCAACAATGTAGGGACAACAAGTTAGGAACCATGGAAATAAAATGGATGGCACATTAAGCTACTTGCTCTGTGGGTTCTGTGGTACAGCAAGTAAAGTTCAGCCGATGCCCATAGAGGGGTAGTTCCTGTTACCACTGCTTACTCCGATGGGGGCTTTCTCACGGGCCCTGGCCTCCCGGTCTTTTGGCCCAGGCTTCTCCAGGCTCACCCTCCAGCTCTCCGTCCGAGTTTTGAGTCGCGCCTTTGCCATGGCGTACCGTGACTGGGATGTAGCTCCAGCACTGAGCAATAGGGTAGACCTCCGTGTTGTGGCACTTGTTGCTGCCTCGACCGTAGAGGGTGGAGGTGTGCCGCGCTGGCTTCTGGTTTTCTGCTCGTTGCCAGCCATCTTAGCTGCAACTTGGTGGTCATCGCGGCAGGCACCACCATTTCTCCTCTGCCGAGTTACACTTTGCTGGTCGGATGCTGTCGGGGCCGCTTTGTGTGGAGCAGGTTGTACACGTTGGCGGGCCCCGCTCTGGTGTGCAGAAGCGTGGGTGCCGGCTCCCGAGGTTTCCCGCCTTTGCGGTTATCTGTTCATGCGTTGTCGGATTACCGCCCTGAAGGTCTGCAGTGGGGATCCGTAAAGGCGTCGGAGGGTCACCGGCCGGAGCCATGATGCCACCATTTGGGCCGCTTGGAGGTAGGACATTCCCCTGTCACATAGTGCCGTGTGGAAGCTCGAGCAGAGTAGGTCCACGGCTTCCAGGGAGTGTGATTGGAGATGGGTGCCAGTGTTCCCTCTCTGTGGTTCTTGCTGGGCGGTCATCGTGGATGAGCCCCTGCAGGCTCGTGCCTCTGCTGGTTGGGCAACTGGGGTTGCTTGCCTAGCAGGCTTGTAGGTGTCTTGTGGTGCTGCGCCATATGCTTCCGCAATCTTGGAGGCCCCACCGCCCGCCTTGCTTGGATTGGTCGCGGGTATAGTCGGATGGTGCCGGGCGTAGGGCTCCACTGTTGGCAGGGACCGGGATGTCCCCCACCGGTCCATAGGGGGGGGGAGGGAGTGTTCCAAGCTCACAGGTGGCTGTGTGCAACTTACTGGAGGGTGGCCGCCTTTCTCTGCCGCCTCCCGCGGTAGGCCCCACACTGCCTTTGCTGTGTCCGGTAATTCCGGGCATCGGGTTTGGTATCAGTCGGTTCGGGACGGTCTTCCCAGACCGATGGGCCCCTTGCAGGAGGTTAGTGGCATTTTGCTAGTTTTAATTGTCGTTTTTGTGCCTGTTCTGCCTGAGCTCGTGGAGTGCACGTCTTCTCTGGTCGCTGGTTAAGCTCCGCCCCCGTCCTGAAACTTTTTAACACTGGACACAATAGCTAAAGCCTCCTTGTCAATGTGGGTGTGATTTCTCTCTGCAATAGGAGCCTCAACACCATTTCTCAAAGTGTGACTCAATACAGCCCCTATGCCGTATGGAGAAGCATCGCAGGTGAGGTTTAGTGGTTTCTCCAAATCATAGTGTACAAGTACACTGTCAGAGGACAACAGTTTTTTTGCAACACTGAAAGCTGTAGTATGAATGTCAGTCCATCTCCATGGAGCATCTTTATCTAGTAGATGATGCAGAGTTTCAGCAACAGTGGCTTTGTTGGGTAGGAAAGAATGGTAAAAAGTAATCAACCCTAGGAAAGCTTGTAGTTCTTGATTGTTTGATGGAACTGAAGCTCTATGGATAGCTTCAACCTTGGAATTAGTTGGATGAATGCCATGTGCGTCAACTCTCTAACCAAGAAAATCCACGCTGCTTACACCAAGAACACACTTTTCTTTTTTAAGTTTTAGACCGGCTTCAAGAACAAGTTGGAAAACAAGTTGAAGCTGTGCAGGTAATGACTGTATACACTCTGTTACAATAAGAACGTCATCAAAATAAGGCACTACACCTGGAAGTCCAGATAATAGGTGTGACCAATCTCGCCACATTGCATTGGAGGAGCCTTATTGCCAGCCTGCTGCCTTTGGATTATGGACCGGCAGTTAAATGGTTAATTTTACTGTGCAGAAAGATTTATTTCTTCCTTTCTGCACAGCCGTTCGGTAGATTCTATCTACTGAACAAACAGCCCTTTCTTAGCCTCCCCAGAGCCGTGGGGAGCCGGCAGGCACCGTTAATTGGCCACCCAGAAGCTGGCGTGTGCCCTCCATTTACCTCCCTGAAGCTGCGGTTAACCGCAGCTTAATTGATTGTTACTGGGTGGCCGCGGTTACACTTAGCGGCCGCTAGGTGGTGGTGTTATGGAGCTCCCCGGATGGTCAGGGGAGCCCAGAATCAGTGCACTAAAAGCGGACACTTTTACGTGTAGGCACCGCTGAGCCTCCAGCCATCTGGTTCTTATTCGTGCATATTTAACCGAATACATGTTAATTCGGTAGTTTGTATATGTGAATGTTAACCCAGATAGCACAGCCATGGAGCCAATTCGTGTAATTAAAGACTTTGGCTCCATGGCAATTGAACTGTGTGAATAGGATCTGAGCGCTATTCGGTAGTTTTGTGTGCTCAGATCCCAGCTATCTGGGGATATGTGACATGTCTGTGTTTTATGTATAAAATGTGTCTTTATGTATTTTAAAGTAATATCGTATCTTGTGTTCACCACGTGCATAATGGAGTCTTGCCTCTGTCCTGGCAGATAATTGAATTACTTCTCAATTATCTCCAGGGCAGAGGGGAGGAAGCCAGGATGCATTGTGGGAAAGTATTGTGACTGTATGTCTGTAATTGGTACTTGTCTGTCTGTTGTTACAGTCTTCCATCTGGTCCCCTAGGGGAGTGTCCACTAGGTGGGAGACCTGCATAAATACAGGGGCATGTAGCCCTCAATAACCAGACTACTGCTTGACCCTCAACACGGAGCCTTGTCTCATTCTTGGGGGGATTCACTGTATGCTGATAGAGACTGATTGCCAGGAGTGTAAGCCGCTTGGGAGCTTTTCCTGTTCGTCTGCTAGCAGCTATTCGTGAGGTTCCAGTTCGGGAGTTTGTAGTATACCTTATTCCCTTGTATGCAGTTCGGGAGTTTGGTGCATTCACTTATATCCAATTAGTGAGTTTTGGTGATTCCACAGTAGTTGTCCCTGTCTTTGAAAAGGGGATTATCGCCTAAACGGATTTTAACCCCTTGTCTGCTGAAACGGTCCGTTACAATAGGTCCTCCATTAAATTCAGGAATATGCCAGGAGCAATGGAAACTCCAAACTGCAACAGTCTGGCTCGGAAAGCTTCTTTGTGTGTTATTATCGTTTGTGCATCATCCACAGGTAACTGCTGGTAGGCTTTAGCCCTAGACAACTTGACAGATAGAGGTAGCAAGAATTTGATTAACAGCTGGAATTTGATAGGGATGCTCTTGCAATGCTTTGTTGATTGTACATGTGTAGTCACCACAGATTCTGACATCACCATTTGGTTTCATCACCGGAACTATGGGTGTACGTGGTATTCCATGCGCTTGGAGATAATTAGGTTAGTGTAACTGTTGAAATCAATTATCTCCACACTGGGAGGAAGCATTTTCAAAAGATACATTGTACTCTCATTGGTTGGGATATTGCATTGTCCAGTGTACCATCAGGTCCAGAGGGGTTGTCCTCTGGCCTGACAAATTGTATAAATTGCCATGCATAAGTGCCATTAAAACCAGTTTGTTTTACCCTCAACTCGCAGCCTTGACTTGTGTTGTAGGGAACAGTGAATCCTAGCTCTACTATAGCTAGTGGGATATTCAAAACTTGCAGGTTTTGCCAATTGAAGCAGCGTTTGTCTCTCAGAGTTCGGGAACTGGGATAACCAAGCGGTCGAACTTCCAGCTAGCCTGGAGGCAACCATAACATTTGGTGGCAGCGGTAGGATTATCCTGGAATTCCTAGGAGAGATACAGAGCAGATGGAGAACGCTTACGATAAACTAAAGGATTTACTCGAAAGCCGAGGTGGGAACGCAAGTAACCGTCTGAGGAGGGAGCTGATTGCTGACCTGACCAAGCTGGACCAGAGCTTCACCATGGCCAGTGACGAAAAGACGAGGATTGTTCGGGAAAGGGCCGAACCCTTCTATGGAACTCGTTCAGCAACTGATGGTTGAGGCAGAGGCGGATATTCAAAGAGCTAGAGCCCATGAGCTCAGCGTACTGGCCGCCCAGCATGGTCCGGCCACAACTGTATCCAGCCACCCCACTGAACCTGCGGGACAATGAAAGATTCAGTTTGCAGCGTTTAAGCCATTCGAGGAGAGTGAGATGGGAATCAATGAATTTTTAGCCGACTTTGAGAGGCAATGTGCGCTTTATCAAATTCCCACCGAGGAATGGCCTCGTATCTTGGCTGGGAAGCTAGCAGGGTGAGCGATGGAAGCCTTTAGGACCCTTAGCACAGAGGAGGTGGCCCAATACACGCTGGTAAAGGACACACTGCTGAGACGCTACGCTGTGACCCCCGACACCTATCGCAGGCAGTTCCGTAGCACGGAAAAGAAACTGAATGACACACATGCCGAATGGGCGCACCGAATGCCAAGGGCTGCCACCCATTGGATTAATGGGTGTCGGGCAGTCACTGCAGCCAAGATTTTGGAATTATTTTTGTTCGAGCATTTCTATGACGGACTAGATTAAAAGGACAGGGAATGGTTAAAAGACAGATGACCTAGTGACCTAAATGAAGCCGCAAAAATGGGCGACGAGCACCGCGACTCCCAACTACAAGAGTTCACTAACTCCCGAATGGTGATTCGTACCGAACCTAGAGACAATCACCGAACAAGCCCATAAACTAAGTTTCGTACGCCTGTGTCAGCAGGACCTACCCGATACACAGGACCACCCAACAACTACTCCCAAGACCGCCCACATCCCACCTGCTTCAAATGTAAACAGCCTGGGCACCTGCCCCCTCAAAAACAACTTTGGACTGGGGTGCGGGTAAAGGACTTGTGAGGGTGGGGATTATGGACAACTTGCCCCCTGAGGTTCTACTGGGCAACGACCTAGGTCCCATGACTTCAGCATATGCCCCTTCCTACAACACTGAGGCGCATCCTGTAACCACCCAGTCGCAAGCAGGGAGACAACAAGACCCTTCACCAATGCGGGAGACTCAGGTAAGACTATTCCCGACTGTGGCCCATCCCCGTTCCCCGGTACCCTGGGATACTCCTGCAGCCTTTGAGGCTGAGACTAAGACTGACCCGACCCTCCAGAAATATAGAGAAAGAGCTGACACTGGAGCTGGGGGTTAGACCACGAGACCTTTGTGTGGGAGCAGGACAGGTTGTATAGACATACCGAGAAAAGGGGTCACCGTAGGAGACAGTAACACCCCACAAGTATAGACGGGAAATTCTCTGGGTGGGTCATGACATTCCCTTAGTGGGGCACCTAGCCGTGATCCGTACCCTCCATCGCATTACCCACACCTTTTTCTGGCCGAGGGTACATGCAGATGTGAGGACCTACTGCAATTCTTGCGAGGTCTTCCAGCGAGTAGGGAAGAGAGGAGACCACCACAAGGCACACCTCGTCAATATGCCCATTATAGAAGAACGATTTAGCCGGGTAGCCATCGCCATCCCCAGTCCATCCTGGAAGAGATATATTCTTACCGTGGTGGACTATGCTACTCGTTATCCAGAGGCAGTGGCCCTCTCTAACATCCAAGCAGACACCGTGGCTAATGCGTTGGTTCAGGTGTTCTCTCAGGTAGGATTCCCAAGAGAAATCCTATCCGACAGGGGCACCCAGTTTACTGCTGAACTAACACAGCAGCCTTGGCATGTCTACAAAATAAAATCCTTACTCAGGTCCCCCTATCACCCGCAGACTAATGGGCTCTGTGAGAGGTTCAATGGAACCCTCAAACAGATGCTGAAAACTTTTACCCAGGAACATAGGGACTGGGAGGGCTTCCTGCCGCACCTCCTGTTTGTTTACCGGGAGGTGCCCCAGGAAACAACATGGTTCTCTCCCTTTGAACTGCTATACGGGCGCAAGGTTCGGGGACCCCTGAACTTGATCCGGGAGCACTGGGAGGGAGAGACCGAGAATGCCGGAGTCCCCATCGTACCTTACATGCTGAAACTTAGGGACCGTATGGAGCAGTTGGCCCGGTCGGTTCAGGCTAACCTCCAGACGGCCCAGAGGCGACAGAAAGTATGGTATGACAGGGGGGCACAGAAGAGGAGTTTTTTATATAGGACAGAAAGTTATGGTCCTCAAACCTGTAAATGCAGACAAGCTGCAAGCAGCTTGGCAGGGACCTTACCAAGTAGTGGAGAAGCGCGGGGACACTACCTATGTGATCGCTAGCTGCCACGATGAAAGCCTGCAGAAAATATTCCATGTGAATATGCTTAAAGAGTACCTTGAGAGACAGGAAGACGTGGCAGCAATATGTAGCCCCGCTCACGACAACCCCGATAATCTTCCCATACCCGACCTGTTAGACAAAGGTCTTCTGTCTGATCTAGTGAGCCAAGTACAGACAGGGGACAGACTTAACCCAGTAGAGAGGGATCAGTTAAATAAACTGCTACAAGAGAACCCGGGTACACTGACTTAGCTACCCACCAAGTAGACACCCCAGGACAGCAACCCTTAAGACAGGCCCCCTATCGATCCCCGAAGCAGTTAGATCTGGGATGAAAAAGGAAATAGACGAGATGCTCAGACATTGAGTCCTCCGATAGTCCCTGGGCGTCCCCAGTAGGGCTAGTACCAAAGAAAGATGGTACTACCAGGTTCTATGTAGACTATCGGAAACTCAATGATAAGACCGTGACAGACGCCTACCCAATGCCCAGGGTAGACGAGCTACTGGATTGCATAGCCAGGGAAAACTATCTAACTACCATTGACCTCTGCAAAGGTTACTGGAAGTTTCCCCTGGCCAGGGAGGCTATCCCCAATCGGCATTTGTCACCCCGTTCGGCTTGTATCACTTTAAGGTCATGCCATTCTGGATGAACAATGCCTCCGCTACATTCCAGCGCTTGGTGGAAAGACTCCTGGGAGGGCCACTTGGCTCATGTAGGAATGGTCCTGGATCAGATTCTGGCCGCGGGCCTGACGCTGAAACCAGAGAAATGCCATTTTGGAATGGCTGAGGTGCAGTACTTGGGTCACCGAGTGGGGTGTGGAAAGCAGCGACCTGAGCCAGCAAAGATAGAAGCGGTTGCAAACTGGCCCACACCCCGCACCAAGATTCAGGTTCTAGCCTTCCTGGGCACTGCTGGGTACTACAGGCAGTTCGTACCGGACTATAGTTCCATTGCCAAACCCCTAACCGACTTGACGAAGAAAAATCTTCCCCGACAGGTCCTGTGGTCTTCCCACTGTGAGACAGCCTTCCAGGCTCTTAAAAATGCACTGATTAATGCTCCTGTCTTGGCTGCCCCAGCCCCTAATAAACACTTTATCGTTCATACAGACGCTTCCATGTTCGGGCTGGGGGCAGTCCTCAGCCAAGTAGGAGAAGATGGAGGGGAACATCCTGTGGCATACATCAGCCGAAAGCTCCTACCCAGCAAGGTCAGCTATGCTGCAGTAGAAAAAGAGTGTCTGGCCTTGGTGTGGGCATTAAAGAAACTGATTCCCTATCTCTACGGACAAGAGTTCACTCTGGTTACAGACCACAACCCATTGGTGTGGCTAAACCGGGTCTCAGGTGATAATGGCAGACTGTTACGATGGAGCCTATCCCTACAGCCTATTAACTTCACCATCGCCTACCGACCCGGGAAACAGAATGTCAACACCGATGGGTTATCCAGACAGACCGACTTTCTTCTGAGTAGCCTTAGTCTGCCCCGAAAAGGGGTCAGACAGTGTCTGCCAGAGTGTTCCACAAGGAGGGAGCCATGTTACAGTGAGTCCCTCTATTGGATATGTACAGTTAATTTGTTCCCTTTTTGCTACTTTGTTTCACACAAACCCATTCTGCAAACCATTCGTATATAGGAATGCCCAACCACCCGGCCCTTGGCGTGTGCCGCTAGTTAACCTCGTTGACCTCAAAACCGCCGAAAGAACTAACGAACAGCAGACCACCCCGTTACAGGAGTGTGCAGACAATTGACCCCCCGGGAGTTGCGGTTTGTGGTTAACCGCAATCTAATTGGCCGTCATCAGGTGGTCGTCTGTACGTACACAATTGCCCAAATGGAATACCGAACCTCGCACAAAATAACTGTTTAACGACGACCACCTAGACCCTGGCGTGTGTCACCAATTAAGCTGTGGTTTCTTCGGTTAACCGCAAGCTAAGTACTTATTCCAAGGTGGTCGCCGTTTGTCACGAGCGTGGGCTATAGGCCCAGCCGAGACAGTGGGGAGAGTGTGGAAGTGACAGGGTTAATGACACCAGACCCCTGGTTACCTGTTGCTAGTCCCAGCAACCACTCAATTAACCCCTGCAATCCCTTCTACACTAACCCCTTAGTACACACTTTACTGCCGCCACCAAGACTTTTAAACCCGGGCGTCTTAGGTTACCCCCACACACAGGAGAATTATAGAATCACAGTTCTACTGTTACTGATCAAACACATATACCGTATATACTCGAGTATAAGCCGACCCGAATATAAGCCGAGGCCCCTAATTTTACCCCAAAAAACTGGGAAAACTTATTGACTCGAGTATAAGACTAGGGTGAGAAATGCAGCAGCTACTGGTAAATTTCTAAATAAAATTAGATCCTAAAAAAAATATATTAATTGAATATTTATTTACAGTGTGTGTATAATGAATGCAGTGTGTGTGTATGAGTGCAGCGTGTGTATGAGTGCAGTGTGTGTGTATGAGTGCAGTGTGTGTGTATGAATGCAGTGTGTGTGTGTATGAGTGCAGTGTGTGTGTGTATGAGTGCAGTGTGTGTGTATGAGTGCAGTGTGTGTGTATGAGTGCATTGTGTGTGTATGAGTGCATTGTGTGTGTATGAGTGCAGTGTGTGTGTATGAGTGCAGTGTGTGTATGAGTGCATTGTGTGTATGAGTGCAGTGTGTGTGTATGAGTGCAGTGTGTGTGTATGAATGCAGTGTGTGTGTATGAATGCAGTGTGTGTGTGTGTGTGTGTGTGTGTGTTGCAGAGCCTTGGTGGGGGGTGGGCAATGTTTTTTTAATGTTTTTTTATTATTTTAATTTTTTTTATTACTATTTATTATTTTTTTATTTATTTTAATTATTATTATTTTAGTATTATTATGTATTATTTTTTTTATTTAATTTAATTATTATTATTTTAGTTTTATTATTTATTATTTAATTATTATAATTTTTTTATTATTATTATTATTAATTATTATTTTTTTCGTCCCCCCTCCTTGCTTGATACATAGCAGGGAGGGGGGCTCCTTCCCTGGTGGTCCAGCATTGGCAGTTCAGTGGGGGGAGAGGGGGGCTGGCAGAGCTGTAACTTACCTTTCCTGCAGCTCCTGTCAGCTCTCTCCTCCTCCGCGCCGTCCGTGCAGCTCCCTCTGTCAGCTCCCAGTGTAAGTCTCGCGAGAGCCGCGGCTCTCGCGAGACTTACACTGGGAGCTGACCGAGGTGCTGAACGGACGGCGCGGAGGAGGAGAGAGCTGACAGGAGCTGCAGGAAAGGTAAGTACAGCTCTGCCAGCCCCCCTCTCCCCCAGTCTGTATTATGGCAATGCAAATTGCCATAATACAGACTATTGACTCGAGTATAAGCCGAGTTGGGTTTTTTTAGCACAAAAAATGTGCTAAAAAACTCGGCTTATACTCGAGTATATACGGTAATTAACCCTTTTTGGTAACGTGTTTACCTGAGCTTTCCTCTGGAGAGTGAAGCTCATAGAGAACAGAGACATAAACTGATTAAGTAAACATTTAATCTGACAAAAAGATTCACAGTGCTGTGTACAAAATACAGAAATAAATGACCTACAGATATCAAATTGCAAAACAGTACATAAAATAAAATAGGAGAAAACACAAGAAATTCCTTACATGTAGTTACACCTTATAGAATTCTTGTGGGAGTCTTAGATGGTATAGATCTCCTAGAAGTTGCTGACCATAGAAAAAATTAATAACTGAGCTCTCTGGATAGTCCAGCACCCTCATTATATATCTAAACTAGTTGTTTCTCAGTGGGCACTCTATGCAATTCCTTGTGTCCAGCTCTGGTGATGGCTATCTAGATGTTTTATGGTCTAGGCCTGGTGCAAGATCAAAGACCACAATAAATGTCATTGCAAGGTTTACAAAAAAACAACTCTTAACATATCTCAACACACATCCAACACCAACTCATGCTTTTGGCATGACACCGTTCGTATACCGAACACGAGGTGGCGGCCATCTTTTTGTCATTGAGTGTGCAGCGGGACTTGGGAGTAAGATCACTGGAACTATAATCGTCGGATGATTTACACGAATCCCGCTGAACTGCTGGTTGTCCTATCCGTGTAGCGAAACCCCTGTTTTGGCTGTCCCATTTATCGTTTATTTGTTACCATTGCTGAGGTTTTACATGCCTGGATTATACAGATTGACATTGCACCATGTAGCGGACTGGGTCCTATACCAGAGTACACCCCAGTTTCCTGGAGGGGGCTGATGGCTCACCTCCTGCCCAGTGATTGTGGCCCTGGGGGGTATTGCCCTTTAAAGACAGTATTTGGGCCTGATGGATTTTTATTTGACTGTGTATAGATTGTGAATAGGAAGGTGTACCCCTCCGCCGTTTCCTGTCCCATTGTTCTCCAGCAGGGCGTTGTCCCATGCACACTGCCAGACTAATTGGAGCTGGTTTGAGCTGGAAAGTTTGGGCTGGAGAGCCATGCTTCAGTGGAACTAAAGGGAAATCCACCTAACTTTTAAACCCCATAACTCCCGAACCCCTGGTCCGATCTGGGTGATTTTTGAATATGTTATTCACCCAGATCAGGGCTATCGGGGGATACCTGATACCATTTAGGGGTATACCCTATGTATTTGGGGTACATCTAGAAGTTGCAGAAAATATGTGCAGTATAATTGTTTTATTTGTTAAGCTAAGGGGAGGAGATGTGTGGGAGGTAACGTCTGTATGATTGGTGCAATGTGTGATTAATGTAAATCCCTCCCTTGCATGGGAGAATCTCATAAAAAGCAGGAATGTTGCCATTAAACTTCAGTTCTACTCCTGATACTGTGTGTCGTCCAGTTATTGGGAAAGGTGATGGGATATACTTGGATTATATTGCTGATTGTGCTGTTTACCCTATTGGATTTGTATTTGTTCCTGCATCCTCTGGATATATTTGTGGAGTTCAGCTGTGGGAAATCAGCTCTCCGCTACATTGGTTGGCAGCGTCGGGATCCAGACCCACAGAGGAGCAAATACCTGGGAAGGCAACAACACTAATGGATCACGATGGAGATTGATTACACCACTTTAAAGCTTCCACTTTAAAGGATCTCCTAGAAGCAAGGGGTATTCCTGCCAGCAACAAGACCAAGGCAGTCCTAGTTGCAGAAGTCATGGTGGAATACAGAGCAGAAGAGGGTCCAGCTGTGGTACAGAATGACGCAGCAGAAGATCCACAGCGGCTGGAATTTCAAAGGGAATTACAATTCCGGCTGTCTTTTTATGGGGAGAACATACCACCGGAGATTATATCCAGAACCATTACAGAAGTACAGGAGTTTGTACTACGACCAAGGGGCCAACCAGCTCCAGAGAATAACCAGACTGCACCCATGGTACAAGAGAGTAAACCAAAGGTACCGTACCAAGCATTTAAGTCTTATGTGGAGGCAGAAGAAGAAATTGATGCTTTCTTAGAAGATTTGAAAGGTTGTGCCACCTGCATAAAATAAATGTTGAGGATTGGGTTCCTATTTTAGCAGGGCGGCTAACAGGAAGGACAGCATAAGCGTACCGCACAGTACCAAATGAGGAGCTAAGAAATTACCACCGGGTTAAAGAAGTAATCATGGCCAGGTATGCCATGACACCAGAGGCTTACCGGAGACGGTTCAGGGACCTTAAAAAGACTGGGAAGGATTTGCATGTGGAGTGGGCAAGTCGATTGCAAAGAGCGGCACTAAGCTGGATACAAGCAAGTAAAGCACAATCCATGGAGGACTTATTACAGATGGTACTTTTGGAGCAATTCTTTGACGGATTGACACCAGAGATACAGGAGTGGGTGAGAGACCGCAATCCTGTAAACCTCACCGAAGCAGCACGAAAGGCAGATGACTACCTGGATGCCCGGAGACAACAGAAACCGGCACCAGGTAAAATCATAACACGCTCAAATATCGCTACCACTTACCCTACCAGCACAACAGTCCCACCAAGACAGTTTCCAGCACCTACCACTGGTCCGCCACGGTTCCCACAACCTAACAACGTTAAGTGCCATCAGTGCCAGCGCTGGGGACACTATAAAAAGGACTGCCCTCAACCAAGAGATCGCTCCACATGGATCCGGCCGGGTCCACCACCACCACCCAGAGCAGCAGCACATTATTATCAAGCAGAGGCTGCAATGCCCTACGACGCCGGAGTCCCCGCAACCACAGTAGAACAGTGGGAAGTACTCCATGAGGCAGATCCCCTACAGGCAAACGCAGACAACCGCCAACACCATCGGCAGACGGTTTACCTAGAGGGAAAAGCTGTACAAGGGCTCCGAGATTCGGGAGCCATCATCACTTTGGTGAAAAGCCACCTAATACCCACCGGAGCGAGAACCAACAGGATTGTAGCTGTACGGGTAGCAGGGGGAGCAGTATACCGGCTACCCACAGCTCGAGTGCATTTGAATTGGAGAGCAGGGCATGGGAACGTGGAAGTAGGAGTAATGCCACAACTCCCAGCGGAAGTTTTGTTGGGGAATGATTTGGGGAAACTGACTTCCGCATATGAGCCTCAAACTCCAGCGGTTGGGGAGGCTCACCCTGTAGTCACACGCCAACAGGCCCACACCCAGGACTACAACTCACACCCGGAGGTTCAGGTAAGAGATCCTCCCCCCTCTGTAGAATGTATTCCCTGGGCCCCACCTAGTGAATTTGAAGCTGAGGTAGCCACAGATTCTACCCTACAAATATACAGGGATAAGATAAATACAGGGGTGGCGGGGTCAGATGGAGAGAAATTCCTATGGGAGGGTAAGCTCTTATATAGGGAGACCGAAAAAAGGGTGGAGGAAGCAGACCCAGTTATTATAAGGCAGTTAGTAGTACCTCAGAGGTATCGAGCTGAGTTACTCCGGGTAGCGCATGACATACCGCTATCCGGCCATCTGGGCGTTAGTCGCACCCGATACAGATTAACCCAAAGTTTTTTCTGGCCAGGGATAAGCCAGGAGGCCCGGAGGTAATGCGGTATCTGCGATACCTGCCAGAGGGTAGGAAAAAGGGGAGATCGCAGAAAGGCCAAGTTGCATCCCCTACCCATAGTGGAGGAGCCGTTTAGCCGCATAGCGGTGGACATATTGTGCCCCTTAAAGAAAGCTATCCCCTCGGGTAAGAAATATATCCTAACGGTAGTAGATTATGCTACCATGTATCCCGAGGCGGTAGCTTAACCAATATTCACGCAGAAACAGTGGCTGAGGCCCTCATGAAGATTTTCTCCCGGGTAGTATTACCCCGGGAGATCCTCTCTGATCAGGGCACTCAGTTCACTGCAGAGGTCACGCAGCAGCTGTGGAAATTCTGTAACATGAAGCCGATAATTAGTGCCCCATATCACCCCCAGACCAATGGACAGAAACCCATCGGGACTGGGAGAGATTCCTACCACACCTCCTTTTTGCTTATCGGGAGGTGCCGCAGGAATCCACGGGGTTCTCCCCGTTTGAATTACTATATGGGAGGCGGGTCCGAGGTCCCCTAGATCTTATTAAGGAGCACTGGGAGGGGGAACACAGCTCCACGGGTACTCTCATCATACCGTATGTACTGGAGTTTCGGAACCGGCTGGAGGAACTAACCCGAGCAGTACGGGAGAACCTCCAGGCAGCGCAGACACGTCAGCGCACATGGTATGATCGGAACGCCAGGGACCGTAACTTTCAGGTAGGACAGAAAGTTTTAGTTTTAAAACCTGTCCGGCATGACAAGCTACAGGCTGCCTGGCAGGGCCTTTCTAAGGTGCTGGAGCAGCGCTGCGACACCACCTATACAATTGGGCCCTGTACTGGTTCAGGGGGGCGACGCATGATTCACGTGAACATGCTAAAACCCTACCGGGAACGCTCTGACGAGGTGACCGCCATTTGTGCACCCCCCTCTGAAGAGTTTGACAAAATTCCCATTCCAGACTTGCTAGACGGCAAAGCAGGTAATGACCTAGCTGAGGTTAAACTGGGGGAGTGGCTGAGTCCACAAGAGCATAGGGAGGTACAGCAGTTGTTGAGAGAAAAGCGAGAATCCTTCTCTAATGTACCAGGCTACACGCCCCTGGCGACTCACCGCGTAGTTTCAGCTACCTATGCGACAGACCCCATACCCGCATACCAGAGGCAGTGCGGGAACATATGCACCAGGAGATCAAGGAGATGATCCAAATAGGGGTAATTGAACCCTCTGACAGCCCCTGGGCATCTCCGGTAGTCCTCGTACCTAAAAGAGACGGTACCACCCGTTTCTGCGTGGACTACAGGAGATTAAACGAGAAAACAGTATCCGACGCATATCCTATGCCTAGGATAGACGAATTGCTGGACCGGATGGCCAGGGGCCAATACCTCACTACAATTGATCTTTGTAAGGGGTATTGGCAGATTCCCTTAGCCCCAGATGCTATCCCTAAGTCGGCGTTCGTCACCCCATTCGGCTTGTACCAATTTAAGGTAATGCCGTTTGGGATGAAGAACGCCCCGGCCACATTTGAGCGGATGGTAGACCGACTTCTAGATGGGCTCCAGGACTTCACCTGTGCTTACCTGGATGATATTGCCATCTTCAGCAATAACTGGCAGGAGCACCTGACCCATATAGGAGCCGTTACAGATAGAATTAGGGAGGCAGGGTTAACTTTGAAACCAGCTAAGTGCAGTATTGGAATGGCTGAGGTTCAGTACCTTGGCCACCGAGTAGGTTGCGGGATGCAGAAACCAGAGCCTGCAAAGGTAGAGGCCGTAGCGCAGTGGCCAACCCCCAGAACCAAAACTCAGGTCTTAGCGTTTCTAGGGACGGCCGGGTATTATAGAAAATGTGTGCCCAACTATAGCGCCATAGCAAAACCCCTTACTGATCTTACCCGTAAGAACCTTCCCCGTCAGGTTACCTGGACCCCGGAGTGTGAGCAGGCATTCCAACAGCTGAAGAACGCACTTGTAAATGCTCCTGTCTTGGCAGCCCCTGATCCTACTAAACGCTTTCTTGTTCACACAGACGCTTCTATGTTTGGATTGGGGGCAGTACTGAGCCAAGTCGGGGCTGATGGCAGAGAACATCCTGTGGCATACATCAGTAGAAAACTACTACCAAGGGAAGTAAGCTACACCGCCATCGAGAAGGAATGCCTGGCCGTGGTGTGGGCCCTGAAGAAATTACAGCCCTACTTGTATGGACAGCCATTTTCGTTGCTCATGGATCACAACCCGTTAGTATGGTTGAACCGGGTGGCTGGGGACAATGCCAGGCTGCTGCGCTGGAACTTGGCGCTGCAGCCCTTTGACTTTAATATACAATACCGCCCGGGGAAACAGAATGGAAACGCTGACGGGTTGTCGAGACAGATTGAATTGGAAAAATGATCTGTGAGCACCCCGGACATCCCCAAGTCGATCCGTAATAGATCTGACTGTGTATGCCGGCTTATGGGCAAGGGGGAGCAGTGTAGCGGAACCCCTGTTTTGGCTGTCCCATTTATCGTTTATTTGTTACCATTGCTGAGGTTTTACATGCCTGGATTATACAGATTGACATTGCACCATGTAGCGGACTGGGTCCTATACCAGAGTACGCCCCAGTTTCCTGGAGGGGGCTGATGGCTCACCTCCTGCTGAACTGCTGGTTGTCCTATCCGTGTAGCGAAACCCCTGTTTTGGCTGTCCCATTTATCGTTTATTTGTTACCATTGCTGAGGTTTTACATGCCTGGATTATACAGATTGACATTGCACCATGTAGCGGACTGGGTCCTATACCAGAGTACACCCCAGTTTCCTGGAGGGGGCTGATGGCTCACCTCCTGCCCAGTGATTGTGGCCCTGGGGGGTATTGCCCTTTAAAGACAGTATTTGGGCCTGATGGATTTTTATTTGACTGCGTATAGATTGTGAATAGGAAGGTGTACCACTCCGCCGTTTCCTGTCCCATTGTTCTCCAGCAGGGCGTTGTCCTAGGCACACTAATTGGAACTGGTTTGAGCTGGAAAGTTTGGGCTGGAGAGCCATGCTTCAGTGGAACTAAAGGGAAATCCACCTAACTTTTAAACCCCATAACTCCCGAACCCCTGGTCCGATCTGGGTGATTTTTGAATATGTTATTCACCCAGATCAGGGCTATACCTGATACCATTTAGGGGTATACCCTATGTATTTGGGGTACATCTAGAAGTTGCAGAAAATATATGCAGTATAATTGTTTTATCTGTTAAGCTAAGGGGAGGAGATGTGTGGGAGGTAACGTCTGTATGATTGGTGCAATGTGTGATTAATGTAAATCCCTCCCTTGCATGGGAGAATCTCATAAAAAGCAGGAATGTTGCCATTAAACTTCAGTTCTACTCCTGATACTGTGTGTCGTCCAGTTATTGGGAAAGGTGATGGGATATACTTGGATTATATTGCTGATTGTGCTGTTTACCCTATTGGATTTGTATTTGTTCCTGCATCCTCTGGATATATTGGTGGAGTTCAGCTGTGGGAAATCAGCTCTCCACTACAATCCGTTTGCACAAAACCATATGAACAAACTATAATGATGTGACTCTTATACACCATTCGTGAGATCTGAGCGCAATTCGTATAATTAGTGCGCTCAGATCTGAGCTATCTAACGAATGGTGAAATGGGCTATTTTCATAATAAAATATAAAAGTTGTGTATGTATGTAACGGATCACCTTCCGTTAATGGATGCTTCCTAGCTTGCGCCGAGGATCACAAGCACCGCACTGGACACCACAACGACCGCAGACTCCACAACCACCTTAGCTTAACTGGAGCCTCGCCGTCTTTCGTCCACCCTGGAATCAGCTTCTGTCCTCTAGGACCGTGTGGGGAAGACCTCTCCTCCAAGGAGAGCGTAACCGGAACAAGCTCTTAAAAGAGTTAAGTGATTAAAGCTCAAAGGAGTATGCAGAGCATAGCAATCCCCAGTGTGATATAGCAGTTCCCTCCAATAATGAGACAAGGCTACGTATTGAGGGTCAAGAAGATCTCTGATGTTTAATGGCAGGTAGTCTGCTTTTATGCAGTGCTCCCCTGCAAGGGAGACGCCCACAGGCAATTAGGCGTTAACCAATCAAGCAATGGTTATGTTGCGAAACCAACTTCGCCACTGTGAACTGGAGAAGCCTGGTTGCTCGCCTACTGCCTTTAGATTATGGACCGGCAGCTAAAGGGTTAATTTTGCTGTGCAGAAGGATTTATTTCTCCCTTTCTGCACAGCAGTTCGGTAGATTCCATCTACCGAACAAACAGCCGTTTACCAACCTCCCCAGAGCCGTGGGAAGCCGGACGGTGCCTTTAATTGGCCATCCAGGAGCTGGAGTGTGCCCTCCATTTACCTCCCTTGAAGCTGCGGTTAACCGCAGCTTAATTGATTGTTACTGGGTGGCCGCTGTTACACTTAGCGGCCGCTAGGTGGCGGTGTTCTGAAGCTCCCTGGGCAGCCAGCGATTTTCTGCCCGGCTTTCATGGCAGGCACCGCTGAACCTCCAGTTCCTGGTTCTAATTCGTATGGATTAAACGAATGCATGTAAATTCGGTAGTTTGTTTTATGTGAATGTTTTAACCCAGATAGCCATGCCATGGAGCCTGTTCATGTAATTAAAGACTTTGGCTCCATGGCAATTAAACTGTATTCGTGTGGTCTGAGTGCCATTCACCTAATAATGTGCACTCAGACCTGAGCTATCTGGGGATATGTTAAATGTGTGTATTTTCTGTGCCATTCATCCTACTGTATATTTTAAAGTGATATACTGTATTTTTATCACCATGTGCATAATGGAGTCTTGCCTTTGTCCTGGGAGATAATTGAATTACTTCTCTAATTATCTCCAGGACAGAGAGGAGGAAGCCAGGATGCATTGTGGAAAAGTATTGTGGCTGTGTGTACTAAAGTGATGCATGTCTAACTGCTGTTTCAGTCTCCCATTTGGTCCCTTAGGGGAGTGTCCACCAGGTGGGAGACCTGCATAAATACTGGGCAGGAAGCCCTCAGTAAATCAGTTCCTGCTTAACCCTCAAAGCGATGTGTCGTCTTGTTCTTTGGGGGAATTGGATTGTATGCTGACTGCCAGGAGTGTAAGCGGATTGTATGCTTTTCCTGTTCGGCTGATTCCAGGGTTCGTGTGTTCTAGTTTGGGAGTTGGTGAATTCGTACAGTTGGAGTTCGGGAGATTGGTGATTGCAGTAGCTGCTGGTCTATGGGAAAGGGGATTATCGCTTAAACGTTTTTTATCCCCTTCTGAGCGAAACGGTCCGCAACAGGTTACATCCCACATATTCCCTCCCCTCTGCTTGGGAGATAATTGAGTTTCTTACTGTATCTACTCAATTATCTCCAAGCTAAAACTTATACTTTTAAAACTTTTTTATAACTTTCTCATTTTACATCGTACATGAATAAACATTTTAATCAACAACACAACTTGTGGAACAACATATTCAAAATTCGTGAAAATCCGTTCAGTGGTTCAAGAAATATTAAAAAGTCTCTTTTGACTGACCGCAAGCACATTTTCATGCCCAAAACAGTTCCATGGATTTGGGCTGAGAAATATTTTACACCGAGAAATTGACTAAGTCCCATTCGAACGGGCGTTCGAATCTTCGAACGGGACTTAGTCTCCAGCTGCGGTGTCGAAGAAGGTACGGGTCAGCGGTGTTCGTGCAATTGGGTAGCCACAAACAGTTCCATAGATTTGGCTGCACACACCGCTGACCGCGTTCGAATACGTTAAAATGGCCGCTGCCACGTGTTCGTTGGTCGAATGGCGGCCACTTCGACAACTTCGGCACTTCAACGACTTCGGCACTTCATCTGCATTCGAAGTGCCAGTTTTAAAGTACAAACCCTTTCTTTGTACCACACAGTTAAAGGGCCAGAAACAGTATACAAAAATCCATTATGCCCAAATGCAGTTCTTAAAGGGCAATACATCCCAGGGCCATAGTCTCAGGGCAGGAGGCTAGCGATCAGTCCTCTCCAATGCCCAGTGGCAAATGGCAGTTTGTCACATATCTCCCCTTTGGGGGGAAGACTAACCAGGCACCTGACCTTCTGTCGGTCAGTGCCTATGTTAGTCGATCCACCAACCCACAATAAACAAGTGCCAGCGCAGCCCACGCACAACAAATAGTTACTGCACCTGGGTATCCCTCTGGGGTAATGGTGCAACATGCTGTGGGGATGTGAAGGGCAGAGGCCAGCGGCGCTCTGCCCTGATGCCAGCGCTTCTGCTGGGATGAGGGGGTTGCAGGCCAGTCCTGTAACAAGAGGGTCGGTAGGGCAGAGGCCGACTGCACTCTGCCCAGCTGCCAGCTCTTCTGCTGGGGTGCTGGGAACATAGTCCGGCTCAGTAGCCAGGGGAACATGGGGTTAACATCTCCTCTGTTAACCCTGGGGCCAAGTTAGGAGTTAGCTGGGGAGGGGAATTTGCACTTACCCCCTCCCCCTGTTGTCCCTGTGAGGGTAGTTGGGGATCTGGACAGGCTGTCCAGTATCCCTGTAGGTCAGGCACAGAGACCACGGTCCCATCTGCGCCGTCTGGGAGATTGGTGTCTCCCCTTGGTAGGGTAAGCTGCCGATGGGGAGATAGGGTGCTGTGCTCCTCTCCCTGAAACACAGGCTGCCACTGGAGATGGATACCGCCTATCTCCACTCCCATAACATTGTCCTGCTGCTGGAGAGAGAGAGACCAACTTCCTCTGCTCCCTGTAGGACACACTGCTGCTGGGGGGGAAGGACGACACCTTTGGCCCCCTGAAATTCAGACTGCCACTGGGGAGAAAGGACGACACCTTTGGCTCCCTGTAACTCGCACTGCCGCTGGAGAGGGAGACCGCCTGTCTCCACTCCCGTAACATTGTCCTGCTGCTGGAGAGATAGACCAACTGTCTCTGCTCCCTGTAGGACACACTGCTGCTGGGGGTGAAGGACGACACCTTCGGCCCCCTGTAACTCGCACTGCCGCTGGGGAAGAAGGATACACTGTTGTTGGGTGCAGGGACAGAATACTTTGGCATCTCTGCCCAATATTCAGCTTCCCTCTGCAGACCCTCGGCCAGTTCTCTCCTCATTCTCTGTACACGTTCCTCCATTGGGTTAGGCCCGTAGAGCTCCAACCGCCCCTTCAGTATAGCATCAAACCGTACGTGACTATACCAATACTCCAGGCTTGCTTGGTGTTCCCAGGATGCTGCTCCTCGCACTAGGGAAGCCATCCTACCGCTGCCACCACTGTAACGGACACCTTCCATTAATGGACGCTTCCTAGCTTCCGCCGAGGACCACAAGCACCGCACTGGACACCACAACCACCGCAGACTCCACAACCGCCGTAGCTTAACTGGAGCCGCACCATCTTCCGTCCACCCTAGAATCAGCTTCTGTCCTCCAGGACCGTGTGGGGAAGACCACTCCTCCAAGGAGAGCGTAACCGGAACAAGCTCTTAAAAGAGTTAAGTGATTAAAGCTCAAGAAGTATGCAGAGCATAGCAATCCCCAGTGTGATATAGCAGTTCCCTCCAATAACGAGACAAGGCTACGTATTGAGGGTCAAGAAGATCTCTGATGTTTAATGGCAGTTACTCTGCTTTTTTGCAGTGCTCCCCTGCAAGGGAGACGCCCACAGGCAATTAGGCGTTAACCAATCAAACAATGGTTACATCCCACATTATTCCCTCCCCTCTGCTTGGGAGATAATGGAGTTTCTTACTGTATCTACTCAATTATCTCCAAGCTAAAACTTATACTTTTTATGCCTTTTTTAAATTTTCTCATTTTACATCGTACATGAATAAAACTTACATTTTTATGAACAACACAACTTGCGGAACAACATATTCAAAATTCGTGAAAATCCGTTCAGTGGTTCCTGAAATATAAAAAAGTCTCTTTTGATCGACCGCAAGCACATTTTCATGCCCAAAACAGTTCCATGGATTTGGGCTGTGCGGTCGGTCTATTTTACACCGAGAAAATGACTAAGTCCCATTCGAACGGGCGTTCGAATCTTCGAACGGAACTTCGTCTCCAGCCGCGGTGTCGAAGAAGGTACGGGTCAGCAGTGTTCGTGCAATTGGGTAGCCGCAAACAGTTCCATAGATTTGGCTGCACACACCGCTGATGACATTCGAATACGTTAAAATGGCCGCCGCCACGTGTTCGTTTGTCGAATGGCGGCCACTTCGACGATTACGGCACTTCGACGACTTCGGCACTTCGACTGCATTCGAAGTGCCAGTTTAAAAGTACAAACCCTTTCTTTGTACCACACAGTTAAAGGGCCAGAAACAGTATACAAAAATCCATTATGCCCAAATGCAGTTCTTAAAGGGCAATACATCCCAGGGCCATAGTCGCAGGGCAGGAGGCTAGCGATCAGTCCTCTCCAATGCCCAGTGACAAATGGCAGTTTGTCACAATGTATTTTTATGTTATTTTCAAGTGTACAATAAAACGTGGTATTTCATGCGCTTACAGTCGAACACCGTGCAGGACGTTTGGCATTTGCCAGAGAACACAAAGATTGGAAAATTCGCCACTGGCGCCCTGTGCTCTTCACAGATGAAAGCAGGTTCACACTGAGCACATGTGACAGACGTGACAGAGTCTGGAGACGCCATGGAGAACGTTCTGCTGCCTGCAACATCCTCCAGCATGACCGGTTTGGCAGTGTGACAGTAATGGTGTGGGGTGGCATTTCTTTGGGGGGCCGCACAGCCCTCCATGTGCTCGCTAGAGGTAGCCTGACTGCCATTAGGTACCGAGATGAGATCTTCAGACCCCTTGTGAGACCATATGCTGGTGCGGTTGGCCCTGGGTTCCTCCTAATGCAAGAGGAACCCAGGGCCTCATGTGGTCGGAGTGTGTCAGCAGTTCCTGCACGATGAAGGTATTGATGCTATGGACTGGCCCGTCCGTTTCCACCACCTCATCAGGAGTATGCACAGGCGTTGTAGGGAGGTCATACAGGCACGTGGAGGCCACACACACTACTGAGCCTCATTTTGACTTGTTTTAAGGACATTACATCAAAGTTGGATCAGCCTGTAGTGTGTTTTTCCACTTTAATTTTGAGTGTGACTCCAAATCCAGACCTCCATAAGTTGAAAAATTTGATTTCCATTTTGTAATTTTTGTGTGATTTTGTTGTCAGCACTTTCAACTATGTAAAGAACAAAGTATTTCAGAAGAATATTTAATTCATTCAGATCTAGGATGTGTTATTTTTGTGTTCCCTTTATTTTTTTGAGCAGTGTATATATATACATACATATACACACACACGCACACACACACACACACACACACGTTTTATAACAGGCCCCCCTACTTTTGTCCCTGGCCTATGTGCCCTCCCTAAAAACTAATCCTGGAGACGCCACTGAACAGGGCAGTGTGAAGTAAAAAGAAAATGGTGTAGATTAATAGTGCATATATGTGCAATAAAATACACAGTGCTAAAGTGACGGCAGCAAATGCCTTCCTGTGCATTCCATACACACACACACACACATATATATATATATATATATATACACACAATGTGGCAATAAGGAAAGAATACCTTAATCTTAGTAATTTATATTTCCAGTTGAGTGACTGGAGTTGCAGTCAGGATAAAGCTTGTATTTAGGTAAGATAAGCAGGATACTGCATTTTTATAAGGTAATTAAGTCTTTATAATGAAGACCGCAAAGTATAAATGTTGAAAGCAATAAGTAAAGTCTTCTTTTTGAATCCAGCAGAGTATAAATATATCGAAAGTAGTAAGCAAAGTCTTTATATTGAATGCTGCAGGTATGTATATTGAAGGCAGTAGGCAGCAGCTTTTCCACTTGTAGACAGCCTGCAGAGGTTTATGCTTTGAAGACAGCAAGCAGAAGTGTATACACTGAAGACAGCAAGCAGAGGCTTTTAACTTGGAGTCAGAAAAGAGTAGTCAAGAGTAGTCAAGGCACAGTCCAGTTTCAAAGCCAAATATTCAGGCAAAGAGGTTCAATACACAGTTTAACCCCTTAACCCCTTAAGGACCAAACTTCTGGAATAAAATGGAATCATGACGTGTCAGACATGTCGTGTGTCCTTAAGGGGTTAAGGACACATGACAGAACTATTCCGTCATGATTCCTTTTTATTTCATAAGTTGTGTCATTAAGGGGTTAATGACAAGAAGGGAGCTCAGACGGGATATTTTAATCTAATTAAAACAAAAATAACTGAGCAATTCAAAGCTGCTTCCCTTTTAAAGCTGCTTATCATGATGATGATTCCATGCTTATGGGTGGAGTTCCATTCAGGGGAACCATAAACAGCGGTCATGGATCTAGAAGTTCTGACATATATTTTTGTCATGGTGAATTTCATAGACCTTGTCACTGTGATTGGTTCCCAGGATGATCACAGTTTGGAAGCTAATCAATCACATAGGTGCCTTACTTGTTCCACTGTGATCTTGATATGCACCAAGTAGAAAGGCTGACTCAAGCCCTGCTGCCTAGGATGAGGCATTTGATAACTATTTACTAAACTTTATTTTGACAGCATAAGTACAAAAGAAACAATTTTAATGTTAACATATTTTTCATACTTACCCATGTTTTGATTTCAATTGCGAGATGTAATGTGATTGTAAAGAGAGATGCAGTGTTGACAGGTGTGCTGAATGAGAGAATATCTATACTGGTGCCAGAGTATGACTTCAAAGAGACAAAAGAAAGTACAAAGAAACAGGTTATAGCAGCAATGTACATTTACATCTTAAAATAATCCATAGTATACAAATATTTATAATTTTATCAGAGTTTATTGTTACAGAAAATTACTAAGTTTCCATCATATTGTTGGAGTCTAGACTAGCCTAAACTAGATAAAACAGTCTAAGTTAAAACAAACTATGGTAACTGGTCTGGATGCAATCTATCTGTCCCACATAGCCTTGAAAAGGGTCATGGGGCTCTATAGTGTTATGAATACAGATTAGCAGTTCCTTTATTAGCAGTTCTTCAGTTGACATTTAGATGGTACTATACCATGTTACCCTTACCACAATGAGTTCCTCTTAAGATTCCATCTACATACTGTGCTAGCTAAATCGCTAGTGAATGCATAGATTTCTAAAAGATTTGCAACTAACTTTGCATTCCCTCCTCGCAGACACAATGGCAGTACAGATACTATGTCCATGTCTGTCTATCTGCCTGAGTAAACACCTACAAGATATGTGCAGGCTGTTATCATCAGCTTCATGTTGCTTTAATCTACTGTCTGTTTTCAGTATGTCAACAGTGGCGTCTCTAGGATTCATTTTTAGGGGGGGCACAGGGTGGGCCAGGGACAAAAGTAGGGGGGCACATTTAACCCCGCCCTCGCCACAGTTTGACCCCGCCCCTGCCGCATGTTAAGCCCCGCCCCCGACACAATGTGTTTTTTTTGGGTTTTTTTTATAATCCCTGGTGGAGGATTCATTATTTTCCTCCAGGGATTATTAAAAAAACAAACATTTCCCTTGATATAGTGCCATAGTTGCCAACATTTGAGAAATTGGGACATTCAGCGCTCCCTGTACAGTGCTGCTCTCTGTATAATACATCGCTGTGTGTATAATATCCTGGGACAGTCAGTGCTCCCTGTATAGTGCTGCTCTCTGTAAATACAGATCTGTTTGTGTATAATATCCCAAGACAGAGAGCAGCACTATACAGGGAACAATGATTGTCCCAGGATATTATACAGAAACAGACCTGTATTATACAGAGAACAGCACTATAGTATTATACAGATAGCTGAGCATATACCCCATGCCCCAATCTCTAGATTACAAGTACCTGTCAACAGCAGCTCCCAGATGCGTGTAACAGGGCTAAAGTGTGCGGCAGCTCACACAGATGATTTAGCGGTAAAGCGCACTCGCTGGCAGAGCCAAACTGGAAAGCAGCCCTGGATAAAAAATGTATGCCATTCCTACAGGTCAATATATATATATATAGTACAGTGAGCACACAAGCTCACTGACATGCGCAAATAGGCTCACTGACAGACAAAAAAATCTCTGACTCACACACAGGCTTACTACAGACAAACTCACTTGTATAAACACAAGGCTCACTACAAAGAAGTTCAGGGACACACACATGCTCAATAAATAGAAGCTCACTGACACACACAAGCAGTACCATTTTAACAGTGTTAAGGGCCCCCCGGGCATAGCAGTGCACTGGGGCCCTTCCTACACAACAACTCACAGGAATAGAAATTGTAATTATTGATAGACTGCTGAGTACATACACACAGTACACAAATACGAACACTGAGAAACTTCTAAATACACACACACACAGACGTTGCTGAATGCACACAGACGTTGCTGAATGCACACAGGCTGATTTTTACACTTACACAGAGACTGCTGAATCCAACACACACACAGCTGAGTCCATACACACACACACACACACACAGACATACAGACTGCTGAGTCCATACACACACAGACTGCTGAGTCCATATACACACAGACAGACACACAGACTGCTGAGTCCATATACACACAGATAGACACACAGACTGCTGAGTCCATACACACACACACACACACACACACACACACACACACACACAGAGTGCTGAGTCCATACACACAGAGACTGCTGAGTCCTAGATACAGACACACACAGACTGCTGAGTCCATACACACACACACACACAGACTGCTGAGTCCATACACACATACAGACTGCTGAGTCCATACACACATACAGACTGATGAGTCCATACACACACACACACACACACACACTGCTGAGTCCATACACACACACAGATACACAGACTGCTAAGTCCATACACACACACATACACAGACTGCTGAGTCCATACACACACACAGACTGCTGAGTCCATACACACACACAGACTGCTGAGTCCATACACACACATTTACTGCTGAGTCCACACACACACACACACACACAGACTGCTGAGCCCATACACACACACACACACACACACACACAGACTGCTGAGGTCATACACACACATAGACTGCTGAGTCCATACACACACACACATACACACACAGACTGCTGAGTCCACATATACACACACAAACACACAGACTGCTGAGTCCATACACGCACACACACAAACTGCTGAGTCCATACACACACACACACACACACACAGACTGCTGAGTCCATACACACACATATACACACAGACTGCCGAGTCCATACACACACAAACACACAGACTGCTGAGTCCATACACACACACAGTGGGCTGAGTCCATACACACACAGACTGCTGAGTCCATATACACACACACACACACACACACACACACACACACAGAGTGCTGAGTCCATACACACACACACACACAAACACAAACACAGACTGCTGAATCCATACACACACACACACACACACACAGAGACTGCTGAGTCCATACACACACACGTACTGCTGAGTCCATACACACACAGACACAAAGACATACACACATACACACAGACTGCTGAGTCCATACACACACACAGACTGCTGAGCAGGGCTGCCATCAGAAATTTTAGGGCCCCTGACACAGCTCAAGATCTGGGCCTCCAGGGCCAGCCCCGAGCTGCCCACAAGGATGAAGGGTGTGTGTGTATAGTGGATGTAGAATGTGCATAGTGGATGTAGAATGTGTGTAGTGGATGCGGTATGTGTGTCATGGATGCAGTGTGTATAGTGGATGCAGATTGTACATTTTGTGTAATGTATGTAATGTTTGTATGCATGCATTAGATGCAGAGTGTGTGTAGTGAATGTAGGTGTGTATAGTGAATGCAGAGTGTGTGTTTTTGTAGTGGATGTAGTGTGCATAGTAAATGTAGTGTGTATAGAGCATGTAGTGTGTTTGTAGTGAATGTAGTGTATTTGTAGGGAGTGCAACGTGTGTAAAGTGAATGCAGTGTGTGTGGTGCAAAGTGTGTTTAGTGAATGTAGTGTGTGTGTGTGTGTGTAGTGCAGAGTGTGTTTAGTAAATGTAGTGTGTAGTGAGTGCAACGTGTGTATAGTGAATGTAGTGTGTGTGTGTAGTGCAAAGTGTGTTTAGTGAATGTAGTGTGTGTGTGTAGTGCAGAGTGTGTTTAGTAAATGTAGTGTTTGTAGTGAGTGCAGAGAGTGTATAGTGAATGTAGTGTGAGTATGTGTAGTGCAGAGTGTGTTTAGTGAATGTAGTGTGTGTATGTATGTGTAGTGCAAAGTGTGTATAGTGAATGTAGTGTGTGTGTGTGTGTAGAGCAAAGTGTGTTTAGTTATGTAGTGTGTGTGTGTGTAGTGCAGAGTGTGTTTAGTGAATGTAGTGTTTGTAGTGAGTGCAGAGTGTGTTTAGTGAATGTAGTGTGAGTGCAGAGTGTGTTTATTGAATGTAGTGTGTGTGTAGTGCAGAGTGTGTTTAGTGAATATAGTGTGTGTGTAGTGCAGAGTGTGTTTAGTGAATGTAGTGTGTGTGTGTGTGTGTGTAGTGCAGAGTGTGTACTTGTAAGGATGCAGTGTGTGTGTGTAAAATAGGGGGGAGGGGAGTATTTTTTTTATTTATTTGTGTATATTTAAATTTTTTCTTACTGTGCCAGGGAGGGGGGAAATCGCATGGAGCGAGCCAGCCACGTTACATTGAAGAGGGGGCCCAGCAGCACACACTGTCTTCCTTTCTAGCTCCTCTCTGACTAACTCTCGCGAGACAGGTCTGCGTGCTGTGCGGAGCGTTGCCATGGTAACCCATGGCAACGCGCTGGCGGCCACAGGGCGTAGGGAAGTTAGACAGAGAGCAGCTGGAAAGGAGGACAGAGTGTTCTGCTGGGCCCCCTCTTCAATGTACAGGTAGCAGGGGGCCCTCTGTGCACATATATATAGCAAAAATTATATATAAGTGCACATAAGGAATGTGGGGCTCGGACTGCCAGAGTAGTTCGGGCCCCCCAGGACCGCCGGGCCCATGACAACCGTTATGGTTGTTATGCCCTGATGGTGGTCCTGCTGCTGAGTCCATACACACACACATAGACTGCTAAGTCCATACACACACAGAGTGCTGAGTCCATACACACACACAGACTGCTGAGTCCATACACACACAGACACACAGACTGCCGAGTCCATATACACACAGACACACAGACTGCCGAGTCCATACACACACAGACACACAGACTGCTGAGTCCATACACACAAAGACACATAGACTGCTGAGTCCATACACACAAAGACACATAGACTGCTGAGTCCATACACACACACAGACACAGACTGCTGAGTCCATACACACACACAGACACAGACTGCTGAGTCCATACACACACACAGACACAGACAGCTGAGTCCATACACACACACAGACCCAGACTGCTGAGTCCATACACACACCGACACACAGACTGCTGAGTCCATACACACACCGACACACAGACTGCTGAGTCCATACACACACCGACTGCTGAGCCCATACACACACCGACTGCTGAGTCCATACACACACACACACACACACACAGACACAGACACAGACTGCTGAGCAGAGGCGGCTCTAGACTTTATGAGGTCTTAGGCGTACCTAACAAAAAAGTGTCACATATACACATTGATGCACAGTTTACCTGTGTATGTGCCTGAGAGTGTGTCTGAGACTATCCTTGTGTGTGAGAATGTATGTCTCTGTGAGCATGTTTGCGTTTTTGTCTGAGACTGAAGTGTGTTGTGTGTATGGCGGGTGATGGTGTGAGGGGGGTGATGGTGAGAGGGAGAGCGGGGTGATGGTGAGAGTGAGCGGGTGATGTGAGAAGGAAGGGGGGTGATGTGAGAAGGAGGGAAGGTGATGTGAGAAGGAGGGGGGATGTGAGAGTGGAGGGGGGGTGATGTGAGAGTGGAGGGAGGGTGATGTGAGAGTGGAGGGGGGTGATGTGAGAAGGAGGGGGGTGATGTGAGAAGGAGGGGGTGATGTGAGAGTGGAGGGGGGGTGATGTGAGAGTGGAGGAGGGTTGATGTGAGAGTGAGGGGGGGTTGATGTGAGAGTGAGGGGGGTTGATGTGAGAATGAGGAGGGGTTGATGTGAGAGTGAGGGAGGGTTGATGTGAGAGTGAGGGAGGGTTGATGTGAGAGTGAGGGGGTGATGTGAGAGTGAGGGTGGGTGATGTGATGTGAGAGCGAGGGTGGGTGATGTGGTGTGAGAAGGAGGGGGGTGATGTGAGAAGGAGGGGGGTGATGTGAGAAGGAGGGGGGTTGATGCTGAGGGTGGTGAGGGGGTGAGGCTGAGGGGGTGAGGCTGAGGGGGTGAGGCTGAGGGGGGTGAGGCTGAGGGGGTGGGGGGTGAGGCGGAGGGTGGTGAGGAGTGAGGCTGAGGGGGGTGGGGGGTGATGCTGAGGATGGTGAGGGGGTGATGCTGCGGGTGGTTGGGGTAATGCTGAGGATGGTGAGGGGGGTTATGCTGAGGGTGGTGAGGGAGGGTGATGCTGAGGGTGGTGAGGGAGGGTGATGCTGAGGGTGGTGGGGTGGTGAGGCTGAGGGTGGTGGGGGTGGTGAGACTGAGGGTGCTGAGGCTTAGGGTCAGGGCCGCCACCAGAAAGGCTTAGGTCTGTCCCCCCCCACCCCCCGCGCCCTGCCGGCCTCCCCCCGCAATGAATGCAGTGTGTGTTAGTGTAATAATTGCAGTGTGTGTGTGTTAGTGTAATGAATGCAGTGTGTGTGTCAGTGTAGTGAATGCAGTGTGTGTGTCAGTGTAGTGGATGCAGTGTGTGTGTCAGTGTAGTGAATGCAGTGTGTTTTTTTGTCAGTGTAGTGAATGTGTGTGTCAGTGTAGTGAATGCAGTGTGTGTGTTAGTGTTGTGAATGCAGTGTGTGTGTCAGTGTAATGAATGCAGTGTGTGTGTGTCAGTGTAATGAATGCAGTGTGTGTGTCAGTGTAGTGAATGCAGTGTGTGTTTTTGTCAGTGTAGTGGATGCATTGTGTGTCAGTGTAGTGAATGCAGTGTGTGTGTTAGTGCAGTGGATGCAGTGTGTGTTTGTGCAGTGGATGCAGTGTGTGTTAGTGCAGTGGATGCAGTGTATGTGTTAGTGTTGTGGATGCAGTGTATGTGTTAGTGTTGTGGATGCAGTGTATATGTTAGTGTTGTGGATGCATGTAAATGTAATGAAAGTCATTCCCCCCTCCCTGTTTCTTACCTGGTTCAGGGAGGGGGGAAGATTATTCGATCCCTGGTAGTCCGGTCCGGTGCCATTGTGGGGCCCCCCGCAGAGGGGGTCCAGCGAGCTGCAGCTATACTTTCCAGCATTTCCTCGCTCTAACTCCCGCGAGACGTGGTGTGCGCGGCGCGCGGAGCGTTGCCATGGTAACCCATGGCAACGCTCTAACGGCCGCACGTCTCGCGGGAGTTAGAGCGAGGAAATGCTGGAAAGTATAGCTGCAGCTCTCTGGGCCCCCTCTGCAGATACAGGGAGCCAGCGGCTGCACCTACATATAGCGATCATCGCTATATATAGGTGCAGAGAGTAATTGTGGGGCCCTGGACTGCCAAAGCAGTCCGGGCCCCCCAGGACCGCCGGGCCCGTGACAACCGTTATGGTTGTCACCCCCTGATGGTGGCCCTGCTTAGGGTGGTGGGGAGGGTGGTGAGGCTGAGGGTATTGGGGAGGGTGGGGAGGCTGAGGTTATTGGGGAGGGTGGGGAGGCTGAGGGTGGTGGGGGGTGCTGAGGCTGGTGGGGTGGTGAGGCTGAGGGTGGTGAGGCTGAGGGTGGTGGGGAGGGTGGTGAGGCTGAGGGTATTGGGGAGGGTGGGGAGGCTGAGGGTGGTGGGGGGTGCTGAGGCTGAGGCTGGTGGGGAGGGTGGTGAGGCTGAGGAGGCTGAAGGTGGTGGGGAGGGTGGTGAGGCTGAAGTTGGTAGGGAGGCTGAGGGTGGTGAGGCTGAGGGTGGTAGGGAGGGTGAGGAGGCTGAGGGTGGTAGGGAGGCTGAGTCCATACACACACACACTCACTCACTCACTCACTCACTAAGCCTACCTGTCACTGGAGGCTGTTGCTGGGAGTCAGACAGCCATCTTCTATCCGTTCCAGTAGCAGCATGGGCTGCTGCTTAACGGCGGGGGTGGGGCTTATTTCGGGAGGCGGGGCTTCATTTGGGGCAGGGCCTGTGCCAGGGAGCCTGTCAGTGCTCTCTCCGGCCATAGACAGACCCCAGCACTGCTCCAGCTCCTCTCTCCTGCATTCCCTCGGGCTGTGACAGACTGTTAAAGCTCGAGGGAATAGAATTTAAACCCATGGCCAGCAGGTTGCTGGCATTTGGGGGGGCTCAAGGGGGGGCACAGCATGATGTAGGGGGGGCCATGGCCCCCTCTGGCCCCCCCTAGCGACGCCACTGTATGTCAAGTGTCACGATTACTATATGACCCAACACGCAGAGCTATGTAACATATAAATGAACAAACAATAAACAAAGGACAACATATACCGGGCCTTAGAATGGCCGTACTTAACGTAAAAGAGAAAGCAATGACGTGTACTAGCACTTATTTTGAAAGATAATTTTTCCGCTTGTGTAAAAACCTTTAAACTTAACCGCTGCTTTTTTGTGCATTTTCCCCTTTGTATTATGTGTTTTCCCTGACTTTCGAGCAGTATAAATGACAAAACCCATTCGTCTCCCAAATGGGGACCACCCCAGGTCCCCATTAGAACGTTCCCACCAATTAGTCAGAATGTTCGCACTTGCAACATAGTGTTAAACCGCAAGGGAAGTAATTCATGATTGCTCCCATGGGTGGCCACCATTTTGTATACACAAATGCCAGCTAGGGGGAACATTCGTATCCTAAAAGGGGACGCTTCCCTTGCAGGTTTCAGCACAGGAACCTCGCCAACAGAGTCTGGCCAGGGAATGTGCTGTTGTGCGGGAACCTGAGGTTGGTGGGGACACTTTTGGGGCAATGGCTAAATCGGCTGGATTTTCTGGATCTGTGAGACAAAGGGACAGCGACCCCTTTCCTGCGCTTTGGCTCCCAGGTGTAGAGGATCTTGGGATACAACCCCTGTGTGTTTATGAAGTGGACCCCTTGCATGTGGCTACGCATAAAAGCCGAGTGTGGCATAATAAAATCGTATTGTACCTCCAGAGCTGTGTGTCTTCCAGTTACTGGGGGAATGGCTGTCTGTTCTAAGGGTTCCTGAGGGGCTGAAGGAAGGAAATTGCCCGGGTAACCCGTGGTCTGCTACAATATACAATAGTGTGTATCTGTGCATAGCAATATTGTGGTATATTTGGTGAGACAATTTAACATTCACACTTCTTTGAGCTAAATACTTAGCTCTAGTGGGAACAGCTTTGGAGACCGTAAGGGCGACCCTTCCCCTCTTTATTATGTAATCCTGTAGTCTGACCTGAATAATGACTCAATAATGAAAAAATACGAACATAGGGTAATAACGTAATATACAAGAAATCCAAGATATATCACAAGTAAATACTCACAAGGATGGAGCCGATATTAGGCTCGATGTATATGCAGTGTGTGGTTTGGGTCCACACTCCCTCTTTAGTGGTAGCAGGAACAAGGTGCCAAGTGTATAATTAAAAATATATTTATTGAATATTAAAACAAATATAACATAAATTGGCAACTGGATACTCTCACTTTTGCCAGAACGAGTTTCCCCACTTACATACAGGGCTTTATCAGCTGGGCAATTAGTACTACTCTCACTTGGATTGCTTGTATATTACGTAATGTTCGAGTCATTATCCAGTACAGACTACGGGATTATATCATAAGGAGGGAAGGGTCGCCCTTACAGACCCCAAAGCTGTTCCCACTAGAGCTTATTATTTAACTAATGAAAGTGTGAGCATCACACCTAATTCTGGCCCCAGCTGACAGAGCGAAACCCGTGATATCAAATGATACCTGGAGTTCCCAGTTACCAGCTGTTGGTAAAATACTTCCTTAAGGGTAGGACAACCATGATAGAGTAATTCCATCATGCATCATAAAAGGGGTGAATTATAACAGGTTCACTTTAAGGGAAAATTGCTATGCATATATCAAAGATTTGCTAATCTTTTACAATATAATATAAAACTAAATGTGTTCTACGTTTTAAAACTGCATTATATCATAAGGATTCCACAGATTTTAATTTAAAAAAAGTATAGTATACTTACAAAATAGGGTACAAAGAAGCAGACAAGACTCTGGTAAAAGGCATCTAATATAGCAATCCAAAAGGTAGACATCTTGTAGAACTGTGAAGAAAACAAATAATCAAAACAAACATATAGATCTAGTCACAGAAATAAACACAAGAACACAAGCAACAGTGATTTACAACTATAATATATGAAAGCACATTATAGAGTATTTTTTTGTAATATTATCTGATATAATTTTAAACTGTTACTTTACACTTGAATCTTGACAATTTTAATTGTGTTTTCTGTTTTAGTAGTGTATGAGAATGTTCCTGTAATGTCCCGGTCCTAATTTTAACTTCCACTTACATTTTGGGGGCACGGTTATTGTAAATGTCCAATAATATATGTTGTGGGAGTGTTTACAATAACCGTGCTCCCAAAATGTAAGTGGGAGTTGAAATTAGGGTGTTTCTAAGTGTCGTGTGACCTGTTATGGATAATTATGCCCCCAAAATGTAAGTGGGAGTTAAAAGTAGGGGGTTTCTAGGTGTCCTGTGCCCTATTATGGATCCTGAGTACCCCAATAGCGTGGTTATACTGTTTGCTATATTCTGGTCTTTAAATCAGCCATCTCTGACTATTCTGATTTCTGGCTTTGCATTGGAGAAGCCTGCTGCCTCTGGACTATGGCCCCATGTTAAAAAGCCTTCTTTTCCCCTGCAGAAAAGGCTTGTTTGTGCCTTTCTGCCCGTCGGTCGGTAGATTCAATCTACCGAACAAACAACCAAATGACTGGACCACCTGTATTGGGAGTGTTAACCGCAGCTTAATTGACAAATGCTTGGTGGCCTTTGTTCGTTTGCCAAACACATGGCGGCGGCCATTTTAAAGTCCCGAACGGCCAGCGGTGTTCAGCGCCCAAACTATGGAACTGGAAACGGACACTTATTTGCGCGAACACCGCTGAGCCGTCAGCCTCCTTGCTTCTGCATTCGGTCATTTAACCGGATGCCTGTTCATTCGGTAGTTTAAACCGTATGAACAGCATTACCCCAGATAGCCATGCCATGGAGCCTATTCATGTAACGAAAGACTATGGGAAAGACTTTGGCTCCATGGCGATTGAAATGTATGTATGTGATCTGAGCGCCATTCGGTGATAATGTGCGCTCAGATCTAAACTATCTGGGGATAGGTAGAATGTATATGTTTTGTGCAACAGTTGTAACTTTGTACATTTTTATGTCTTTTACGGTGCCATGTGGTTAATGGAGTTTTGCCTCTGTCCTGGGAGATAATTGGATTACTTCCCAATTATCTCCAGGACAGAGGGAGGGACATTAGGATGCATTGTGGGGATGTTTTACCTCTGTGTGTCTGTCATTGGTTCATATCTGTCCTTTGTCACAGTCTTCCATCTGGTCCCCTACGGGAGTGTCCACCAGGTGGAAGACCTGCATAAATACTGGGCAGGTAGCCCTCAATAATCCAGACCACTGCTTGACCCTCAACACAGAGCTTATCAATAAGATAAGGCCAAGGACTAATGGAAGTATTTAGAAAATTGGGCAGACTAGATGGGCCGAATGGTTCTTATCTGCCCTTACATTATATGTTTCTATGTTTCTATGTCTCATCTTTGGGGGGATTTACTATATGCTGTTAGAGACTGATTGCCAGGAGTGTAAGCCGCTTGGGTGCTTTTCCTGTTCGTCTGCTAGCAGCTATTCGTGAGGTTCCAGTTTGGGAGTTTGGAGTGCTATTTTGTATGCAATTCGGGAGTTTGGAGCATTCCCTTGTATCCAGTTCGGGAGTTTGGTGTTCTGCAGTAGCTATGCCTGTATCTCTGGAAGGGGAAGATCTACTAAACGGGGGTGCCATTACACTGGCATCCTTGACTTGGCTTTGTTAATCGATTACCTGTGGTTCCCCTTTAACCTTTGCTTGTTATGATTTCCCTTTTTAGATTTCTGTGCACTCAGCGTAAGCCGGGCCATGCAAACGACTAGTAAACGGGCTTATTTATCCTTGTCACTTGTTAGTAGGTCCATACACTGCGTGCTCGGTTGTATTATAACATACAATGTACTATTCAGGGGTGAATGCCCAGTAAACTATGTATTGAATACCTTGATCATAGGATATACTAGTTTGTCCAGGCTTACAAAGTTTACTTAATCTTAAGCTACAATCAGACATTAGAACAATAATTGAGATGTTTTGTTTCTCATCATCAGGACAATTGGGCTGAATTTAATCATAATTTTAATTTGCTCATAATAATAATAATAATAAATATGAATCCATGCAAAGCAGTCATTTATACCTCAATTATCGTTTTCATCTCACAGTACTCCCAGCAGCTCCAACTTTCAAGGAGACCTTGGGTAGAAGGTGGTGTCTGGCTATGCATCTTGTAACAGGTCATAACAGCAAAAGGGTGCTCTATTAAGTACTAAAGATGCTTGACATGAAGGGGTTGAATAATTTTGGAACTGGAGAAGTCATTATAAGTTGCATTTTCAGTTGAATTTGGGGAAACCACTTGAAGTATTCGTTGTGTTGAGCTATTTCAATTGCTTTTGTTTGATTTGTTTATTGCAAGCAGATGAACGTCTGTCAATTTTGACAATAAACCTGATTTTAATGGGGGTTGAATACTTTTCATTCCTTTATCTGTTTCATCTGAATTCTTAAAGTCCCTTCAAATTTTGAGCTTCCTACATTTTCTATTTCTAGGCCTTTTGTACCTTTTAATAAATAATCAGGTTGCGGTGACATCATTATGATATATTGGTACCCCTTTTTCAGCACCAAAACTGCAATATTTTTCTTACAGGTGAATATTTGAGTGCAGTTTTCATCTTAATTTGAATACTCTTTTTTGGTATTTTTTTCTTTATTTAAAGATATATTACCACTTTTTCTGTATCTATCAATTTAGGTCTCCTTGTAAAAAATAAAAATAAAAAATGGTTACAGCATTACCACAGATTTGCTTTGCTAAGGATGAAAAGGGATTTTTTTGCAGTTATGGATTCATATTCTTCTGATCCAAGAAAAAGGTCTCTAAGAAACATAGGTAAGCCATTCATTTTTTTTCTATCGTAAGAGTGCCTATTAATAATTGGAATTCCCTATGATGATACATCTACAGAAAGAAAACCATCTGCATCATACAAGGGGAGTCACCCTAAAGGATCCTATGTGAGGCATATGACTAGAAAGCCTTGTAAAGGAAAAGGCTCTGTGCAGACGGTCTGAATGCGGCAACAGGCCCATCTACCCCTGTGCTGAATATTATGCAATATTAAACAAAGGTATCTCAAGGCATCAGAGAAGCTGTTAAAGCTTGGCTCCTCCAGACAAATCCCAGAACGAATGCTCTGATGAATCTGTGGTGATGGATATATTCAGAAATTTGGTATAATGTTTGACTGAGTATATCGAACTTATATGAGTCTCTTCAGAATCAACTTAAGTAGATCATTTGATTTCCAGAGTCTACAAGCCCTTACACCTGAAATAATTTTCTATGGATGAGCCTTCTACTACCAACTGTACCAACTGTAATGTCAGAAGAAACAGAGCATCTTTTCTAGTTCACAATACCATTAAGATCCTTATTATAGAGGAATGTTCCTAAACTGGGAGAAGTTTCCAACACAAGGGAGTATCGTCCGTTGGGATTTCAGAGGCTAATACTAGGACTCTGTTCCTAAGTAGTTAGACTGGATAAATAACCTCTCTTCCAGTAGACAATGCAGGCTCTCTAAGAGACTCCATGGAAGAGAGAATGGACTTAACCCTCTATAGAAGCCAATGTGGCAGCTGGCACATGCTTTCATCCTGCTGTAGCCCTTACCTCAGTCTCTAGTAATCTAAGTTGGGGATGGATAATTTGGAAGAGCATATTAAAGATGAAAGAAGCAGTTCTTTTTCTGACAATTTACAAGACAGAAAGCCAGCAATAGACTTTAGCCCAGAAGCCTCTGTAGATTGTGTTATACTGTAGTCAGAATCATTGCTCTCTCTGTGTCAGTTGGTTGAGGTTCAGTTCCTGGTCTGTGGATGCATCCTCCAAGATGATTGTATCAAGAAAATAGCAGAAAGCAAGAAAGCTTGTCTGAATCAACACCTACAGCCCAGGAGATGATTTCGATACAAAGACTCTCATTTCCCTTCCTTTCAGATCAACAGGTACTAGAGACAAGGAAGAGAGTATGGTAGACCTCATACCTGGGATTTGCCTTTTCCCTAACTCCTCTCACGTTCTGAGTAGATTACAAGAGCCAGTATCGATCATCCTAATAGCTCCATATTTCCCACCCAGACCATGGTTTCCACTTCTGCTAATCCTCTACAACAAACTTCTATGGGATCTCCCAAAGAGTTCATTCCTCCTACATCAGGGTCCAGTGCTACATGCAAATCCTTCTTCCCTCATACTAAAGGTTTGAATATTGAAAAAGAAGGGCTTAAAGATAAGGGTTTCTCAACTGGAGTAATTAGTATCCTTCTGAAGGCTAGTTAACGTTCCACCTCAGCTAGTTTGGGATTCCTTTTTTCCTGGTCTCTTCTAAACAGGTGCTCATTCAAAATCTCTCTACCAAGGAGGCTCTATAGTTTTTCAATCCAGAACTCATCAAGGACTGAGCTACATCACCTCAGAGGTACATATCTCAGCACTTAATATAATATTAATATTGATATCTGTTGGCTGTATTAATATGATGCCTCCAGTTTACTATTTCTCCCCATGGAATCCTTCCCTGGTTTAAAGGGCTCTGAAATCTTTGCCTTTTTAACCATGAGACTCTAACTCACCACGATTGCTTACTATTAAGTTAGCTCTACAGGTGGCATTAGCATTGGGTAGAAGGTTGTCAGTTCTTCAAGCACTATCTTGCATAAAAGCTTTTACTGTCTTTCACAACTTGGTCGTCGAGTGCCTGGAACTGTTTTTGCATTAGCATTGGGTAGAAGGTTGTCAGTTCTTCAAGCACTATCTTGCATAAAAGCTTTTACTGTCTTTCACAAAATAGAATAACCCTCAGAACTGTTCCTGAATTTAGTAATAAATCAACTTCTTCTATATTAGTGAGGAGATTATTCTTCCAGCTCTAAAGCCTATTGACCAGAATTAAGACTAAGCAATGAAACTTTGTCCTGTTATCCTAGTTAGGTGTTGTGAAGGATTTCCCACAACCCGTTCAGTTGTTTCCACTCCCTGCTATTTTATTTACTGGATTATTTTTTGTTGTTGTTGTTGTTCGGTAAAACATTTGTTTTACCGAATGGAGACCACCCTGGGTACCAATTAGAACATGGAACACTGAGTAACTATATAAAAACCACAAGTTAATTGAATGCTCCTAGGTGGACGCCATTTTGTGCATACGAACGCACATGGTGAGAACAATGGAAGCGGCCATCTTAACTCCCGAACGTGGCCAGGAGTACTTGGTTGTCGAGTGCCTGGAACTGTTTTGGGCATAGCACGGACACCCGGTCTCTATGGAAGTCCCATACGGTAGACGAACGGCATTCGGGGAGCATTCTAATCGAATCATCTTTATTCCATCTATGGCGGTTTTCATATAAATCCATCTGAACGGAGACCGGCTCTTGCGGTCAATTCTATGGAACTCTTGGTCGGCTACAACCTCGTGGCGAGCCGGTCAAACTTTCACACGGTGCCGTTTGAAAAGTACCGAACGGATTTTTGTGAATTTTTTATATGTTACTCCCATCAAGCTCAGCTACCCATGCATATGGTTTTTATGTGGTTTTGATATGTATAAAGTATATTTCTAAAAATTGTGAAATTGTTAACTTTTTCTGGCCAGCAGATAATTGAGTTTAGTATGTTCATAAAACTCAATTATCTAGCTAGCTCAGAGGAGGAGTCTGATGTTCTATAACTTGAATGCCCTTGCTTCCATTAAATCAGTCTTGTTCCAGCATTAAGCTTTGGCTCATGTGTGGATTATTATGCGATACCAGCGATATTTTACCCTGTGGATTATTGGCGACATTGTTTTATGGGAATAAGGGAATACTTGACAGTGATAATTATTCAGTCCGTCACAGGTGTCTTAGGCTCCATGCCTATAGATCCCCTATCTGGTGTTCTTCTGAAAGTCTGTTTATCCTAATGGACCAGGAGATGTCTTCAAGCCTTTATAGAAGCCATCAGCAGTCCTCATGAGTTATAGTGCCTGAAGGTCTTTTTAGAGCTCTCCACTAAAGCCCTCTTACTTTCTTGGGCAGCAGTGGTCAAAGTCTCTGTGGAACTTTTATGTAAAATAGCTGCTTAGTCCTCAAACAATACTTTTACACATTTTTGGGGGGGGCACGTTTGATAATTTGGCAAAGTAGGCTATCAGTTTTTCATTTTCTATGCCCTTATGATGTGTATGTTGTAAACATTTTTTAAAAAAAAATGCAAACCCAAACATGAACACACAGCCTATTAAATACCCTAAGTTGTCTATTTTTTTTTTTTTACAAACGGTATGCCATGATGCGGGTAATTTTCATTCCTGTGCCTCCGTATGCTCTCAAAGGTAACATAGGACCAGCAAACCTATTGGCAAATTTCAGTGTGAAAACACAGTGAAACCTGTTGTGAAGAAAAGAGACCCCAGCTACCTTTTTCTTCTATGTTTTGTGTTTAATTCCCTTTTTCTGCCAACAATAGCTTATCCGTTCGGCAGTTTGCATCCCCGACAATTGAGTGTTCCCTGGGTGGCCGTTGTTTGTATAGCCGCCCGCCACGAGGAAAAGAAAACGGCGGCCATCTTGTCCGCACGAGGCGAGTCAGCGGGACTTGGTCGTCGAGTGTCCGGAACTAAAATCGGACACTCGACCGTGCGAGGTACCGCTGAAAACTACCGGACGGCCGGTTCTCCAACTTGCCGAACACCCAGAAGAGCGGCATTCGGTAGTTATCCCCGTATGGACCAGGGGAACAATCGCTCCTATGAGCCAGGAGAGTATTTTCGGGACTTTTGACCGTTTGCGCCCTTTTTCCCAAGCGACCGACCCCACACACGGAATTCGTGGAACCATTTTGGGCAGGAGCCTCGTGTGTGGTCGGTAAACTAAGACTTCCACACTTTTTAAAAACCCCTGAACCGATCTGGGCGAAATTTGGATATGTTTGCCTCCCAGATCGGGGCTATCAGGGGATATGTATTTTGTGGGGATACCTTGTGGGGAAAGGGGTGTTCCAATGTTGGGGTAAAATGTGTGCCCTCTGCCTGGAGATAATTGATTTAACCTTTAACTTATCTCACTATCTTCCAGGCAGAGGAAGGGGCGTGTAGTAAGAAAATACTGTACAGTGATTGGTAATATGTTTGTTTGTTTTGGGAGGTCCTCTTGCATGAGGACCCCCATAAAAGCCAGCCTGTTTCAATAAAGCTTTAGTTCTGTTACACCCTTCATGAAGTCTTGGCTCATGTTTGGGGAAAGGATACTCTAACTACTGGGAAGGATTGTCGTGAAGCTGTATTCATCTCTACCCCCTGCTGGAGTTATGGTCACTTATACTCAGCAGCTGGAAAAGGAACAAGGGACTGCAGTAACATCTCCCCTGCAGGTCTTAACAACTGGTGGCAAGCGACGGGATTGAATGGAACGCAGAAAGACAACTGATGAATGGCCCAGCAGTACGAGAAACTAAAAAAGACGACGCTACAAGATCTACTGGAAGCCCGAGGCCAGGTGGCAAGCAACAAAAGAAAAGCTACCCTCATAGTCGAACTAATGGAGGGCGACCAAACCAGCAGCGTGACGGACGTCAGCCGAGAGGAAGCGGAGTTCCAGCGGAAGGTGATGTGGAGGCTAAATTTATATGGGCCGAACCCACCACCGGAGGCGATAACGCAAATCCTGGCACAGGTGAATGCAGAACGCAGTGCCCTACAGGCCAGCTTGATCCAAACAGACAACGCATCACTAACAGGATCTATAAATGGAGGACAGCGAAAGAAAATTAACTATGCTGCATTTAAAAGCTTTGCGGACGGAGAAACAGAGATTGACGCATATCTGCAGGATTTCGAACGTCAATGCGCTTTGGAGGGTCTGGAATCAGAGCAATGGGCATCGATCCTAAGCAGCAAGCTCACGGGCCGTGCAGCCGAGGCCTACAGAGCAGTTCCTGACACAGCCATACATGACTATGCCAAGGTAAAGGAAATTCTGCTTGCTAGATATGCTGTGACCCCAGAGACTTACAGAAAGAAATTTCGGGCCTTACGGAAAGGTGGCCGAGACTCCTACACTGAGTGGGCTTTTAGGCTATATCGAGCGGCCCAAAACTGGATACAAGGCTGCCTAGCCACCACATTGGAAGAGGTACTACAGCTCTTCTTACTTGAACATTTTTTCGAGCACACCCCGGCAGACACCAGGGATTGGGTCAGAGACCGAAAGCCGGCTACCATCGAAGCCGCAGCCAAGCTGGCGGACGAGCATCACGAAGGCCGAAAGGGGGAAGCTAGTGGGAACCGTCCTCTGGTAAAGTCCAGTGCTCCACCACCAGGACCTGTGACCAACCCCAGACCACCCACACCCCAACCTGGTTTTGTACGGAAACCTCCCCCGGTATGTCACCAGTGCAATCAGCCCGGGCACTTCAAGATCCACTGTCCTCAGCGGAGCCGAACCAGCTGGGAACGGCCCCCACAAACTCCGAGGGCGGCCGCTCACCACTATCAGCACACCCCGGTGGGCGAGCCAACACCCGACTCCGAACAGTGGGCTGTCCTACATGAGGTAGACCTAGCCCAAGCTGAAATAGACAATCGAGTCCACCACCGACAGTTGGTCACCGTAGACGGTCAAGAAGCCGAGGGGCTCCGAGACACGGGCGCCACCCTTACGCTGGTACAACCGCATACCGTAGCTGCCAAGGCTCGCACCAACAAGACTGTAGCAGTACGGGTGGCCGGGGGTGCCATCCACAAGATACCCACTGCTCGGGTACAGCTGAATTGGGGACATGGTGACAGGCCGATGGAAGTAGGCATTATGGCGGGACTACCAGCCGACGTTTTGTTGGGGAATGATTTAGGCTGCCTAACTTCAAAGCTGATACAATCCGAACCTGCCGGAGCCTGCGCAGTGACCACTAGGGCGCAAGCCCGCCGAGCTGGACCAACACACTCCGAGGAACCACAGGTAGGAACTGAAAACCCCCTAGTCGCCCCTAACCCTATCCCCTTCTGGGGTACCCCCCAAGATTTTGGCCAAACCCAACAAACAGACCCCACCTTAGCCGGTTACAGGAAGGCAGTAGGGACACCCAGAGAAGGGAATAACCACGAGGGATTCCAATGGGATAAGGGGTTGCTGTACAGGGTTACCGGGGGAGTGGGGAGGGGGGCAGCACAAGTGATAAAGAGGCAGCTGGTAGTACCCCGGAAATACAGGGCGGAGCTTCTAAGGCTCAGCCATGATATCCCGCTAGCCGGACATCTGGGTATCAAGAAAACTAAGGACCGCCTTACCCAGACGTTCTTCTGGCCAGGAATATCCACCGATGTGCAGTCTTACTGTAGAACCTGTGATACCTGTCAACGAGTAGGAAAAAGGGGGGATCACCCTAGGGCCAAATTAAGACCCCTACCTATCATTGACGAGCCATTCTACCGGGTAGCAGTAGACCTGGTGGGGCCCCTCAACAAACCCAGCTCCTCCGGAAAACGCTACATACTCACGGTGGTGGACTATGCCACCAGATACCCTGAGGCGGTGGCGCTCTCCAACATTGAGGCGGAGACGGTGGCAGAGGCCCTAGTTAAGATCTTTTCCCGAGTAGGGTTTCCCCGGGAAATACTTTCCGACCAAGGGACCCAGTTCACGGCAACTGTAACGCAACAGTTGTGGCAGAGCTGTGGGGTTAAACCTTTATTCAGCTCCCCCTATCACCCACAGACCAATGGCCTCTGTGAACGATTTAACGGCACGCTTAAGCAAATGCTCACGGCGTTCACAGAGTCCTACGGTCAATGGGAGAAGTTTCTACCTCACCTCCTGTTTGCCTACCGGGAAGTGCCTCAGGCGTCCACTGGGTTCTCCCCCTTCGAACTCCTCTACGGGAGAAAAGTCCGGGGACCCCTGAACCTCATACGAGAGCACTGGGAGGGCAACACAGGAGAGGAGGGAGTCCCAGTCCTGCCATACGTGCTGGAGTTTCGGGACCGCCTACAAGCTCTCACCGAGTCCGTTCGGGAGAACTTGCGGGCGGCCCAGAAACGCCAGAAACAATGGTATGACCACGGGGCCAGAGATAGGAACCTGGACATAGGGCAAAGGGTGTTAGCCCTCAGACCATCCAAAAAGAACAAGCTCCAGGCAGCCTGGCAAGGGCTATTTAAAATAGTCGAGCGGATTAGTGACACCACGTATATCGTGGCCAAATGTTCAGATGAAAGAGTAAGACGGGCCTTTCATGTCAACATGTTGAAGCCCTATCACGGACGCTCGGAAGATGTGGCTGCCATATGCGCCCCATCTACAGACGATAGTGAGGGACTCCCCTTACCAGACCTACTAGCGGCTAACCCCGGGACGGTAGAACAAGTGGGATTAGGAGACAAGCTAGACCCCCCTCAACAGGCCGACGCTAAGCACCTGCTCCAGGAATACGGTGGGCTGTTCTCCTCTCTACCCGGATACACGTCCGCCGCAGTACACCGAGTAGAGACCCAGGGGGAAAACCCCTTGAGACAACAGCCCTATCGTATACCAGCAGCAGTACGCACGAGCATGTGGAAGGAACTCCAGGAAATGCTCGAACTAGGGGTTATTGAGGCTTCCCAGAGTCCCTGGGCGTCTCCGGTAGTGTTAGTACCGAAGCGAGACGGCACCACTCGCTTCTGTATTGACTATCGGAAACTAAATGACAGGACAATCACAGATGCCTACCCTATGCCGCGGATCGACGAATTGCTCGATCGCATGGCTAGTGGACACTTCCTGACTACTTTAGATCTGTGTAAGGGCTATTGGCAAATTCCCCTAGACCCGGCTGCCATCCCTAAGTCAGCCTTCGTCACCCCATTCGGGCTATACCAATTTAAGGTTATGCCGTTTGGGATGAAGAATGCCCCGGCTACATTTCAGCGGATGGCGGACCGACTTCTGGAAGGAATGCAGGACTTCGCATGTGCTTACTTGGATGACATCGCCATCTACAGCGGCACATGGGAAGCTCACCTGGGGCACTTGGCTTTGGTATTCCACAAATTACAGGAAGCCGGCCTTACCCTGAAACCCGAGAAGTGCCATGTGGGCATGGCAGAAGTCCAGTATTTGGGGCATCGGGTAGGTTCGGGTAAACAGAGGCCCGAGCCCGCCAAAATAGAGGCCATAGCAAATTGGCCCCAACCCCGCACTAAGACTCAGGTCCTAGCTTTCTTAGGCACAGCAGGGTACTATCGCAAGTTTGTCCCCGAGTATAGCACCCTAGCCAAGCCCCTCACCGATCTAACCAAAAAAGCCCTACCCAAGCAGGTATCGTGGTCCCCGGAGTGTGCAGCAGCGTTTCAAAGTCTCAAAGCAGCTCTGAGCAAAGCTCCAGTATTGGCGGCCCCAGACCCTAATAAGACCTTTCTCGTTCACACAGATGCCTCCATGTTTGGGCTGGGAGCCGTGCTGAGCCAGGTGGGGGAAGATGGCATGGAACACCCGGTGGCATACCTCAGTCGGAAGTTACTACCTCGGGAGGTTAGCTATGCCACCGTAGAAAAGGAATGCTTGGCGTTGGTATGGGCCTTAAAGAAGCTTCAACCCTACCTCTACGGCCGAGCTTTTACGCTACTAACTGATCACAACCCTCTTATTTGGCTCAACCGAGTCTCGGGAGACAATCCCCGGTTGTTACGCTGGAGTTTAGCGTTGCAACCATACAATTTTACACTGCAGTACCGTCCGGGCAAACAGAACGGTAATGCGGATGGACTTTCCCGTCAGACAGACTCGGACTCTTAATGCTACCACCCGGACATCCCCTAGCCAACCCGGCAGGGTCTAGGCGGGTATGCCGACCCATGGAACTAAGGGGGAGTAATGTGAAGAAAAGAGACCCCAGCTACCTTTTTCTTCTATGTTTTGTGTTTAATTCCCTTTTTCTGCCAACAATAGCTTATCCGTTCGGCAGTTTGCATCCCCGACAATTGAGTGTTCCCTGGGTGGCCGTTGTTTGTATAGCCGCCCGCCACGAGGAAAAGAAAACGGCGGCCATCTTGTCCGCACGAGGCGAGTCAGCGGGACTTGGTCGTCGAGTGTCCGGAACTAAAATCGGACACTCGACCGTGCGAGGTACCGCTGAAAACTACCGGACGGCCGGTTCTCCAACTTGCCGAACACCCAGAAGAGCGGCATTCGGTAGTTATCCCCGTATGGACCAGGGGAACAATCGCTCCTATGAGCCAGGAGAGTATTTTCGGGACTTTTGACCGTTTGCGCCCTTTTTCCCAAGCGACCGACCCCACACACGGAATTCGTGGAACCATTTTGGGCAGGAGCCTCGTGTGTGGTCGGTAAACTAAGACTTCCACACTTTTTAAAAACCCCTGAACCGATCTGGGCGAAATTTGGATATGTTTGCCTCCCAGATCGGGGCTATCAGGGGATATGTATTTTGTGGGGATACCTTGTGGGGAAAGGGGTGTTCCAATGTTGGGGTAAAATGTGTGCCCTCTGCCTGGAGATAATTGATTTAACCTTTAACTTATCTCACTATCTTCCAGGCAGAGGAAGGGGCGTGTAGTAAGAAAATACTGTACAGTGATTGGTAATATGTTTGTTTGTTTTGGGAGGTCCTCTTGCATGAGGACCCCCATAAAAGCCAGCCTGTTTCAATAAAGCTTTAGTTCTGTTACACCCTTCATGAAGTCTTGGCTCATGTTTGGGGAAAGGATACTCTAACTACTGGGAAGGATTGTCGTGAAGCTGTATTCATCTCTACCCCCTGCTGGAGTTATGGTCACTTATACTCAGCAGCTGGAAAAGGAACAAGGGACTGCAGTAACATCTCCCCTGCAGGTCTTAACACCTGTACATAGGGGCATCGTTGTACTCGTGAGACATCACAGCATACAAATATGTGTGATTTATTGCAGTGAAAGCTATTTTATTCATATTAAATAGTGTTCCATATATAAACATTTATATAAACATTTGATGTGGAATTAAAGTAATATTTCTCCTGAACAAAATTATATATAATAAGTGTTGATGCAATGAATAAGAAAGGGGTAAATTATGATTTTGTTACGTGACAGAAGGCTTCATATTTTGCATAAACTTCCTTTACTACTCCATAGCGAACATAGGAAACATAGGAAAATAAGGAACATAGGAAAATAAGGAACCAATCAGAGACAGGCAGAGTATACAGCATGCATTTTCCTCTTTCTCTGATGCTCCATTACAAGTCATGTCAGAATATTGTCTACACATTTGTCTATTGTCTACATATTTATTGGCTTGTCTTGTTTCTGTATATGTGTCTATTTTTTCTTTAAATTTATTGGCTTGTCTTTAAGGTATATAGTTACATAGCTAAAAAAGAGACTTGCGTCCATCAAGTTCAGCCTTCCTCACATATCCAAAAGAAGGCAAAAAACCTAGTCTGAAGCGCTTCCAATTTTGCCACAAACTAGAAAAAAAATTCCTTCTTGACCCCAAAATAGCAGTCAGATGTCTCCTTGGATCAAGCAGCTATTACCCCACCAATTAGAAATTATATTCCTGTATGTTATGTTTTTGTAAGTATTTATCCAATTGCAGTTTAAACATCTGTAGTGACTGACAAAACCACCTCTTCAGGCAGAGAATTCCATATCCTTATTGCTCTTACTGTAAAAAAACCTTTTCTTTGCCTTATATGAAATCTCCTTTCTTCCAGCCTAAATGTGTGGCCTTGTGTCCTATGTATAGCCCTGTTTATGAATAGATTTCCAGATAAAGGCTTGTACTGGCCCCGGATATATTTGTATAAAAAGTTATCATATCCCTTCTCAGGCGCCGTTTTTCCAAACTAAACAGATTTAATTTTTTTAACCTTTCTTCATAACTAAAATGCTCCATTCCTTTTTATCAATTTTGTAGCTTGTCTCTGGACTTTTTCTAGTGCCATGATATCTTTCTTTAGAACAGGCGCCCCAAATTGCACAGCATATTCAAGGTGTGGTCTTACCAGCGATTTATAAAGAGGCAAAATTATATTTTCATCCTGAGAATTTATGCCCCTATTTATACATGACAAAACTTTACTGGCCTTAGCAACTGCAGATTGACATTGCATATTGCTGCCTAATTTGTTGTCTATAACCATTCCTAAATCCTTCTCGTGTGTGGTTATCCCTCATGCACTACCATTTAAGGTGTAAGTTGCTTGTGCATTCTTGACCCCGAAGTGCATAACTTTGCATTTCTCTACGTTAAATTTAATCTGCCATTTTAGTGCCCAGTCCCCCAATCTATCCAAATCCCTCTGCAGCAAAGCAATATCCTGCTCACATTTTATTACTTTACAAAGTTTTGTGTCATCTGCAAACACGGATACATGGCTTTCAATGCCTATTTCAAGATCATTTATCATATATGTTTATATTTTCCTTTTAATTGGTTATGGTAATTAATTCTGGGGGTACCCCTTTCAAAGAGATTATCTATTCTCCCTTCCCATCTCCAGTTTCCTTAGATTAATGACATCCCACTGTCACTGGTACTCTTACTGCTGTGGCTGCGCTCGCCACTCCAAGAGTGCTCTTGCGATGCTGCACGCTCTCTTCGGATTGTTCTCTCCCTGTACACAATTGAACCCTTCAGGTTCAGTAGTTTTTTCTCTCTGGGTTCGTAAGTTCCCGAACATAACATGTTTGCGGTTTTAAGCACTTGTTTTTTTCTGTTAGTTTTTTTTTCATTTGTCTCTTGTCTCTGTTTGCCTTTTTCCAAGGTGAACATTTGTCAGATTTACCTCGAATCCCATTTCGCTGGCTTTTTCGCGGCCATTTTGGATCTCGTATCGCAAGACCTGCGGTGGCCATCTTAAACCTTGTTGTTTTTTAGGAGTTTCACCTGGATAGTCGCATTTCATTATAATTGTGCAAGAATTCAATTTGGTTCACCTTGCCTGCTACAGGGACCTATTGCAGGTTAGTGTCAACCTGTGGGTGGGCCAGCCAGTCAGATCTAGACCTATTAATCTGGCTTGGGGTGAGCACTTATATATTGTTCTGCCAAGTGGAGCTATGCATGCAGTCTCCTGATTACCTGGGTGAACCCCAGTGTTTTGCCTCAGTCTGCATTGACGTAAGTCATATTTTTTCGACCACTATACCCCTGGCAGTCCCTGCTACCAATTTGCCTATTTATCTCATGGATTCTCATTTTGGTGAGGCCCCAATATACTTGAGTGTTAATTATGGAAGACTCACATTTGCCCTCAGATTTTCAGGAACTGATCAAGGCGGCGGTGACTGCATCAGTAGAGAAGGCCTTGGCTAAGGCATTACATGTCAGTAAAGACATGACAAAAGGGCCAACTACTGTAAATGCTCTCAAAAGAGAGACATATCCGATGACTGACTCATCCTTCAAGGGCGCCAAGCAAAATGCAAAGGGTGCAAGTCGAAGCATACTAAGGGTAAGGCTCCCCTAAAGAAGGGAAAATGTACACGGCCAGTGAACCCACCTGCTTATGGCGCCTTCTCGGACGAGAAGCAGGATGTTCTCCCCTCACTATCTGTTCTCAATGAGTGACAAGCGGAAGACTACCATTCAGATGATGGGACATAGGGTCCCAATTCCTTTGTTAAGGAAACATTCCTGGGTGAGCTTCAGCACTTGGGAGATGTGGTTGAGGAGCTGGTTTTATAACTACTGGACGGTGAGCTCCTCTTTGATTCCATGTGTCAACGGATGTTCGACCTAAGAAATATCCGCCATTCTCAGTCTGGTGATTGGCCGCCGCCTCACCAACTCAAATTCATGAATTTCTGGCTGCGCAAGGCACTGGAAAAAGAGGTTAAACAATTAAGGTCAGAATGCCCCAGACCTTTCCTACCAGATGAGGTCGCATTCACCCCAGAGTTCACCAATTCATGTTGGCCTTCATGGCAAGAGGGGGTAAAGACCCAAGGAAAGGGGTTGAGAAAGGGTTTAATGGAGCCCAGTACAAGCTTCTTGATGCAGTCAGGCCACTAGCCCGTGTGATTATTTTAGCAGACGAGGCATACTCTCCAGCTAAATCCTTCACGGCAGATATGGCACGCGATTGGGCGCACAACATTCGTGAGTGGGCCGAAAGATGCTTTTGCTTTTTGGGCAACACAAATGTTGGCCTCTATTGGAGAGACACCTGGCAAATTGGCGGACCTCGTGGACAAGGAACGTGTTCACTTCCCTCAACAAAGCACAAACCTTGATGCGCAAAGTGTTCTGTGGCAACAACCCAAGGTTTTTTTTGGATGGGCTGGTCGGCAGAGTTGCCGTGCCGCCAGCTTTTTTGGCAATCAGGCCCTCACTTACCTTTGCTGAGCCGCGCAGATGCCTCCTGCCATGACCGCGCGGCACACTGAGGGAGACTCACCTCCCTCGATCCTAGCCAACCTCCCCCTGCCGTGCGGTCTGACTGAACTACATGGCCACGTGGCAGGACGTCTATATATAGATGTGGACTTGACGTCAAACCCACTCTTAAAGTGAGAACGTCATCTTTGTGATTCTAATCTGTTTTGGATCGCAGTGATGACGTGCACACTACAGGTTTCAACAGTGAGGTATTACAATGTATTGGGGATGTGACAAGACGATGACAAGGTGTGACATTACTTAAATCAATCGAGCCACGCATACCTCCTCCTGCCATGCAGTCCGACCACTCCACGAGGCCTGACCATAAAAATGTGGCATAAGGACATTGTGACGGTATGCCAAGGTATCACCGTCATGCATACCTTTTTCCCATAGTAATCATACGCCAATAATCCACAGGTTGCAATATCGCTGGTGTCGCATAATAACACACATGAGCCAAAGCTTTATGCTGGTACAAGACTGGTTTCATGGAAAACAGGCATGCAATTAATACAGTGAAGAAACTCCTCCTCTGAGCCAGAGAGACAATTGAGTGAGAGAAAGTACTAATCTCAATTATCTTCTGGTACAGAAAATGCTACAATTTTACAATTCCTCTGAAAATACCCCCAAAATACATGGGAACCCCACATCCCTGGGAGCCTGGATCTTGGGGAATAATATATCTGAAAATCAGCCAGATCCGTTCGGCAGTTTGCGATCGGCACCGCAGGGAAGACATGACCGGTCTGCCACGAGGTCGAAGCCCAGAAACAGTTCCATGAAAAGTGTGGCAAGAGCCGGTCTCCATTCATGAAGTTTTGCACAAAAACCACATAAAATAAAGTAAAGCTGGTTCATGGAGAATGCTCCCTGTGTTCGGTATTCTGGAACTCCCGAACACCGATCGTCTAAGTGAATGGGAAGAAGAACGTAGAGTAGATCCATAGAGACCGGTGTTCGTGAGAGTGCCTGGCCAAAATCAGTTCCAGGCACTCGATGACCAAGTCCCGCTGGCAGCGTTCGGGAGACAAGATGGCCACCATCCATTGTTCCAACCACGTGTATTCGTATGCAAGAAATGGTGGCCACCCAGGGGAGCATTCGATTAACGATTTTCTCTGTGGTTTTCGTACAAGATACACAACATTCCATGTTCTAATCGGTCTCTGGGGTGGTCTCGGTTCGGGAACCGAACAAAATAACGAACAAACTGGAACAGGATGACAAAACGAATGTAAGTAGCCGAACAGTGAATTGGCATTCCTTCACAGACATCTATATATAGATATTGGCATGATGTCACACCCACTCTTAAAGTGACCGGGTCATCATTGCGATCCTAATCTGTTTCGGATCACAGTGATGATGTGGACCTATCAGAACATAGGCAAGCCTTTTTGAGGCTTATTTTAGCCCCCAGTCATTGCCTAATTGTGGTTTCTGTTAAATCCTTGTTTAGTGCTCCTAGAGATTCCCTTATAAATTCCTGTGTTTGACCTCTGCTTCATATTTGACTCGTGATTTCTGGTATCCTGGCCTCGGCTTCGTATTTGACTCGTGATTTCTGGAATCCTGACCTCGGCTTTGTATAGACTCTGATTATTTCTGTTATTCTTGTCCTTAATTTATTCTTGACCCTAATTCTTGTTTTAGAGTTATGTTAAGTCTGGGTCATAACGTATCGTGACTCTGCTCCCCCGAGGTTACTTTTGCGTTCGGAAGTAAGCTCGCTCCACTCACCTGCCTTATAGGGAAGCCGCGCCAAACTCAAGTGATTTTGTCCCAACCTCAGACTCCACGCTGAGCTACCTCTTACTTCATTAGACATCCAAGACCTCGTTCTCCTCGTTGAGTTTTTTTCTCATTTGTTAGAATACAATACCATGCTGTCATCATCTTCTAATATACCGGAATGGACTCCTGAATACATGAACCCTCAAACAAACTGGATTGTACTACTAAAATACCTGGATATATTAATCCCTTCAAATTCTACAAATAACTTCATCTTCAGGAAATTCAAGAGAAACCATAAGTATCACTAAATATCTTCTATCAATTTACTTATTGTTGCAACTCTGCATATAAGGCTAAATCAAATTCTATGTGCCACTTATCAATTCTAATTATTTCTTCAACTCTGCATATAAGGATAATCAATTCCTATGTGCCACTTATCAAATCTAATATTGCTGCAACTCTGCATATACGACAATCTAATTCTATGTGCCACTTATCAAATATAATTATTGCTGCAAATCTGTATATACGACTAATCAAATTCTATGTGCCAGTTATCATCTACTAATCAAGTTATTAAGAACTTCTGCTACTACTTACAGAATTCTTACATTTATACAATCTATTCAACATTAACTCCTATGCTGCATTCTAATTCCTAATTCGCATAATTGAGAACATTGTTATTCTTTTTAATTTTTATTGCAACCAGAATATTTGTGAAAAAGTCTTTTTTTTTTACCACATGCCAAATCTGCAATTAAGTGATAATTTGGCTTCAACTTAATTTCACTAAAGATAAATTACAATCTTTCAAAAAAATCCTAAATAAAATCTTTTTGCTTTTCTCATTCACTACCATTTAAGGTGTAAGTTGCTTGTGCATTCTTGACTCCGAAGTGCATAACTTTGCATTTCTCTACGTTAAATTTAATTTGCCATTTTAGTTCCCAGTCCCCCAATCTATCCAAATCCCTCTGCAGCAAAGCAATATCCTGCTCACATTTTATTACTTTACAAAGTTTTGTGTCATCTGCAAACACTGATACATGGCTTTCAATGCCTATTCAAGACCATTTATAAATATGTTAAATAGAAGCGGTCCCAAAACAGAACCCTAAGGGGCACCATGTACCACTTTTGTCCAGCCTGAAAATTTACCATCAATGACAACTTGTTGTACTCTATCCTTAAGCCAATGTTCTACCCAAGAACAAGAATATTCATCTTTTAGTTTGAAGACTAACTAAATTGTGAGGAACCGTATCAATGCCCTGGCAAAATCCAAGTAGATCACATCCACTGCAACATGCTGATCTATACCTCTACTTACTTCTTCATAGAATGCAACTAGGTTAGTTTGACATGACCTATGTTTCATAAAACCATGCTGATTATTGCTAATAACAAAGTTCTTCCCAATAAATTCCTGAATATTATCCATTAATAAAATATTTTCCCAGTCACAGAAGTAAAGCTCACAGGTATATATTTTCCAGGCAAGTGTTTTGAACCCTTTTAAAATATAGGAACAACATCTGCCTTCCCCCAATCCTCTGGTACAATACCTGAAGCAAAAGAATCTTGAAAAATTAAATACAGAGGTTCACTTATTTCCCCACTTAGGTCCTTAAGTACTCGTGGGTGAATACCGTCAGGCCCCACCTTTTGCGGCAACTAAGTCGCTTTGGATAAGTCTCTATGAGCTTGCCACATCTTACCACTGGGATTTTTGCCCATTCCTCCTTGCAAAACTGCTCCAGCTCCTTCAAGTTGGATGGTTTGCACTTGTGAACAGCAATCTTTAAGTCTGACCACAGATTTCTATTGGATTGAGGTCTGGGCTTTGACTAGGCCATTCCAACACATTTACATGATGCTGCCACCACTATGTTTCACTGTAGGGATGGTGTTCTTTGGGTGATGTGATGTGTTGGGTTTGCGCCAGACATTTTTCTTTGATGGCTGAAAAGTAAAATTTTAGTCTCATCAGACCAGAGCACCTTCCTCCATACATTTTATGGAGGAAGTCTCCCACATGCCTTTTCGCAAACTCAAAACGTGCCATTTTGTTTTTTGCTGAAAGTAACGGCTTTCTTCTGGCCACTCTGCCATAAAGCCCAACTCCATGGAGCGTACGGCTTATTGTCGTCCTATGTACAGATACTCCAGTCTCTGCTGTGGAACTCTGCAGCTCCTCCAGGGTTACCTTAGGTCTCTGTGCTGCCTCTCTGATTAATGTCCTCCTTGCCTGGTCCATGAGCTTTGGCCATCTCTTGGCAGGTTTGACCGTCTTTCGGCAGGTTTGCTGTTGTGCCATGTTCTTTCCATTTGGTTATGATAGATTTGATGGTGCTCCTGGGGATCATCAAATATTTGTTTTAAATATTTTTATTGGTATCATGTCATAAGCGTGGGTTACAATTGCATTCAATCATTACGTTCGGTTGCCTGCGCAGAGGCATGTTTCTCTTTGCGTCAATCTGTATATGCAGTTGCCTGCGCAGAGGCGTTTACTCATTACATCCATCACAACATACAGTTGCCTACGCAGAGGCTTTTTACTCATTACATCAAACACAACATTTAGTTGCCTGCGCTGAGGCTTCGTTTTCATAACTTTGTACATAACGCTTTGCTAACTGCACTGAGGCATGGTTCTCCTAACGTCTGGTGTAGCGTTTGGTTGCCCGCTCGGGGGCTGTTTTTGCATCTTTATCATCTGTCATAGTGCGTGTGTTGCCTTTAGTTTGGTTCGTGTGTGTGTGTAGTTCGATGAGTGTGGGCGTGTTCCTGTGTGTGTTTTGGGTTTTGTCGCGTGTTGTAGCGCTGTGTGTCGTATCTACAGAGGTGGCCGCCTGCCTTATGTGCGGTTGGAGCGTTTTGAAGGCAGTGTGTGGTTGTGTATTGTATGGGTGCGTGGTGTGAGCGGGGCTTGTTGCGGTCCTATGGGCAGCACTGTATCCAGTGTTCCAGGTGGGTTCATGCCCTTGGGTTGTCGCTATGTAGTTCCTCTGGTCTGGGCGTGTCTCATTCTTTGGTCATGTTGTCGTTTTTACCTAGCTGGTTGTTCAGCTAATGCGCGGGTCAGGATTTAGTTTTTCATTTGATGTGTGGGATGGGGGGGTCGTTGTCGCGGCCCGTGTCTCCTGTGTTCGAGTCTGTGGTGTGGGAGCAATTATATTACTTTGTCACGTCTTGGTCATACCATGCTTGTTCGTCGTAAGCTCTCGGAATGTACTCCGGTGTTTGTGTTGTGTGGGTTAGGTTTGTCATGCGTGTATCGTTTTGGCCTGTGGTTGGTTGTGGTCGCGGTGTGCTTCCCCTTCACTTCAGATGGTAGTGTAACTTTCTCTCGTGTCCGAAGTCGAATTTTGAGTATGTTAGTGTGTGTGGATGTGTCATGGATGGGTGGGTGAGGGGAGGGTTGGTGGCCTGTTTTCTGTTTTCCAGTCCCCCGTCGCCGCCCCGTTCCGTTCAGCCCCCGGGCTCCCCGGACTCCCGCTCGAGCCCGTCTCCCTCTCGCTCGTTCCTCTCAGGGGTGTTTGCTGCGAGGCAGCTTTGGAAGGGGTCCGACGCGGTGTGGCGTAGCCAGTGAAACCAGCGTTGAGTGTAGCGATCTCTTTGTCGCGTGGTGTCGGCTTTCAGGTCCTCAAATTTTCGCGTCGCTTCCACCTCTTCTATCCAGCGTCTCAGTGGGGGTGTAATAGTTTGCTTCCAGTAGATGGGGATGGTCGCTTTGGCTGCATTGAGTAGTCTGGGAATAATGGATCTGATGTATGTCTGTGTCGGCATGGTGGTTTTGTGTAGAAGGAAGGCGGCTGGGGTCTCAGGCAGTAATTCATCCGTTACTTCATGTATAGTTTTCCGGACCGTCTCCCAGTATGGGCGGATCTTGGGGCATGTCCACCAGATGTGTGTGAACGTCCCCACTGCCCCCTCGCATCTCCAGCAGGTGTCTGGTATCTCCGGGTTTCTTGCATTGAGCGTTGTTGGTGTCAAGTACCACCTGGTGAAGAGTTTGTAGGAGTTCTCCTGTAGGCGTGCTGAGCCCGGCGTTTTCTGTATCAAGGTGATGAGGGTGTTCCATTCCGCCTCTGTCATGGGTTCTTCTAGTTCCTCCTCCCACTGTCTGATGCACGGGGGTGCTAGTATATATCTGCTCGTGATTAGGAGCGTATAGATTTGTGATATGGCGTGCGGCGGCTCTTTGTCTTGCATACAGATGTGTTCAAACGTTGTTAGGTCTCTCAGGAGAGATGGTTTTTGAGGGATGGATCGGGCGTATCGTGTCATTTGTGCCCTCTGGAGTGTGTGCGCAAATGTATGCGGTCTATCCGGGAATAGTTCGTTCAGCGGTCGTATGTCGAAGGGGTTCCGAAGGACATCCTTCATGCGGATGATTGGCTTGTGCCCTATTGGGTATGGGGTTGGGCCCATGTCCCCTGCCGGGAAATCTGGGTTGCCTTTCAAGGGGAGGAGTGGGCCTGGGTCCGTCGTTAGGTATTGCCTTGTGCCTTGTCCGTGCCAGACTCGCATGGTGGCCGCCACAAATGGGTTGTTGATGTGTTTATGTTTGTATGCTTCTTTCGGGATCCAAGGTAGTGTTCTGAGGTCGCAGTTGGTCGTGTCTGACTCTAGTTGGGTCCATGGTTTCGTGCCGCTGGCCACCGTCCAACTGATGATTCTCGTGAGGTGTGCCGCGTGATAGTACTTTTCAAAGTCTGGCAATGCCAGTCCCCCGCGGAGTTTGGGGAGGATTAGTTGGGCGTGCGCTACCCGGGGAGACTTGCCCTTCCATATGAATTTACGGACTTCCGTTTTCAGTGTCTTGAAGAAGGTTGGTGGGGCTGTTATCGGGACTGTTTGAAATATGAATAGTAGTTTGGGAAGCAGCGTCATTTTGACCGCATTTACCCTTCCTAGCCATGATATGTAGTAGGAGTTCCATTTGTGCAGTTCCTCCGTTGCCTTTTTTAGCATGGGGAGGTAATTGTGTGTGTATAGGTCTGCTGGGTTGGGCGTGAGCCAGACCCCCAGGTATCTCATCCGGTGGTCACACCAGCGATATGGGTGTTGTCTCCGGATCATGGCACTCAGTGCGTGGTTGATGTTTAAATTTAAGATCTCCGACTTTGAGTAGTTGATTTGGAGGTTCGATAGTCGGCCGTATTGTTCAAATTCCCCCTGTATGGCCCGGAGGGAGGTCTCCGGGTTCGTGACCACGAACAGGAGGTCGTCCGCGTAGGCCAGGATTTTATGGTGCGAGTGTCCAATCCTCATTCCTTGTATATCTGCGTTCTGTCGGATCCTATTGAGGAAGGGCTCCAGTGTCATTGCAAACAATAAGGGCGAGAGTGGGCAGCCTTGCCTGGTCCCGTTGAGGATGTGGAACGGGTCTGATAATGCGCCATTTATCCTGATCCTTGCCGTCGGGTGAGTGTAGAGTGCCGTCACCCAGGTGAGGTATCTTGCCCCTATGCCGAATTGTCGTAGGGTGGCGAACATCATGTCCCAGTCTACCCTGTCGAATGCTTTTTCCGCGTCAGTTGACAGGAGTAGCACTGGCGTCCGTTGTGTTTTGACGTGGGCTATGATGTTCAGGGCTCTGATGGTGTTGTCCCGTACTTCTCTACCTGGGATGAAACCCGTTTGGTCTGGGTGGATTGATTCGGGGAGCAGTGGCGCCAGCCGGGTTGCGAGGATACTAGCGAGAAGCTTAAGGTCCGTGTTAAGTACTGATATCGGGCGATAACTGGGGCACAGTGTTGGGTCCTTCCCCTCTTTCGGGAGCAGGGTAATGTTGGCCGAAGTGAATTGGGCCGTCGGTAAGGCCCCATCTTGGATGGAATTTAGTGCCTTCAGGAGCTTCGGTGTCGTGTCTAGTGTTTATGTTTTGTAATACTGGAGGGGGAGGCCATCTGGTCCTGGTGCTCTGCCCGTTTTCGCTTTCTTGATGGCATACGCTATGTCTTCTGGCGTTATGGGTGCTTCCAGCGCTTCTCGTGCTGCGTCGCCTATGTCAGGCACGTTTGCGGAGTTCAAGTAGTCTCGAATGTTTTCAGTTATGCTCGCCCGCGAAGTTCCTGGGGCAGTTCGGCGGAGGTTATACAGGTTCTGGTAGTATGCTCGGAACGCTGTGGATATGTGGTCTGGTCGGTGTCTGAGTTGCTGTCTTGTGTCCTTGATTTTCGGAATGTAGAGTTTGGTTTTGCGGTGTTTGAGGAGGTTCGCTAGTAGCCTCCCGCACTTGTCTCCGTGTTCGTGTATCATGTGTTTGTAGTGTTGGTATGAGCGTTGTATCGAACGGTTGAGGTGTGTGGTGAGTTGGTCTCATTTGGCCACCAGGTCCCTGTACGTTGTCGCGTCCAGAGTGCGTTTGTGTCTAGCTTCTAGGGTTGCTATGTCTTGGCTGAGGTCGAGGATCTCTTGTGTCGCTGCCTTCTTGCAGGATGCGCTGAGTGCGATGATCTGGCCGCGTATCACTGTTTTGTGTGCCTCCCAACATGTCAGCGGCGTCACGTCGTCTGTCTCGTTTACCTCAAAGTATGTCCGTATGGAGTTGCCGATTTTATCTACCACCGTCTTGTCTGATAGAAGTGATTCATTCAGCCGCCACGACATTTGTCTGGGTCTGAACAGTGGTGACTGCAGCCGTAAGCGGATCGGGCAATGGTCTGACCATGTCATCGGCAAGATCTCTGCGCTGGTGAGTAAGGTCAAGTTTCGGTGTGGCGTGAGGAAGTAGTCGAGCCTGGTGTAAGTTGAGTGGGTCCTTGAGTAGAAGGTGTAATCGCGGGTCGTAGGGTGCATAGCCCGCCAGCAGTCTGCTAATTGGTGGTGGTGGAGGAGGCGCAGTGTGTTCGCGTACTTGTTGTGCGGGGTTGCGTTCTGTGGGGATGAGGAGTCTTGGTCCGGGTGTAGCGCCAGGTTCAGGTCTCCTCCGATTATTAGAGTGCCTTCTGTGAATTTCATCAAGGTGTTCAGCGTGCGTCCTAGGAATTGGTGTTGTTTTGTGTTCGGGGCATACACGTTGGCGAATGTGTATGTTTGATCCAGGATTGTGCCTTTGGTGAATATGTATCTACCTTGGTTGCAGCTGATGGTGGCTTTCTCAGTGTAGGGGACAAGTCTGGAGAAGAGAATGCCTACTCCCCGCGTGCGCTTGTCGGGGTTGTTGCTGAAGTATCCCACCTGGAAGTTGTGGTCTTTCAGGGCTGGTGCTCTGCCCTCTTGAAAGTGGGTCTCCTGCAGGAAGGCTACCGACGCCTTGTAGTGTTTCAAGTCTCGTAGTAGTCTCGTCCGTTTCTCCCTGATGTTCAGTCCGTGTACGTTGTACGAGACGATGTTCAGGTCCTCCCGCGCGAATCCGCTCGGTCCCGGGGCCCGCATCCCGTGGACGGCCACGGGGGACTGGTGGGTATGGCAGGGGGTGGGGTAGGGAGGGAGGTGGTGGGAGTGTTGGGCTTGCACGTGTCTGTGTGGGGTGCGTTGTGTAGTTGTGTTTGTGTGTGTGTTATTTACCTGCCCTGTGTGTGTGTGCACTGCCTATGGAGGTCAGTGTCTGTATAGGGTAATGGACAATTATCCCGTTGGTTCGACTGTGTGTCCGGCCTGTTGGAGGGACCGTGTCGACTCTGGGGTGTGCGCGTCCCCTTCCACTAAGGGGGCCGTGTGTCCTATTCCTATGGGGGTGTCGGGCAATGTGTCGGAGGTCGCCCAGCTGGGTCTGTATAGGTGTTAGAGTTCCGGTGTTGGGTTTGGAGTGTGGTTTCCCGTCTCATCGGTGGCTGTCAGGTCGTGCATCCGCTCATTCTCTTTCTGCAGTATGTAAGTGGGTCGTTTGGTGTGTTCCGTGCATGTTGGTGCTTTTGTGTAGATGCCCTATGGCACTCTGGCGTGTTGGTCGTTCCGTCTGTCTCATTGTGTGCGCGGCTCTACTGGGGGGACCTAGATGTTATGGGCCTTGTGGTAGTTTGGGGGAGTTGGTCGTGTGCCTCGGTGGTTTGGTATGTCCCTTTGGTTCGATGGGGACTCGGGTTGGTTAGTCACGGGGGGCCGTATCTGGGTTACCATTGCTCTTGCTGGTTAGCGTCTCTGTTACTGGTGGTTTGGGATCTAGGGTCGCGGTGGGGCAGTTTGTACCTCCGTTGTGGTTCAGTGTGCCTCTGTGTCATATCGCTTGGGAGGCTTGTGTATCGAGCGGGTGCGCGTGTCAGTCTATGGAGTAAGCTGGTGCCGTGGCTGGGTGTGTTGCGCCGCTTAGTGCGCGTGTCTGGTGTAGTGCGTGTTCAGCATCCTATACTTTTGACATAGTGTATACACCAGGTTCAAGATACATCTTCCAGTCGGCATTACGTCTGGTTAGTTCTCGCTTCCCTCCAGCTGCACGTGCTGCCTGAGGTTCTCTATTCCCCCCTCGCCTGCCCTGTTCAAGCTGTTCATGGGTGTCCTGGGGTGGACATTTAAATTGTTATGTTCCCCTCTCTCCCCCTCCCCCCCCTTTCCCTCCCCTTTGTCACCTACGTCCCTGTCGTCCCAATCATTATCTATACTTTAAAATATTTTTATTTATTTATTTATTTTGTATTTTTTTTTATTATTATTTTTTTTTTGTTTAGTTTTTTTGTTGTTGTTGCTATTAGTTAATGCAATTATTCCCTTCCCACTCCCTCCCCTTCACCCCCTTCCCTCCCCCCTTCCTTCAGTGTGTGTTCTGCCGTCAGTTTTCTCATTTAGTGCTTACTCAGCTCATGCCCTTCCCACCCTGCCCCCATCCCCTTTCACCCCCTCCTGTGGTGTGGCTTGGCTTGTGTGTGGATTCCTGCGACCATACATATTGCCGTGTGGTTTCTTAGAGCTTGGGTACCATGTGCGAGTCTGCCGTCAACCGTTCTGGCCCTGTGGCCTGGCCCATTCACTTGTCCCCCTCCCCAAGCGTCCAGTTCCCCCCCTTCTGGCACTTGGTTGCGTGTGGAGCAGTGCGTTAGTCCCCTCGGACCCCCCGTTAGCCCCTCTCCCACCCCAAACCTTCTCGCTTTTTTCTATGTGTGTCCCCATTATTGTTACTCACAGTTCGGTGCGTTCTCGCTGTAGCCCTTGGGTCCCCCCAGGCTGTTTGATGGGTAGTTTACCGCTCACGCCTTGCTTGGCCTTGGTTCCAGTCACGTCGGCGTTGGTGCTGGGGCCCTTGAGGGTTTTGGTCCAGTCTGCGTTGTTGCTGCGGTCCTGCTGGTTGCTGGAGGAACGATCTTGTGAGCCAGTCGGGTACTTGTATTGGCGCTAGGCCTAGGGTGCGCAGAAAGCTTGGGACTTCTTCCGGTTTCCTCAATGTTAGCTGATCTGGGCCCTGTCTTGCTGTCAAGGAGAACGGGTAGCCCCAGCGGTATGGGATCCCTGCTTGTTGTAGGGCAGAGGTCACCGGGCGTAAGGCTCTTCTTGCTTGTAGTGTATATCGGGACAAATCTTGGTAGATGGATATATTTTGCCCCTCTATGCGTATGGTGCCCATGCGGCGGGCCGTGCGCAATATCTCCTCCTTTAGCTGGTAGTTATCCAGGCAGCATATGATATCCCTGGGTTGGTCTTCTGGGGCTGGCAGGGGTCTCAGAGCTCTGTGTGCCCTAACTAGGCCTATTCTGGGTATTTGTTGACCCCCCAGTACCTGTGTAAATATTTGCCGCAGCATGTCGGGGATGTTTTCAGACGGGCCTCCCTCTCTCACCCCGCGGACACGTAGGTTCAGCCTGCGGCCGCGGTTGTCCAGGTCATCTATCCACGTGGTGAGGTATGCCATATCAGCTTCTTCGCTGTGGTGGTGTGTTCCAGGTCAGTCCTGAGGGCTTTGGACTCTGCCTCTGTCACAGATATGCGTGCCTCCATTTTTGCCATGTCCACACGGAGCTGGGCCACCTCCTCGCGTACCACGCGGCCCAGGCGGTCAGAGAGGGCCTCGAAGTCTGCCTTTGTGAGGAGGTTAGGCAGTATCTCCCTCCATCCATCCTCTGGCGGCATCTGAGGCTCTGATGCAAAGGAGGGTGCTGGTGAGTGCCTGGCCGGGGTCGATGGAGTGGAGTCCGGTGCTTGGTTTGCGGCCTCCATTTCCGGTCGCGGCGATCGTGCGCGGGCCGTGGATTGCAGGTAGGACCGGATCGTGTTGTCCCCCCCCGGACCCGTGGGCCTCGGGGTGCCTCCCGTGTCAGTGGGCTTCCTTGTGCGACCCATTAGGTGAGTGCGGTGAGCGGGATGTGCGGATTAGCGGCGGTATTCAGGCGGGCGCCACGAGGAGCTCCGGGCTCACACGTCCATCTTGGTTGGCTGCCGGACACGCCCCCGGGATCATCAAAGATTTGGATATTTTTTTATAACCTAACCCTGACTTGTAATTCTCAACAACATTGTCCCTTACTTGTTTGGATAGTTCCTTGGTCTTTATGGCAGTGTTTGGTTAGTGGTGCCTCTTGCTTAGGTGTTGCAGCCTCTGGGGCCTTTCAAAAAAAGGTGTGTATATGTAATAACAGATCATGTGACACTTAGATTGCACACAGGTGGACACCATTTCACTAATTATGTGACTTCTGAAGTTAATTGGTTGCACATACATGTACATACACACATGCCAATTTTCTGTTTTCTATTTCTAAAAAATAGTTTTATGTATATATTTTTTTCATTTCACTTAACCAACTTAGACTTTTGTGTTCTGATCCATCACATAAAATTCAGATTAATAAAACATTGAACTTAAAGCTATAAGGTAACAAAATAGGTAAAAAGTCAAGGGGGGTGAATACTTTCGCAAGGCACTGTACAAATTCTTCTGCCACCTCTTGTCTCATCTCCCCATTTTAACCTTTAGATTGTAAGTTACGGGCAGGGACCTCTACCTGTTGTATGAGTCTGTTTTTATTGGTTTTTGTCTTTTTTACCAATTGTACAGCGCTGCGGAATTTGTTGGTGCTTTATAAATGCCTGTAATAAAAAAATAAATACAATTGTTGTATTCAGGAATGTGTTAAAAAAGTAAAGCCCTTGTTACTGATAAACATTCCTACTATGCTTCCCTTGTCCCCTATGGTTCCTGCGTGCAGGAACCAAAATAGTCACCAAAATAGTCACCAAAATCAACTTTAGCTTAATGAAGGAGTTTTGGTCTACAGTCTCATCGCTCAATTCTCTGCCATTTAGGAGTAAAATCACTTTGTTTTTACAGCCCTAGTTACACCTCCTTGCATGTGACTTACACAGTCTTCCTAAAGACTTCCAGTGAAGAGTCATCTACTGTTTACACTTCCTTTATTGCAAATTCTGATTAATCAAATTTCTTATCTCCTGCTATGCTAATAGCTTGCTAGACCCTGCAGGAACCTCCTTTATGTTATTAAAGTTCAATTTACAGAGGAGAAGATAAAAACTTTTAAATTAAGTTACATCTAATGGAAACTAAAACCTTTTTGTTGTCATGCAGGCTGTGTTAATCACAGCCAGGGGATGTGTGGCTAGTGTTACATAACCATGATTTAACTCCCAAATGTCAGATAATTGAGCAGTGAGACTACAGGGGCATGACACATACACCAAAACTGCTTCTTTAGGCTAAAGTTGTTTTGGTGACTATAGTGTCCCTTTAAAGAAGTAGCCACTAGCTCCTCCTAGAGCCTATTGATCGACTGCCAGACACTATGCTACTTCTCTGCTAAGGAGAACATAGTTTTGGTGGAATATATATAAAAGAAAACATTAAGAGGGGGTTTATCAGCAAGGGAAGGTGATTTGAGACCTCGTATTGATTACTGTGTTTTTTTTTTTTATTCTTTATTTATGTCGTGCATGGATTGACAAACAGATTTGCACAGCCACAATAGCTGGTGCAATCTTATCAATAAACAATAGTGAACAACAGTGTGGCTTTATGTACAGTGCACATTTTCTTTTTTTTAAACAGTGGAGGATTATCTTATGAGCTGGAAATATATGTCTAGATTGCGCATCTATTGCATATTTACCATAGGATGTACTGTCTAGACTGAAAGTAAATTATAGCAAAATAAATAAGAAATAGATTGAAATACACCACAAGTAAAACATTACTCCAGTCCAGGTATTGTGAGCTGGGTCGTCGGTCGTGGTAAAATAATTATTTTAATCAACGTAAGCGTCCTGCCTTATATTAGGTCTTAGGCTCTGTGGGGCAGCCGATGCCGTGCCTGGGCTGAATGTATCCCCTCGGTGTGCATGGACTCACAGCCCTTATGATTTGCGGCAGTGTAGTGGTCGATGGGTTTAATGGCCGTGTGGCTGTATGTAGTGCTGGTGTCACCTGCCTCAGGTCGGGGCAGTGCCTTGTTCGCTGTCTGGATGTGGGCGCCTTTCTGTGTCTCAAACCCTTCAGATTCGTCTGCTGGATCGGGCTGGTTCTATCCCTCCAGGGCATAGGTCGCTGGTGAGGGTGTCGTGTGGGTTTGCTCTGCGGTGTCTTCCGGGTCCTGGACCCCGGTCTGCGGTTAGTCCCCTTGTAGCTCGGTTGTGATCCCGAGGGGGCTCCCCGCTGATGCTTGGGTGTCGTTGCCCTCCGCTGGGTACCTCGTGGTGGTATGTACACCCGTGGCTGCATTCTGGCTTCCAACCGCTGCCAGAAGGAGGTGAAGATTTGATTGAGTCACTGCTCAGTTTCCAGCCAGGCAGGTTGTGCGCAGGTTGTGTGGGCTGTATCCGCCATTTTAGGAGTGATGTTTGGCGGGAATTGACGGTCTCTTTGTAGTAGTCGCTTTCCCATTGCTTTGCAAGGGCATCTTACAGGGGTAGACTGGGATGACCCCCACCGGCCCGGGGGGGGGGGGAACTGGGGCTCATGGCTGGAAGCTTTGTCGTTCGTGGCATAAGGAGATCGGCCATCTCTCCAGTGCCCGCCATCCAGGTAGGCCTCACCTTCGTGTCGCGTGAACGGGCATCGATATGCCGCATGGTTGGTATCTACATGTACCCCACGGTGTCACTGCACGCTGGGTGGCCGTTCTGGCCTGATTAGTTGCTTTGTTTCGCTTAAAAAGTCGGCTTTTGGGCCGTGGATCGCAGGAGCTAATGCGTTTAGCGTCTTCTCTGTTCCACGGTCAGGCCCCGCCCCCGATTACTGTGGTTTTAACAGGATTATAGTTAGAAATGTATATCCTGTACCCTTGATAACAGATAATAAGGTGCTACCATTATCACTAAGTTGGATCTTTGAGGAGCTTATAATTTAGTCAGAATACGCCGGGAGATGAATGGAAGACGGCTTTCAATGAGTATACTGTTATGCCTTTTGGTTTATGAAATGCTCCTGCTGTCTTCCAGGATGTAATTAATGATGTACTAAGGGATTTCTGACATGAATGTGATATTGTATACCTAGATGGCATTTTGATTTAGTCTAAAGACAAAGAGATGCATCATATTCATGTTAAGAAGGTTCTGACCAGAATGCTCCACAACGGTCTATATACTGCAAATTAGAAGTCTGTCTTTGATCAAAAGCAGATTGCTTTTCTAGGATACAAAATATCTGATAAAGGATTTTCTATAGATTCTACTAAACTAGAATCCATTCTTCAATGGCATCTGCCTATTGGACTGAAGGCCATACAAAGATTCATATGCTTTTCTAATTATTACAGGACGTTCAGCAAGGGTTTCTCATCCATAATCACTCCGATTACTAATATGACAAAGAAAGAAGACAGTCTCAATCATTGGTCACAAGACGCACTCAATGTCTTTGATATTCTAAAAAAGACCTTTGCTTCTGCTCCGATATTGGTACATCCATATCCCACATTGCCTTATTTACTAGAAGTTGATGCTTCTGAGACAGGGGTAGGAGCTGTATTATCCTAAAGAGAGAGCCTTGATGAATCCTTGCATCATTGCAGTTATTATTAAAAGAAACTGATGGACATGGAAAGGAGCTTTGAGATAGGAGACAGGAAATTATTGGCAATAATCTATGCCTTGAAAGAATGGAGGCAATTGTTAGAGGGTACTCCCATTCCCATTACTATCTTAACTGGCCACAAGAACTTATCTTACCTTGGAGAGGCTAAGAGGTTCTCCGCTAGGCAGGCACGTTGGTCTATTTTTCTAGCGAGATTTAATTACATACTAACACATAGACCTGGATCAAAAAACACTAAAGCTGATGCCTTGTCTCATCGGTATGAACCTCACACCTGTCTTGTCACAGAAGAACAGCTATCGTGTCTACCCAAAGGATTTGGGTAGTTAATACTCATAATACTTATGGATAAATTCCAAACTCATTGATAACATAGAAGCCCCCCCCCCAAAAAATAGGCACCTAAACACAAACCTATAGGCAAAAAATATGTACCTCCTGAGTTTTAAAAATATATACTTACCTTTTACCAGGATGGTAAAATAGCGGGTCAACAAGGCAAAAACAAGACTTACTCTCTGATAGCTACTGAATATTGGTGACCTTCCTTGCATAAGGATATTAAAGAGTATGTTTTGGCATGTGACGTGTGTGCCAAAACCAAATTACCACATACACTCCTTTGAGGATAATAATGTGGTCTGCGAGGCTACTCATTACAGCTCGTTCTTTCCTAATTTTGGGTTTAATCCACTCATTCTACCATCCACATTTCCTTTGCAGAAGCTGCCGCTGGTGGAGGAACATGTGTCAAACCTAAAAAGAACGTGGGAACAAGCACATCATTTTGTCCATCTTCTAATGCCACTTTTTTATCTGCTACCTTGGTGTTAAAACTGCAAAATATGAAGCCTCCTGATAACAAAATTGAAGATTATGCTAGCTTTAGTGTACAAATAATCTTAATTTTTAATAATGACAGGATATTCGCCCTCCTTATTTTTTCCCTCCCTTAGCTATGAGTTATGTTTTGTTCAGGTAAATTCTTGAAATATACTTTTACTGTGTAGTAAGTCATGATTAATTGTGATAGTGTTGAATTATTACATGTTTTTCATGTCAGTGGTTACTCGTGTTATTCACGTTTCCATCTCATATCACTTAAACCATCTTGGTCTCTTTCAGCTTAATGAAACTGTATATCATCCGTGTAAATCATATAAAATTTATTGGTGGCTCCCATCTCACATGGATTTCACAGTCATTTCTTCATCTTTTCATTGGAATTCATTAGACTGTTTTCTTAATCATTTAATTTTTTTTCTTGTTTTATATCTTGTGACGTCGCTGTGGTCAAGAGGACAACTTCAGTGGGAGGTACATGTTATATACTCTGCCTGTCTCTGATGGCTCGTTTTTTTTTTTTCCTTTTTTCTTTGCTGCTCTGGAGTAGCAAAGGAATATTATGCAAACTAATCACCTCCTGTCATTATTAAAATAAAGATTATTAGTACACTAAAGCTAGCATAATCTTCAATTGAAAAGTCACATGCCTCAAAATCTAGGTTTGGTTTTGGTCAGAACTTGACAATTGCCTCTGTCTTTAAAGGGTTAAGCAAAATATTCAATTGCTGTCATTATTAAAATTAGTATTGCTACTTCACTAAAGCTAGAATAATCTAAAATTATTGTAATGTTTTCTTCAGTAGCTTAAATTTCTGAGAAATGACAGTGCCCCTTTCATGGCCAACTACCAGCAACATATGAGAGTAATCACCAAAAACGATTATTATTGTGAAATATGAAAACAAAAATGTGCATTGAACAATAAATAACCATAGCAAGAACACAACCTAGGATAAATTTAAAGCTTTAGTGCCTCAATGCAGAGCAGTGCAACACACTGGACTCTGCTGCAACACTGAAAGGCATAGAAAAATAAAATAAAAAACATTGGGTTCCATGAACGCCACTAATACTGCACAACAAGTGGCCCCTATTTTATCTATCACACCCTTGACAGGAGGTAGAAAGATACTGAAACAGGGGAGAGATTCACATTTTCCTGGGCTGTTTATAAAATATAATATAGCTCTGAACAAGTCTAATGAGATAAAAAAAAAGAAGACTGAATAAAGAAAACCTAAACATGCTACAATTGAAAGACTTGGTTGAAACCACTGAACTTAAAACCCTAGCCCAAATACTACCCCACACCCCCATAACAGGAAACCAACAACTTCATTATAACCATCTAAAACACTTTGTTAAAAGCCGAGGCCTCATCCCAAAAGGCATAAGAGAGCTAACAACCTTTGAACAATTATGCGACACTTAATCACTGAAAAAGAAGACCCTATCCGCTATGTATCATTTACTCTGGGACTTGCAACATCCAAATCTGCCAACATTTACTATACAGTGGGAATATGAATTGCACATGAACCTCTCTCCACAAGAATGGAAAACTATACTCAAGCTTGCCCACAAATCCTCCTCTTCCAATCTAGCCCAAGAAAGCAACTACAAACGAATCACTAGATGGCACTACAGTGACAATCCCAAAACTATACAACACAACATCGGACACATGCTGGAGATGTCAGGAAAAAAGAGCCCATCCCTCACACATCTGGTGGCAGTGCCCACTGATATCAAGGTACTGGACTAGGATACACAAATTTAACCAAAAAATAATTGAGAGCAGATTTGTCATGGACCCTAAGCAATACATCTTCCTTCTCCCCTCAAAACACCACCGAAAGGAACAATCCATCCTCCTCAACTTCCTAATCATGGCTGCTGCACAACTTATCCCCAAATACTGGAAACAAACTCTCAACCGTACTATCAAGGAATGGTTAAAAAAAACAAACAAAAAAAACTACCAAACATTTTCCAAAATCTGGACACCCTGGACTGAATTCCTGAAAAAAGGAAACAGGACACACATTCCTGAATGTCCCTCAGAACCCAATTATCCAACATAACCTGAAGCCCACATACACACACCCAATCGAAGCAATCACAGACTGATCCTCCCCCTCCCCTCCCCCCCACACTGATACACGCTAACTAGGGCTCTAACATAGGTTAAAGAGGTAATTATCTAAATAATGCTCACGCACACATATTTTCCTTTATTGCTTTTACTTTTACTTCTACTTTTACGAACGGTTTACAAAAAAACGTATTACTTTCCTGTGTCAACGACAATACTCCATGTACACACGGGACCAATTATCCAATATTCAAATTCCACCATCTAACCAATTTAGTGTTAAATACCGATATGAATAACATGTACTTTACCTCTATGTACCATTATTGTAATCCTAAACCGGTCACTGTTGATAACAAATGTAACACATGTCTATTGTTGGTTTATGTGACAAAAATTAAAAAAACTTTGAAATTTAAAAAAAGAAAGAATAAAGAAAACATGAATTTTTTTTCTCATTTGATTTTACATTTATTGGTTAGGATATATTTGTAGGGTGGCTTGGGGTTTGAATACTCCAAGGCACATGGAAGGGCAGGAGATCCAGAAGAATAAGAAAAAAATCTTTAGAAAGTTATATAAAAAATATGTAGCCTCTTTAGCGCGTTATAATCTGCCTCTTTAGCGAGTTACCCACCACATTGGAAAAAGCCATAAATCAGCTGAGATTCCAGTCACAACATGCCCTTTAAAGTGCTCTCTGTAGGGCCCTGTATAACCCCAGCATATATAAAAAGACACACTGCAACATTAACTCTTTCGTTATCACATCAAACTAAAAATAAAAGTAAAATTAATAGATACACGCTGCATTCACTTTATTACAAAAAAATAAACAAACAAACAGGGGCTGGAAAAGGTAGAGGCAAGCTTTGCTTCATGCTCAAACTTAATATTTAAGATGGAAGAGGCCTATATAAAGACTAGATTTTTTTGGGGGGGGGGGGGCTGGGGGCATTTTTGTTTTCTTATGTTATTAAGCAGTGCTAGATTTCAAATGTTATTGCAATGTTACATATCTGGCTGTGCATAACAGGAAACACAGCCACCAAGCAAAGTACAGAGCTGGGAAGCAACTAATTAATAAAAAAAGACATAATACATGCCTAAATACATTAGTTTAGACATAATGTAGGTGGATCAAGGAACAAATTACATTGTTAACATTACATTGTGGCATCTTCTGGCCTCTTTTTTTTTACATGTTACTAAATTGCAAGTCATGTGCAAATTGTTTAGTTCTGAATGTACATTCGGACAAATTTCATGCAATTCAGACATTCAGATGCTTACGAATGTCCGAAGTTCGATTTTCCAAATTGCCGAAGTGCCGAACCGGATTGACAAATTTCCGTAGTGCCGAAGTGCCAAAGTACCGAAGTACTTCGGATTTCTGAAAAGTGGCAAAATGAGAGGGAGGGAAAATTACGTGAATGCTGACAGGAATCTTAACCAATAAGTTAATTCCTGGCACTAGGAGCTCTATAGATGTGTAAGTGGTTGTGGTGGTTAGGGGTTAGGGTAAGGTTTAGGGGTTAGGGAACCCTACAGATGTGTAAGTGGTTGTGGTGGCAAAGTGCTTCGGTTTTCTGAAAAGTGGCAAAACAAGAGCGGGAATGTCCAAATTGTCGAAGTTCCGAATTGTCGAAGTTCCGAATTGCCGACGTTCCGAATTGCCGACGTTCTGAACTTCGAAAGTGCCGAACCGATTGCCGTTGGACCAAATTGCTGAAGCAGACAAATTTTTTTACTTACCCAAATTTCTGAACCGAACCGAATTGTTTTGCCCATGCACATCCCTATAAATTGCATTTTTGTATAATGTGGCTGCAACTCCAGCAGATATAGCGCCATTCCAAAGGCAGCAAGATAAAGTCTGTGACTTGGATTCCCTCAACGATCCAAAACAAAAAGACAACTCCAATATTTAAAGTGTTCAGGTCTAGTAAATTGATGTGAATGTGTTCTTTCATGTTACCTTAACAATACAAAGCATACTTAGAAATTTCCAGCTGTATTTACGTACATTATTTATTTATTTATTATTTTAACTTTTATTTTCTATGAAATTCATAAACTTCTTTGATGCTCATATAATTTATTTGTTGTCCTTTAGTAACTGAAGATTTAAAATAAATGTTGAGAGCACACAGTGCATTTGATAAAATATTTACAAGATTGTTCAAATATAGTACAACAGTCTAATTAATATTTTGCATTAAATAAAATTTGCTTAGCACAATGTTAACTAAAAGAAAAACAGAAAATATTTACCTGTGACTGCTGTCCAGTTTTGTAAAGTTCTGGTAATATCATCAGCGTTTCCTCTGAGACATCCTTGTCCATTATTCCAAAAATAAGAGGTGGCACTGATGTAAAGAAAAGATTGAAGAAGATCATCTGCCAGTAGTCAATCATGGCGACGCCTGTAAATCCGCAAAAAAATTGATACCAGAAGAGCAGATTCACATAGGCCTAGTAAAAAAAAAATGTGAGTTTATTAGTTACATAGATCAGTACAACATGCACTGATAATATTGTAATTCCTGGCCCTGGGACTGATAAGACTTGTATGTGGGATTATTAGCTCTTCTTTCAAGCTATGTTATGTCAGTTTGACATATTTGTCAAACATAAGGCTGCAAAAGCAGGTCCACTTCAAAAAGGGGATTGTTCCTTTTAAGCTTTTAATGCAAAAAAGCGGGTGAGTCATAGTGAGACTGTGCCATATGTGAATGTCTTCCCCACCAATTTATAAATATTGGTTTGTATTACATGCGTGCCTGTATGATTCCCCATGTGGTTATGTTTTATGTACTGAATCAAGTGGGTTACCATATTTGTAATGTAATGTGAAAAAGGGGCTATTTCTGAATGTAAATACATTTTTGTGTGGTAGTTCCGTTGGGAATGCTGGCTGCACTGCATGCTGCCTGCACTAGTCCGAGGTCCTAAGGACATATTAAGAAAGAGCAATAACTAAGAGCTGAAAGTGCCTTTGTAAAGTAAGTAGTTGGAGGAAGTGCAGACAGATGATAGGTACCTGCCTGGGAGAAGGAGGCATGGGTAGAAGGGTCGATACCTGCCCATTGCCTTTGGAGGAAGTATTGGAAGATGAGCATACACACTGAGACTAGCTGTGAGAGATATAGCATGGCCCTGGTGTCAGTGAGGATGCCTGTCTGAAGTGACAGATCTACATCTCCAGTGACATTTCATCACAATTATATGCCTGTGTGGTGTATGGCCCTTTAAAACTGTTATTGGGGAATATTGAGACTTTTGGGAACAATGCCCCTTTACACTGTGTCCCCAGACCGTTAAAATACTTTGTTTGTGACCTTTTCTTATATGGTTCTGTAATTGGGGTTTACCGAACCAATTACCGAACAGGCGGACCACATGCAAGTGGAAGTGTGCAGGCAATTTACCCGTTCGTGCATTCGAATGGGACTTAGTAATTTTTCTGTGTGAAATTGACCGACCACACAGCCCAAATCTATGGAACGGTTTTGGGCAGGAAAGCCATGCTTGCGGTCAGTCAAAAAGGACTTCCACCTAACTTTTAAACCACTGGAGAGAATTGTCTGATTTTTGAGTATGTTTATATTTGGAGTATGCGAATATGTACTTTTAAGAAGATTGCATGTAACGTTTAGGAGTTATGAATATTGTATGAAACTGTATATTTTTCTGCCTGTGATAATTAAGTTAACCCATTGTGTACAGTAATTATATCACAGGCAGAGTGGAGGGGTTGTGCGTCCTAACTGGGAGTGTTTAACTGTATTATAATGTATTTGATTGGCTGTGCCACAAAACCTTGTGGGTGGTAACATTGTGTAAAAACCTGTTTAAAAGAAGCAATAAAACCACAGCTCAGACTGTTCCTGCTTACACTCCAAAACTGTGTGTCGTCCTGTTATTGGAGAGAAGATTTGCTCCTGTGTCTGCTGTTCCAGCTTACAGGAGATTCACCAGGGAAAGTCCTTGTAAGGACTAGAGCTAATTCCCAATTCGGTTACAGAGTTCCCAGGACTGAGTAGCGTCCAGTGCCTGGAGGTGTCTGCTGGAGTGGCCCTCAGGAAGCGCTAGGAGCATCCTTCAATGGAGGTACCCAGTCGGGGTGCTAGGTGATCCGTTACAACCTGTCACTAACTTCCAGCTAGAAGTTCTCCATTTACACCAACACCTGTGTACTGCACATTTACTGGTTGACCTAGCACTGGGACAGTCCAGGAAGACACAATGTCAGTTAGGAAGACACAATGGTTCTACATTCTGGCTGATAGTTGATGCTTGGCTTCAGGAGTGCATGCTAATATCAACTGTCACATGGTTCTTGCTGGCTTCCTCAGTAGAAAGGCAGTCCACCAGTGGTGACTGACTGACTCACAGGCTGTCTGTTCATCTTGGGAAACAATTACAGTGAGAACATTGCTTAGCTGATGGCTAAGACAATGTGATCACTATAACTGGCTCTCTGTCTGGAATCTGGGGGAATCCTCAGCAAGATATGTCAGCAAACTAGGAAGAATATTAAAGCGTATTACTGGCCTTAGTGTGACTGTGCTTAACACATATAGATTTAAGAAATATGAGGGCTACAATTAACAATAATAAAGGACTAGAACAAGAATAAACAATGAAGCTAGATCAGGAAAGCCAATTAGCCAGTTCAATACAAGAATATCGAATTATACAAGATAAGGTGCTTAAAACAAAGAGAGTGCGCTAATCTAAAGGAGCAGAGGGTCCAGACATCATCAAGCTGAGTCCATTGACGCTTGCATATTGTAACAAATTTGTTGCAGAGACAAAGATTATGGAGTTGGATAAAAGACGCCAATTTAGCGGCTTGTGCCATTCTAAAACTAAACAGGGACAGACCAACGTGAGTTGGAGTGAGTTTAAATGTGTGTTCAAAAGGGCACAACTATGGTGAAAACGACTTAGGGGCGTCAGATCTAGTATTCCTATATTTATCCAATCCCACAAACCGCAAATCCTACAATGACTCGAATTTTTTTTAGACGGTTCCTTAACTAAACTGCTTTTATTTTTTAATTATCCACACATTCCTTTCCCACTAAGATACCTAATGTAGGATATATTATTAACCAGTTGATATTGAAAGCCTTGCCTTGGACAAATCCCTTGTGGGAGAACAATTTATAAATTATTTGTTAAAACTTTCTGCAAGGTTTTCAGTCCTCTTGGGTGCTCTGCTACCAGCCGAGGCTCTCCTTTTCTGCCATTTAATTCACTTTTTTGTTTATGCATTCCTAGGCACAGTTCCCAGGCTGTGACTCACACAGCCAACTTAAAAAAATATGCTTCATATTTAATAAGATTTTAGAGCACCTTTACTTTCAAAGTTATTATTTCCTGCTTGAATTAATTTTGGTTCTGGACTGCCCATATGGGTTGGATCAGTCTGATATGCAAATAGTATAGAGTCTCTCTCTGTAAAGGCACAGGGACTAACATGCATAAAGAAAGTTATTTAGCTCCTAAATGGAAGACATTCAAGGATGTCAAGGATTTTTGACATTTATATACATTTGTATTGTGTGTGTCTGGCAATAAATATTAGGGTGTGTGTGTCTGGCAGTGTACATCTGTAACTGTGTTGGTGTCTGTGAGTGTATAACTGTGTGTATCCCATGAAAGTATGTGCAATGCATATCTGTGTATATGAGTTTGTGACTATGAATGTGCATCTCTTTCTGGGAGCATGTTTTGGAGTATCACTGTCTAGTAGCCTGTGTGTGTTTGGAACTGTATCTTGTCGGCCCACCCTGTGGTCTTGTAAGGGGCCTCAATATTTTTTTATGGCAGCCCTGATGAGGGAACAAGTAGATGTCAAGATGAGGAATTCAGTTTTAGAAAGATTACGTTTTATATATCAGCAAGACATCCAGTTAGAGATAGAAAAGAGGCAATTTCTGATGCATTCTAGAGGGCAGGATTGAGGGGTTGATATATAAATCTGAGTATCATCTGTCAGGATTATTAGTTGATCCAGCACTTAAAATTGTGTCACAAAGATGACTAATAGGTAACGTATTACCGGGCCTTAACGTACCAAAGAGTAGTCAGGATACTTGCCGAGGTCAGGGGATACAGAAAGAGATACAACGATAAGGGAAAGCCAGAAGTCAGGGATACCAGAATACAGGGAAGTCAAAATCAAAGTCAAAAACCATAAGAAACTTGAATCAGGAACGTGCTCTCGGACAACCACTAGGGAAACCACGACAGGCCACTGAGCAGGATGAGAACTGGGCCTAAATACCCCTCCTCTGGAACTGATAGGCTGTAATCGGCCTTTGACCCCAAAGGCAGTTACCAGGTTCCCATTTGCATAATTGCTGCTCAGCACAAACCCTCCTGTGGATTTGATTGCTGCTCGGCACAACTCTTCCTGTCAGGACAGTAATATTACTCGGCACAACTTTTCCTGTCAGAACAGTAAGTGTCATTAATCACATTTTTATATGCGGATGAATACGACACATAATCATCATATAGATGGCATTGAAATCTAATAGAGTTAATGAGGTTACTGAGAGAGGCAATGCAAATATCAACTGAGATGGGCCGTGAGGATGAGGTGGCACCAGAGACGGAGACAATAAATAAGCGTTCAAAAAGATAGGATAAAAACCAGTCAACAGAGTCCAAGGTTGTTGAGGGTTTGAAGAAGAAGAGAGTAGTCAACAATATCAAAGTATTCAACAGTATTGAAGTAAGAGAGAGTAATGGCCTTTTGATTTAGCATAGATTAGATTGCCACTTAGAATGAAAGCTAGGCTTAGAGCAAAATACAATGAAAGCAAAATACAATTACTCCAAACATTTAGGTGATGTAACCTATTACCTAACACACTGTAATTCTTATAAATAAAATTTAATTTGGAACTCAACTGCAGATGAAGGAATGAGTTTAATACTGTCACTTTAAGGATATTTAATTTATTGAATTTAGGTATGTGGCAAATCTAGCCACTCCAGACTGCTATGTTATGTATATGGTGCCATCACTTTAAGATTGCCTGCCCATGTCTGTATTTATATTCCATATGTGTTGCAAACCTAGCCACTTTAACCCTGTCTTTATATACCTAAGACTAGCGCTAGTACTGTATCTGTAACAGACCTAGCCACTTAAGAAATGTTGGCATGCAAAAGTTCAGGCTGTTTCACCCATCGCCAGTATATGTCTAGAGCATTAGTGTGTTTCTAACACACAAATACCGCTAGCGTTCCGCTTAGAAATCCACGAACAGTGAAGCTCAACACTGTTCGTGGAACAAGCAAAATCCCGAATGGGAGACCACACCAGCAGGTTGTGTGTCTCCCATTAAACAATGCAACATTGTAACAACCGCCAATTAATGTGTGCTGCGGGTGGCCCTCGTTCGTGTACCGAACAAGTGCCGGCGGCCATCTTTGTTCTCGGAGACCCAGTGGTATTTTGCCATTGAGTGCCTGGAACTAAAATCGGCTACTCGGCGGCACGAGCCCCGCTGGATTTTCAAGCCACTCAGGAAATTGGTTCTTTCGGGAGTTTCACCCCCTCAGTCAGTTCAGTAAATGTCAGGAATATTATGTCAGTTATGGATTTTAATGTAAAAAGCTGTATTTTACTGTACTAGGAGATAATCCCATTAATAATACATTCTTGGGTGATTATCTCTCTAGTACAGCAGTGCATGGTGGGAGATAGCCCTGCAAGTTAAGTCCCCCATGTAGTGCACTGCTGGACAACCCCTGCAAGGTCACTTTGGAAACCCCTTGCATGGGGAACTGCATAAATACTGTAACCTGTGAATAAAAGCTCAGTTGACCTCCAAGCTATGTGTGGCGAAACCGACCTCGCCACGTGTCCTTGGAGGGGGCTGCTTGCCTGCCTCTTGCCTTTGGACTATGGACCAGACTTTATGGGAATGTGATACCCCAGATAGCTATACCATGGAGCCTATTCATATAATGAAAGACTATGGGAAAGACTTTAGCTCCATGGCAATTGTACTGTGTGAGTAGGATCTGCGCGCTATTCGGTAGTTTTGTGCGTGCAGATCCCAGCTATCTGGGGATGGGTGAAATGTCTGTGTGTTATGTGTAAATGTGACTTTATGTATTTTAAAGTGTTTTATGTTGTTTTGCAACCATGTGGTTAATGGAGTCTGCCTTTAGTCCTGGGTAATTGGATTACTTCTCCAATTAACTCCAGGGCAGAAGGGAGGAAACCAGGGTGCATTGTGGGGATGTTTTTCTGCCAGCCAGAAAGGAACAAAAGATACTTTTAGTAACTTTTGAACCCCTGGTCGGATTCATGCCATTTTTTAATATGTTGTTCCCCTGAATGGATTGACTGTGGATATGTATTTTTTTTTTTTTAATTCTTTATTTTTCGTTGTGCATGATAGAACAGTATGCTTGCATAGCCCCAACAGCCGTCGCAAGTAGTATGGTAACAGGCAAAACAAGCATAGCAATGCATAAGAGTAGACAGCACATTTTTTTTGAATTAAGGTGAGAAGACAGTAGGTTGACATAACATAGAATTGTAGGCATGCCTAACAGTCTGTTTAGATAACGTGAGTTAACGTTCTACGTTTGTGGTACATGCTGGTGATTGGTATGGGCTGGCTAGAGTTTTTAAAACGCTTTTAGGATATGCTAGGCACCATATTGATGGCGTCTTTTCTATACGTATACTAGCTAGAACAAGTTTTCATACACAGTTAACAATCTAACAATTGAGGCATCAACATTAATAGCAAGGACAGCAGTACAGAGCTCTGTCATGTCAGCCCAAGGGTCATACTGAGTCTTGTATGAATGAGGTGCAACTGACACAAGAATTATTAACTAACACCTTTTCAGCCTGCTAATGTGTCTGAGTCTGGCATTATTAGTATTCAAACTATTTAAACCATGCATGAAACCCCCCTGTGGTCCCCTGTGAGAGCCAACATAACAGAAAATAAGGAGAAACTAAAAGTCATCAAGTGGTATAAGCTGGTTGCGGGTATACCCTTGAGGCACCTTGAAGACGAGTGTCAGTGGGTGCTTTGCCTTGCATTAAGGCTCAGTGTCCGTGGGGTCAGCCGATGCCTCGACTTGGCTGGGTGCCCCCTCTCAGAGTGTGTGGGCTCAGGGCTCCCGTGTTTTGCAGCTGTGTGTTGGTCGGTGAGTTCAGAACCCGTCTGGTTGCATTTTGCGCTGGTTTCACCTGCTTGGGGCTGGAGTAATTCCATGTGCGCCGTCTGGAAGCAGGTGCCTTCTCGGGTCTCTCACCCCTCCGGAGCCCAAGTCGCTGATGAGGGCGTCGTGGGGGTTTTCTCTGTGTTATTGTCCAGCGCCTGGGCTCCGATTGGCGGCCATTCCCTCCGTAGCTCGGGAGCAGTCTCGAGGTGGCTCTCTGCCGGTGTTTGGCTGATGCAGGAGGTAAGTTAAGAGGGGCTCCGGCTTCCCTCTGCTGGATGCCTCTTGGTGGGGTGTGTGACCCATCGGCAGTCGGTGGCACATGTGCCTGGGGTTGCAGTCGTGCTTCCAGCCGCTGCCAGAAGGAGTTGAAGATAGCATTAAGTCGTTGCTCAGTTTCCAGCCAGGCCAGTTGTGCACATGTTGTGTGTGCTGTGTCCGCCATTTCAGGAGACTTTTTGATGGCAAGTGTTGGTCTCGGCGTAGCGGTCGTTTTCACGTCGCTTTGCAGGGGTGACTTGCGGGGGTAGACCGGGATAACCCCCACCGGTCCAGAGGGGGGGGAACAGGGGCTCACGGCTTGAGGCTTGATCGATCGTGGCGGTAGGAGAGCGGCCGTCCCTCCTGTGCCCGCCGTCCAGGTAGGCCTCACCTTTGTGTCGGGTGAACGGGGTTTGGTATGCCGCTTGTTTGGAATCCACATGTTCTCCCCTGTGTCACCGCACTCTGGTGGTCGTTCTGGCCCGGTTAATTGTGTTTTTGGCTTGCAAATTCGTTATTTTTGGCTGTGGGTCTCAGGAGCTGTTGTGATCAGCGTCTTCTCCTTTCCACGGCCAGGCCCCGCCCCCTGTGGATATGTATTTTTATGTGAATGTGATGTATGGTTTTAAAGTTATGAAAGTTGTGTAAAAGTATATTTTACACTGTATGCATAATGGGATTATGTGTCACACTAAGGGGAGGGGATGTGATGGAGGTAACATCTATGTCATTGGTTCTTTTATGCCTCCCCCTGGGTGTGGCCTGTATGTGTGAGTTGGAAATAAAAGCCAGGCTGGATGATCCAGTCCAGAGTTCCTGTTTAACCCTCAAAATGAAGTGTCGTCTCGTTGTTGGGGGGAATTGGATTGTAAGCTGACTGCCAGGAGTGTAAGCGGATTGTATGCTTTTCTTGTTCAGCTGTTCCAGTTCGGAGTGTTATCTTGTATCCAGTTCGGGAGTTTGGTGTTCTGCAGTAGCTGTGCCTGTCTCTCAAAAAGGGGATTATCGCCTAAACTGATTTTTCCCCTTTCATGCTGAAACGGTCCGTTACAATTGGTGGGTCCGTTACACTATGTGTCGTCTAGTTCTTGGGAGAAAAGGATTGTGATTACGCTACCTGCATTTTACCTGCTTTATCCCGACTACCAGCGGAGATACCATGGATAATACAACTACTCCACTACAATTGGTGGCAAGCGACGGGATTCAAACCACACAGCAAAACAGCGTTCGGCAGGGATTGATGCGAGCGGAGGAAAAGAAACAGCAATTCGTGAAACAACCATTCAGATGAAACCGGAGTTCGGGAATAAGAGGAATTACACGAACAGCCGGTAAATGGAAACAAATTATGCACTTTTGAAACGGACTACACTGAAGGAATTACAAGAGGCAAGGGGAACAATAGCCAGCAACAAGACAAAGACTACCCTTATTGCCGAGCTCATGGAAGGAGACAGAGCAGCGGCTGCTACAGCACCTCCAATGGAGGCAGAGCAAACAGAATTTGAGAAAGAGTTCAAGAGCAGGATGGCACTTTACCCAACCACAACAGGATTATGGCCGATGTGGAAGAATACATCATGGCCAAACGGTTCCAACCAAACCAGCAATCCAGAGAGGGGTCACCGGCTCCATCCAGCATTATGAAGGGAAAACCAAAAATTCCCTACCAAGCCTTTAAAAATTTCATGGACACAGAGGGCGATATTGATGGATATTTGCAGGACTTTGAAAGACTATGCCAGCTGCATGATATCAGGCCCCAAAACCAGGTACCACTGCTTGCCAGTAGATTATCTGGCCGCGCAGCATAAGCCTACCGGGCAGTACCTGATGAGGACAGCAGAGACTACCAGAAGGTAAAGCAGGCCATCCTAGTCCGGTATGCCATTACGCCCGAGGCATACTGACTCCAATTCTGGGACCTTAAAAAACAAGAAAAGGACTCCCATGCAGAGTTTGCGCACCGCTTACACTGAGCAGCCAAGGGGTGGATTGATGTGGCGCAAGCAACTACCCGGGAAGACCTGGTTCAATTAATTTTGTTGGAACAGTTCTACCGGAGGCTAACTGTTGATATGCAGAACAGGGTAAGAGATTGTAAAGCATGCACCTTACAAGACGCAGCTAAATTAGCAGACGAACATCAAGACACCAGGCGAGAGCAGCGCCCACCACCCAGGGTATTCCCCCAGTCGGCAAACCACAGGCCTGCCTTGGCCGAAACAACTCACCCACGATCCGGGGGAGCGAACAACCAATACCAGCCTAGGTACCCCACCCGGGCACACATCAGATGCCACACCTGCAACCAACTGGGGCATGTACAATGAGAATGCCCCCCAAACAGGGCACGACCGTCATGGCCCAACCAAGGCCAACCTCCTGGTACTCGGGCTGCGGTACACTGCTATAAGAGTGGATCATTTATCCAACCCTCCACAACCACCCAGGTGGAGGAACCTCTAGGCACTTTCCATGAAGTTAACCCTGTCCAAGCGGCATCTGATAACCGTCAAAGCCACCACCAAGTCGTCCACGTAGAAGGGAAACGTATGGAGGGACAGAGATTCCAGAGCCACCATAACCTTGGTCCGAAACCATATTGTCCCAAAGGACAAGCTTACGGGGGATTGTGTCTCCCAAAGTTTCACACAATACCTTCGGTGGAGCAGTCAGCCCTTCTGGCTCACAAACCGTGTCCTCTGGATCATATAGTGACAGAGCATCCTGCACAAATAATTCCCCAACAGAACATTAAAAGGGATATCCTCCGAAATCCCCACTTCCCGCAAACCTTTGCCCGCACCCCAATCAAGGTACACACGTGCCAAGGGCACAGCGGGGCGTACACCCCCAATTCCTTTGATGGACATGGTTCTTCCAGGGATTATGTCCTCCATATTCACCACTTCAGGACACACCAAGGTGAATGAAGCTCCAGAATCTCTCAGTCCTATGGTCACTCGGTCACCCACAATTACACTCTGCAGGTTATACTCTTGTTTCCCCACGGACCCACCCACAAGCAAAACTGATGGGGCCCCTCCACGGGCTGGTGAGGGTATATTCCTAGTGGGGCAAGTCCTGCTCAGATGACCAATCTGATTGCATCGAAAACAACGGCGGGCATCTGACTAACTGGCTACGCTGGCAGTCGGCGGTGAAGTTCTCACTGCAGATCTTACAGGTGGTGATTGAACTGTAGCTTCTCTCCAGGTCGAAGTAGCAGCTGACACAAGTCCACGCATGGATGTTGGCATAGTCATCTGCCAGCTCTGAAGCAGCCCTAGCATTTTTTGGCTTTCTTTCCAAAATCCACTCTCGTACATTCGGGCTCCGGGTCTGCAAGAACTGCTCCAGGACCATTAAGTCATCAAGGGCTTCATAGGTAGTAGCTTGTACTCCTGTTACCCATTGCCATAACGTAGTTTCTAATTGTGCAACATATAGAATGCAGCTGGAGGATGGGCATTGCTGCATACTCCTAAACTTTTTCCTGTAAGACTCAGGGGTAAGGTTAAAAGTTTTTTGCAATGCAGATTTGATTGCCTCATAGTTGTTATCAGTCTCTAGGGGAAGGGACACAAACACCTCCAAGGATTTCCCTTTCAATTGTGGAGTTAAATATCTGCCCCACTGGTCTGAGGGTAGTTGATGCTGCCTGCATACTTTCTCAAAACCTTTTAAAAAGACATCCAAATCCGTCCCTTCTTCGAGGGAAGGAAAATCATCCTTACGGAGCCTACGTGTGCTGGACTCCAATGCATTGCTGTTCAGTGAGGACTGAAGGGTAAATTGCAGTTTAGCTGGAGCTCATGTCTCCTTTGCGCCTCCCTTTCCGCAGATTCTCTTTCTGCCAGCCTTTCCGCAGATTCTCTTTCTGCAGCCTGCTGTTGGATCATCACGTGCAGGGCCTCCTGAGGATTTGCAGCCATCAGTTGTCGAAATAAATCAGTTGAGCAAATGTCCTTAATGTTTTGAGGCATTCCAATATGCAACACTCCTGCAGTAGTAGGAAGCTCAGTAACCCTTTCAGTGTCCGTCTCTGGCTGGAAAACATGGCTGTCAGCCTCCACAAGGTCAGCAATAAGTTGTGCCTTATTTTTGCCAAAAGTTGGTAAATCCCTTTCTTGGCACAACAATTCCAAGGCCTCCTTGGATTGTTTGCGATAGGCCTCCATATTCACAAATAGGATAGAGAAAGAAAACAAGATATGGGGAGGGAAGAACTGTTTTTTACTTTGTATGTATTTTAAATCAGCACTGAGCTTGGTCTTTGGAAATTACACAAAAACAAGTATGCAATTTCTTTTAGTGCTAAGACCCCCTTTACAGGTAAAATCTAGCAAGCACTAAAAATCTCTAAATATATCCAACCAGCTGCCGCCAGTTTGTCACGAGCGTGGACTATAGGCCCAGACGAGACAGTGGGGAGAGTGTGGAAGTGACAGGGTTAATGACACCAGACCCCTGGTTACCTGTTGCTAGTCCCATCAACCACTCAATTTACCCCTGCAATCCCTTCTACACTAATCCCACTGTTACCCCACACACAGGAGAATTATAGGATCACAGTTCTACTTTTACTGATCAAACACATATAATTAACCCTTTTTGGTAACGTGTTTACCTGAGCTTTCCTCTGGAGAGTGAAGCTCATAGAGAACAGAGACACAAGCTTATTAAGTAAACATTTAATCTGACAAAAAAGATTCACAGTGCTTAGTAAAAAATACAGAAATTAATGACATACAGATAACAAATTGCAAAACAGTACATAAAATAAAATAGGAGAAAACACAAGAAATTCCTTACATATATTTACCCCATATAGAATTCTTGTGGGCGTCTTAGATGGTATAGGTCTCCTAGAAGTTGCTGACCAAAGAAAAAAATAAAGAACTCCCTGGATAGTCCAGCACCCTCATTAATATACCCAAACTAGTTGCTTCTCAGTGGGCAGACCCCTGGGGAGAGATCAGAGGGGGTTGGTCTGACAGTTTATTGCCCACTCTATGCAATTCCTTGTGTCCAGCTCTGGTGATGGCTATCTAGATGTTTTATGGTCTAGGCCTGGTGCCAGATGAACGATCACAATAAATGTCATCCCAAGGTTTACAAAAAAAAACAACTCTTAACATATATCAACACCAACTCATGCTTTTTGGCATGACACTAGAGAACTTAGCTTAATTGCTGAGGATGGTATTAAAGGAAGTCCTTTCCAGAATAGCGAAGGTAAATGTTTACTAAATTAATTTGGGGATTAGAGGTAAACGTAGTCGAATTCCTGTCCGAGTCTGGGAGAAGAGAAGTCAGCAAAGTTGGTATCAGGTATCAGAGGTTCGGTACACAGCTTATCAAGAGAAGGTCTTCTGTCAGCACTTGGCAACAATTTGGTAACAAATTGATTGAGCGATCTGACAGTGGCCGAGGCTTCCTTTTACTATGGAAATGCGTGACGTCAGACACATGGGTGGAGTTGGATCAGCGAAAACCCAGAAGTCATTACAGGTAAATGGACAGAGATGATAATGGAAATCATGACACACACCTAACTATGGTCCACAACCATATAAAAGAAACCCAACCATGCACCTTCTTATATAAAGAGGGCTTTTTTGGTTGTGGAGTATGTCAGGAATGCAGAAATATCCATAGTTAAAATACATGTAAAATCCTTTACAGATCCACATAAGAAAAATAAAAAACACAAAATGAGTGTGATCATGTTTTACCAAAAATGTGATTTATCTTCATTCAATGAATGCATGTACAAATGAATGAATACTTCAGGAACATCAAACATAGATTTAAAAAACATCATCACATTTTAACAAAGTACGCAATAGGGACCCACAGTTTTTTAAAATTCATGACAATCCAGAAAGTCAACTGCAATTGAAGAGGAGAGCATAACATTGGAAAGTTAGGAAGAAAATGAAATGAAGTGGATATATATTTTAAATACTTTAGGTCCACACAGATTTAATGCTGATTTTGAGCATTGTCATTTTTATGAGGTATTTATTACATTCAAGAATGTCTTTTTCATTAAAGCTTATATTAAGTAATAAATATTAAATATTAAATATTATCCTTTTTTTAATTCCTTTAAGAAGATCACTAGTTTAATATTACAGGAATTCAGTTTTTTTTTTTTAAATATGTCCACTTCATTAGTTATGCATATCTGTCCTGCAATAACTATATGATAGAGATGTTTTTATATGTGCGATGTTTTTATAAGCATAAGTTTAACCCCTTAAAACCGGAGGGCGTACTATTACGCCCTATTCTAAGTGGCTCTAAACACCGCAGGGCGTAATAGTACGCCCTCCGGTTTTTTTTTTAACTTACCCGGTCGCCGGCGATCGCGGTTGGGGGGACTCCCAGGGAGCCCCCCGCGGCACATCCGATGTCCTGCAACCCTCCCGGCCATACACATATACATACACACACATACACTGTCTAGGTGTATTTTACTATTAATATATATTTGTGTACGGCACATTCCGAGGACGTAAGGAAAACAGGGTTTAAAATAAGTAGTTCCTTAATAGCAAGTCAGTTGAGGTGTGCTGAAACTGACGTAAGGTTAGGCCTGTAAAAGAGGGCCCACCTAGGAAAATGATAAAATTGAGGGTGCGGTGGGAGGGGCACTTCCGAGATCGTCGAAGACAGGTAAGCAGGGGCTCACTGGGTTTAAATAGGGAAATTAAGTGCCTCCCACAATTACAGGCCAAGCCTTCTATTTGTGTACGGCACATTCCGAGGACGTAAGGAAAACAGGGTTTAAAATAAGTAGTTCCTTAATAGCAAGTCAGTTGAGGTGTGCCGAAACTGACGTAAGGTTAGGCCTGTAAAAGAGGGCAAAAATAATAACCATTAAAAACAAAATGCGTTTATTAAGCGGTACATCATTTAGTCATATCACAGAAAGCCAGCCTTATCTCTTTCTCTGGATTGGGAATGTATCTGTTGTATGCGGATGATTTCCACCTCCCCATGTTTTTAATTATGTGTGTCGGTACATGATTACCTGAGGCAGCTGTGGCTGCTCCAATGCGAAAAGAATGGCCCGAGAATGAACGTGGGTTTTGTCCCAAGCGGAGTAAAAGGGTGCGTATGTAAAGCATGAAAATTTTTGTGGTCAGGGGTTTCCCTAGTATAGCTAGAAGTGGGCTATCAGGAGCGGAATTAGCTTGGGCTGCTACTAGCTTATCCAATACACGGACGGGACACCATTTGGTTGAAGTGGGATAAAAGTTAATTTCCACTGGTGGGCCTGTTTGGCTTGTTTTGGTACGGGTAACGGACAAAGTGTAGTGATCTAGATTTTTAATTAAGTGTTTCTTTTGGAGGCACGAGCTGAAATCAGAAGCTCTCTCTACGGTGAACTCTTTGGGTCTCAAGAAACCATAAAAGGCTAGATAAGCCGCTGATTTGACAACGAGGTTTGTGATATGTTCGAAAGGGGACGTGTCGAGTACATCGGACAAATTCTTAAACAGCTTACTATCTATGGGAAGGCGTTTAGTGGGTATGTGTACTGACAAGTTATGAATGCCTTTGAGGACACTTTGTCAGGGGTCCGCGGGCGGCTAGTAGGGGAGGCTGTTCGCAGCACTCACCCTCAGTCCATCGCCGCCCGTGGTCTCCCCTCCTCCTACCTGTCGGCGAGCGGCGTCTCCTCTCCGCCGCTCGCCGCTCGCATCCGTCACGCCTCCCAGCGGCAGCATGTATAACGCTGCACGCTGGAAGGTCGTTGATTTATGCAAACTCCGGGGTCACGTGAGTGACCCGGCGTTAAAGCAACAGTACCACAATCACAGTGGGAGGCTTAGATATCTCCCACGTGTGATTGTTAATTCTGATTGGAAGTTATCCAATCAGAATTTAACCTAGGGTATTTATACTCACCTTTCCTGTTCCTCCCTGCCCTGTTGTGGTCTTTGCTGTATAGTATTGATTCTGAACTTGTGATTTCTGGTTACGTACTCTCTGGCTTGTTAATCTGACTCTGTGACTTTCTCCTACCCTTTGACCTCGGCTTGTTTATCGTTATCCTGTTTTCTGGTTCCCCTGACTCGGCTTGTCTCCTGACTATTCTGTGGGTGCTTAGCCCGGCCACTCTAAGGTCCGGTACGGCACCTTTTCTGTGTGTGTGTGTGTCTGTTAGCGTGTTGGGTTCCCGGAATCGTGACATTACAACAGGGCCATTATGGAACCTGCTGACATTCCACAGCTCCTAGTTAATCAGGAGGCTAGAATGGATGGTTTAGACCATCGTATGGATCAGTTTGCCCAGGCTTTACAAACCATACTGGCTCGTACTGCCCACTTGCAACCTGCCGTTCAAGAAGTTGTTGCTGCTGGGCCAGAACCCAGCCCTGATCCGGTAACCGCTCCTGCTCACGTGGTTCACATGACGCCACCTCAGCGCTATAGCGGTGATCCAGCATCGTGCCGTGGTTTCCTCAACCAAATTGATATTCATTTGGTGATGAATCCGCGCTCATACCCCACTGAAAGAGCCAAAATTGCTTTTCTGATCAACCATTTGTCAGGAAAAGCTCTAGCCTGGGCCAACCCCATGTGGGAGAACACGTCCCCAATGTCCTTTGCAGACTTTCTAACAGCTTTCAAACGTACGTTTGATCAGCCCGGCCGGGTTGCTTCTGCTGGCAAAGCTCTGCTTAGGATCCGACAGGGCAGTAGATCAGTAGCGGATTATACCATTGAATTCCGCACTCTGGCAGCTGAAGTGGTTTGGAATAACGACTCCCTCGTAACAGCTTTTCAGGAGGGTTTGGCCGCTTACATATTAGACGAAATAGCATCCAGGGAATTGCCTATTCTTCTGGATGATCTAATAGATTATATCATTCTAATTGACAACCGTATAAGAGAGAGGTGTAGTCAAAGAAGAATGAATACACAGGGGTTACCTGCTTTACCCAGTACTGCACTACTAGCGTTACCTCCCCCTACTCAACCACCTCCCGAACCCATGCAATTAGGTGCTGTAGGCTTATCTGAAGCTGAAAGGACATACCGCAGAAGGGAGGGTTTGTGCCTTTATTGTGGTAAGAGGGGGCATCTCCGAAGTAACTGTCCTAGTTTGCAGGGAAACTACAGCACCTAAGGCCTAGAGAGGGGTCGGCCTCGGGTGTTATGGTTTTTTCCCCTCATGTGTCCATCTCCAGACCATTCATTACGGTTACTCTTTTGGTCAATCAAACCACGATTACAACTAAAGCCTTGATCGATTCAGGTGCTGCAGATAACTTTATCGATGAGAACTTTGCTAAAACCGCAGCCTTGACTCTGATCCAAAAGGCCACACCCTTGGCCGTTGAGGCCATAGATGGTAGACCACTTGAGAAACCCCTGGTGACCCATGAGACCCAAGAAATGGTAATGGCCGTGGGTGCCTTACACAAAGAAAGGATAACCTTCCAAATAATTGACTCCCCTACAGCTTCCATCATACTGGGCTTCCCTTGGTTAGTTAAGCATAACCCGGTACTTGATTGGGGTTGTTTGGATATACTCTCCTGGGGGGAATCCTGTCAACGAGACTGTATGGTCCGTTTACGTCCCGTTTGTTTGCTCAATGTCCCTACAGCTAAACCCCTTTCTGTTTCTGTCCCCCCTGTCTATGCAGACCTCGCATTGGTCTTTGAAAAAAGGGAAGCTGATAGACTACCCCCACATCGGGATTATGATTGTGCCATAAACCTGTTACCTGGAAAGATGCCTCCTAGGGGCAAGGTCTACCCGCTTTCTGAGAAAGAAAACCAGGTCATGGAGGAGTACATACAGGAATCCTTATGTAAAGGTTTTATCAGAAGGTCCTCCTCTCCGGCTGGTGCTGGTTTCTTTTTTGTTGCCAAGAAAGAGGGCGATTTAAGGCCATGTATAGACTATAGAGGCCTGAATAATATAACAGTTAAAAATGCTTATCCTATCCCTCTCATTACTGAGTTGTTTGACCGTGTCAAAGGTTCTAGATTTTTTACCAAACTAGACCTCAGGGGGGCTTATAACTTGGTTCGCATAAAAGAAAACGATGAATGGAAGACAGCGTTCAATACACGCAGTGGGCATTACGAGTATCTAGTCATGCCTTTCGGACTGTGTAATGCTCCTGCTGTCTTTCAGGACCTCATCAATGATGTCCTTAGAGATTTACTACATGTCTGTGCCGTGGTCTATCTCGATGATATACTTGTGTTTTCTCCTGATCTGGAGTCTCATCATGCCCATGTGAGGAAGGTACTTAAGAGATTGTTACAAAATGGTCTTTATTGTAAATTGGAGAAGTGTTTATTCGACCAAAAATCAGTACAATTCCTAGGGTACATCATTTCTGAACAGGGGTTCAGCATGGATCCTTCAAAATTAGAAGCCATGTTGTCTTGGCCTCTTCCTCAAGGCCTTAAAGCAATACAGCGGTTTATAGGCTTTGTCAATTATTACCGCAGATTTATTAAAAACTTTTCATCAGTCATTGCTCCTATCACTAAACTGACTAAAAAGGGTTTGCACCCCAGGGTTTGGACTCCTGAAGCCATTAAAGCCTTTGAGACTCTCAAAAAGGCATTTGCCACTGCCCCTGTGTTACACCATCCCGATCCTTCCCTTCCCTTTGTAATGGAAGTAGACGCTTCAGAATCAGGTGTGGGAGCTGTATTGTCACAAAGACTATCCTATAACGAACCCCTCCATCCATGTTGCTACTTTTCTAAAAAACTATCTGATTCGGAGAAAAATTATGATGTCGGGAACAGGGAACTATTAGCTATTGTGATGGCTTTTAAAGAGTGGAGATACTTATTAGAAGGAGCCAGACACGAAATCCTGGTTATCACCGATCATAAGAATCTCTCCTATATAGCTGATGCTAAAAGATTGTCCTCTCGTCAAGCCAGATGGTCCTTATTTCTTTCACGCTTTCAGTTCATTATCACATATAGGCCTGGGTACCGTAATGTCAAGGCTGATGCTATCTCCCGACAATACGAACCTTTGGAGTCTATTGCCCCCGCTCCTGAACCCATTGTACCCACGTCTAAGATAATAGCCGCTACCCGTTTGGTTATTTCGTCCCTTTTCCTGGATGGTATCAAGGCATACCAAACCCAAGCACCCTCTGAGACACCTGTTGATAGATTATACGTGAAAGAAAGAGATAGAAAGAAATTGTTGGTTTTATTTCACACCGCCAAAACGGCTGGTCACCCAGGGGTTACCAAAACATACAAAGGTCTCCTTCGACAATTCTGGTGGCCTTCACTTAAGAAAGACGTAGTGGATTATGTGCAGGCTTGTCGTGTTTGTGCACAGTGTAAGTCCCCTACTGTTAAACCCCAGGGTCTCCTGATGCCTTTGTCCGTACCCAAGAAACCATGGACCCACCTATCCATGGACTTTATTGTTGATCTTCCTTCATCCGATGGAATGACAGTAATTTTGACTGTGACTGATAGGTTCTCTAAGATGGCACACTTTATTCCACTCAAAAAACTACCTTCTGCGGTTCAGTTGGCTCGGGTGTTTGCCAATGAGGTTTTTCGCTTGCATGGTATACCACAGGATATCGTATCCGACAGGGGTCCTCAGTTTGTCTCTCGGTTTTGGAGGGGCTTTTGTGCTGAGATGGGGATTTCCTTGTCATTTACCTCCTCCTATCATCCACAATCCAATGGAGCTGCCGAACGGGCGAATCAATCTGTGGAGCTGTATTTACGCTGCTTCACGAATGCACACCAGGACAACTGGTCTCACCTCCTTCCCTGGGCTGAGTTCGCCAGAAACACTGTGACTCATTCGTCCACTGGCTTAAGTCCTTTTTTGGTTGCTTATGGGTTCCAACCCTCTGTCCTTCCCGGCGTATTCTCCGACAAGGGAATACCCGCTTTGGACGAGCACCTAACCTCCTTACGGAAGATGTGGGATCAGGTCCATGCTACTCTTTCTCGAGTGGCTGTTGCTCAGAAGAGATTTGCTGATCGCCGTAGAGGTGCTGCTCCTTCTTATGTTCCGGGTGATAGGGTTTGGTTGTCCTCTAAGAATCTCCGCCTCAGGGTCCCCTCTATGAAATTCGCACCCAGGTTCCTTGGCCCCTTCAAGGTATTGCGTAGGGTCAATCCTGTGTCCTACTCCCTGGCCTTGCCTCCTTCCATGCGTATTCCTAACACCTTTCACACCTCCCTTTTGAAGCCCCTGCTCTGTAATCGATTCTCTGGTCCTCTCAGGTGTCCAGTTTCCCTCCGCGCAGCCTCTAGTGACGTGTACGACGTGGCTGCCCTGCTTGATTCTCGTTTTTCTCGGGGTCGCTTGCAGTATCTGATTGACTGGAAGGGATACGGTCCTGAGGAGCGGTCATGGGTTTCTGCCTCTGACGTGAACGCGCCCTCTTTGGTCCGCTCCTTTCATGCGCGGTTTCCTTTGAAGCCTTCGGCTTCCCGCCCGTTGGGCGGTCCTCGAGGGGGGGGTTATGTCAGGGGTCCGCGGGCGGCTAGTAGGGGAGGCTGTTCGCAGCTCGCAGCACTCACCCTCAGTCCATCGCCGCCCGTGGTCTCCCCTCCTCCTACCTGTCGGCGAGCGGCGTCTCCTCTCCGCCGCTCGCCGCTCGCATCCGTCACGCCTCCCAGCGGCAGCATGTATAACGCTGCACGCTGGAAGGTCGTTGATTTATGCAAACTCCGGGGTCATGTGAGCGACCCGGCATTAAAGCAACAGTACCACAATCACAGTGGGAGGCTTAGATATCTCCCACGTGTGATTGTTAATTCTGATTGGAAGTTATCCAATCAGAATTTAACCTAGGGTATTTATACTCACCTTTCCTGTTCCTCCCTGCCCTGTTGTGGTCTTTGCTGTATAGTATTGATTCTGAACTTGTGATTTCTGGTTACGTACTCTCTGGCTTGTTAATCTGACTCTGTGACTTTCTCCTACCCTTTGACCTCGGCTTGTTTATCGTTATCCTGTTTTCTGGTTCCCCTGACTCGGCTTGTCTCCTGACTATTCTGTGGGTGCTTAGCCCGGCCACTCTAAGGTCCGGTACGGCACCTTTTCTGTGTGTGTGTGTGTCTGTTAGCGTGTTGGGTTCCCGGAATCGTGACACACTTTTAAGAGGGTAGGAAGATAGGAAAGGAGACTTGTTGGGAAAGGAGGTTAACATGTAGTGTTGGATTCCCGTTAAGTAGAGTTTGATTGTGTTGTAAGCTAGATTAAGAGAAAAGTGGCAAAAAGTTGTGAAAGCAACCATGGTTTCAACAGAAAAAACATTTATTACACAGTAATTACGAACGAAACACATAAACAGTTCATATGCTCTGTAATAGGCTTTCCTCGTGTTAAGGGATAGACCCGCCTGAGCAAGCGTGCCGCTTAGTTGTAAGAGAGAGCTTAACGCATTACCAGGTCTTCGAATTTTGGAGGTACCCTGGGTTGCTGGGAAGCTGTAGGATGTAGTCTGAAGAACTCCTGCAAATTGAAGCGTGACAGAGCATCAGCGGCAGTATTTTGTATACCTGGGACGTGAACACAGGATATGCAGAACTGGAGATTAGCTGCTAGCCAAGTGAGTCTCCTCACTAGGTTCATGATCGTGAGGGACTGAGAGCGGCCCTTGTTGATGATGTTACAGGTAGCTAAGTTGTCACAAAAACACCTGACTGACTGCCCCCTCCACTCTACCCCCCACGTGTAAGCTGCTGCTACGATAGGGTAGATCTCAAAAAGAGAGGAGGTGGTACTGAAACTCTCGAGTGACGCGGTTTCGACCGGCCAGGAGTCGTACAGCCACTCGTCTCCAAATATGGCCGCATAGCCTAAGGTACCTGAAGCGTCAGTCCAGAGTACTGGGGAATCGTCGGAAACGGGGGGAACAAACAGTGACCTGCCATTCCACGAGGAAAGGAACAGCTGCCACATTCTCAGGTCAGCTGTAGCTGACTCGTCTAAGGGTGTAGTGGAGTCATCGTCAGGGAGACCGTGCAAAAGTGAAAGGATTCTGGAAATGAAAGACCTACCCTGTGGAATTATTCTCATGGCGAAATTAAGTGAGCCTAAAAGTGACTGTAGCTGTTTCCTGGTGCAAGTGCCTAGTGACATGCAGGTGCTAATGTAAGACAGAATTCGGTCTACTTTCTCCTGGGGCAGGCTGGCGTGCATGGTGAGAGAATTGAGTGTAATCCCCAGAAAAGTAATTTCGGTTTTGGGACCTTCAGTTTTGTCCTGGGCTACGGGGACACCTAAATCTTTGAAGAGCGTGAGCAAGTGATTAAGGCTGCGTGGAGTGCAGTGGTGGGGTTCAATGGTGAGGAAGTCATCTAAATAATGAATGACAACTGGGCATCTGCAGAAGTTCAGGAGAAGCCATGTTAAGGTTTCGGCGAACAGGTCGAATAACTTGGGGCTACTTTTGGAGCCGAAAGTAAGCCTGGTAGCGAAATAGTAGTTGTCTTGCCACTTAACTCCGTGCAGATGCCAGAGTGATTGATGAATGGGAAGTAACTTAAAGGCGTTAGTAATATCTGACTTACTTAACCAGGCTGCCTTCCCGGAGTTAATAATCGCTTGAATGGCATCATCGATTCTAGCGTACTGAAGAGAAAAATCTTCTGACGGGATTAGTGCATTCAGGCTAGGTGTGGGAGAGGCGTGTGGTGCAGAAAAGTCAATAATAAGTCTCTTTTTGTTGTTAAACTTCCCAGTGGCGATACCTAGAGGGTTAGTTCTCCATGAGGAGAAAGGAGGAGTAGTGAAAGGGCCTATCATGAAGCCGTTATCTACTTCCTTCTGTAAGAGTACTTGTAGGGTGTCGGGGTCTGTGAGAGCTGACTGAAGGTTGGGGCACTCCAAGATGCCTGAGGGGAGAGAGACAAAGCCTGTGTGAAACCCGTGAGTGAACCCTGACGTGAGAAATTCCACCAGATGTAAAGAAGGATGATTAGCCAGGTAACGTTGCAAACTCGGTATGTTTATTGGAGTGGATGCCTTTTTAGGGTACAATTTGTTAGGGCACATTGTCTTGGCATGTGCCCTGAAACAAAGCGAGCACACATGCAGCAGTCTACAGGCACTGTAACTACAACCCCCAGCATTAAAATTATTGCAGACCTGAGCTTTGCCCAAGAACACTATTGGCCTGCCTAATTTGTCTCTAATCTCCTTCTGGCTGGAAGTTGACTGAAAATCGGAGTTGGCGTTACTGGTAGAGGGGATAGCTACATTTTCAGGACAGAAATTAATGGAGTTAGCTGCAGACGAGCATATGGCACAGGAAGAGGTTTTGAGACCTGCAAAATGCACAAGAAACAACTCTGTGTCTAGCTGACCCCAGTCCGTGACTGCATTATATTGAGACAATGAAGCGGCTGACCTAGAGGAGAATGACTTGTGATAGTCGTAAAAGGCAAAGCCCCCGTACTTATAAGCTAGCTCTATCACCTTGTGTAGGTACAAATCTAGCTCCTCTCTGCGGAGGGGAAAAGCAGTACAGATAACGTCTCTGTATAGGCCAAATGCCAAGACAAACTCAGGAATGTTAAGTTTCCTATTCAACCTAGGGTCTCTGGCCCTCATTACTACTGATAGATCCTCAAACGTGTACGCCCTGTTTTCTACCACGTCTTGAGCCGCTATCAGTAGCGAGGCCAAGTTAACATCCTTTCCCTCTATGATGTCACGTCTGAGAGACTGCGGTATTAGGTGAATAGGATTAATAACGTTAGTAACTTTCCTAGCCGGTGGAGGGTTACTGTTACCTCCTAGGGCGGGTGTGGGTTGGACAACCGGCCCGGGAATCTCGGGGACTGTAGGAACATTATTAGCTTCCAGGTTATCCAATCTGTTATTGATGGTGGCAACTGAGGACACTAGGGAGGCCATCATGGCGTGTAATTCAGCCAGGCTATTAAGTACATTAACCTGTGAACTAGGGCCAGGCCTTTCGTTATCCTCAGTAGAGTTTAATAAACGAAAAAGTTCATTCTTCCTAGCTGAAGCCGGATAAGGGATATTCCTCTTTTTAAGTTCAGCGGTAATCTTAGGGATAGTCCAGGAGCGATAGCTGGAAGCTGGACTTGGAGGGGTTGGTTGCCTTCTCTGCGTGCCCGACCTGAGAGGGGTGCTGGTAACCGACAGATTGTCTTCTAACACCGAAGCGTTGGACATTCTAAGGGGGGCAGAGAGGGTGAGTTTAGTACTGAAAAATAAATAGCTGGAGGGACCCCACTTACTAGGCTAGTGCCCATAGGCGAAATTGTATTAGCTTAGCTTTCGTTGGTGGCAGATGAGGCCCTAACTACTTGCCAAGTGGCTATGAGAGGCACTAACTATGATTTGGCTCGTGGGGCCTTGGTGCCACTGAGGTGGGTGGCGGGGTGTTGGCCTCTCGGTGACATGAAAAAGAAGCAAAACGTTTGGCCGTGACTGGTGAGGCCCTAACTAAGTTTTGAAGCAAGGCTATAGCTATGCGTTGGGACGATTGGCCTGAACCTCCGAACGTAAGGGCTGACCTATGCCTTGCGGGACCTCTAAACTTATAGGCAAAGAGGCCTGTGGGAACATACCTAAGTTGGCGGGAGAATTACAACTAGTCCTCGAACCCCCCCCCCCCCCCAGGACACACCAATAACATACCTGCAGAGGAAGGAAAACTTTACTTGACCTAATAAAGGAGTATTATCCTGAAGGGAACCAACGGAACTAAAGGAAAAGAAACGTGACCTATTTATGAAACGTACTATTTAACTACAATATACACACAAATGAACTGGGTGACACAGAGGCCTACCTCTTTAACAAAGCTGCGAACACGTATACCCGCGAAGGGCCACTTGCGAGAAGTGTCAGTACTAGTAAGGACTACAAAAAATAGGACATGAACAGCCATTTAAAACAATGGAACAACATACCCCCTATTTAATCTACTTAGCTATTTATGACTTTAAGGGGACCATATAAACTACTTTAAATACAGAAGATTAGAATACTGGGCAATACTACAAACCGCCTAAACCCCTTTTATAAAACGTAACTACTAAATTATTGCTTAAAATGTGAACAATATCCAGAAAACGGAACAGAATGAAGGTATTGCACCAACTGAACGAAAAACGTATGGCAACCCGGTGCGGCTAAACGAGACTACGAGGTGTAAGTGTAACTGAACGTGTTACACTGACCGAGAAAATGCAGGAGCGGAGTGAAGCCGAGCCCGTGAGCGACAGGGCTAAACTTACGATTTCGATGCCGTCCGTGTAAGGCAAAAGCGTTATACTCACGAATACAGCCGCAGGGCGTTTGAACCGGGCTGCCGGCGGGCGGGAAACTGACGTCACGGATCTGTAAACCGGAAGTACACTGAAGCACTTCCGAGATCGTCGAAGACAGGTAAGCAGGGGCTCACTGGGTTTAAATAGGGAAATTAAGTGCCTCCCACAATTACAGGCCAAGCCTTCTATATATAATTATATATATATATATATATATTAATATCAAATTACACGTAGACTGATACTGATTATATATATATAATTATTGTTATATATATATATTTATATATAATATAAAAAATATGTAAATACATTAAACAATACAATTAAAAAAATAATTAAAAAAAAATAATTAAAAAATATATAAATGTGTGTTATTTTGTTCTAACTGTATTGTGATATTAATATATATATATTTATATCAAAATACATGTAGAACGAAATATATATATCTATATACATAAATATATACGTATATATCCCAATATGTATTAAGGCTGTTTGGCCTGTATTTGTGGGAGGGGCTTAAATTAATTCACTCCCCTATGTAAGGGACACCCCTTATCTGACTCATATCGCTTGAGGTCAGCATCAGAATGATTTCCACTTCCGAGTCATCCAGACGCCATTTTACCTGATCACTCCATGAGGTTTTCTCAGCAGAGCTGTGTCAGGAATCCAGCCACAGGCATTTCATGTACAAACCAACTAACCACAGCTTTTTCGCCTACATGCTGACCCCTACCAGTCAATTGGTATACTATAGGCTTCTCAGACTTTATTTCACTTCATAAGCAAACAAACTAACTACAGCATTTTCGCTTTTATACTGACTCCTATCTGTCAAACGGTAGGATTAACCCCTTAAAGCGGCACTGTCATGCCGAATCCCGTTTTTTTTTAACCCCCCTCCCGCCTCCACTACATCCAATCGACCCCCTAGTCACTCCCAAATGCCCCTAAGCCCCCCACATTACCTATTTTTTATTCTTTATTTTCTGCCCCGATCTTTATTCAGGGCGCCGCCATCTTTGTGTGGGTAGGTGAAGTCCCTGTGGGACACGTCATCTGCCCACACTAGATAGCACTGAGATTCCCGCACATGCCCAGTGAAACACCTGGACATGCGAACGGGAATTTCATCTATTCATTCATTCATCAGACAGACGAATGAATGAATAGAAAAAATCAAACGAACAAACAAACACTGAGTATCAGTGTTCGTTTGTTTGTTCGGTTTATTACAAGGAGGGAGCTACCGGCTTGCAGCTCCCTCCTTGTAATATGTATAGACAGAAGCGGCAGGGAGCTGTGCTCCCCACCACTTCATTAGCCCCCGAGGTCCTCCCCTCACTCTATGGGGGTCAATATGACCCCCATAATAGCATAAGGGAGATTCAAATCTCCCCAATGCCCCTACTTGCTATACCGCGAGTAGGGGCATGTCCACTAAACAGTGAGCAGCCTGTGGCTGCTCACTGTAAAAAAAAAAGGGTAATAAGGGGGGGGGACCTACTGTCCTCCCCCGCCGGCCCCCACCCCTGGGCGGCGGGTGGGGGCCATAATGGGAATGAGGGGGGGGACCTACTGTCCTCCCCCCCAGGCCCCCACCCCTGGGCGGCGGGTGGGGGCCAAAATGGTAATAGGGGGTGGGGGGACCTACTGTCCTCCCCTTCGACCCCCACCCCTGGGCGGCGGGTGGGGGCCATAATGGTAATAGGGGGGGACGGACCTACTGTCCTCCCCCCCGGCCCCCACCGCTGGGCGGCGGGTGGGGGCCATAATGGTAATAAGGGGGGGACCTACTGTCCTCCCCCCGGCCCCACCCCTGGGCGGCGGGTCGGGGCCATAATAGTAATAAGGGGGGGGACCTACTGTCCTCCCCCCCCCCCGGCCCCCACCCCTGGGCGGCGGGTGGGGGCCATCATAGTAATAAGGGGGGGGACCTACTGTCCTCCCCCCCGGCCCCCCGTCCCCAACCCCCTACTGCCCCCCCCGGCCCCCACCCCTGGGCGGCGGGTGGGGGCCATCATGGTAATAAGGGGGGGGGACCTACCGTCCTCCCCCCGGCCCCCACCCCTGGGCGACGGGTGGGGGCCATAATGGTAATAAGGGGGGGACCTACTGTCCTCCCCCCCGGCCCCAACCCCTGGGCGGCGGGTGGGGGCCATCATAGTAATAAGGGGGGAACCTACTGCCCCCCCGGCCCCCACCCCTGGGCGGCGGGTGGGGGCCATCATGGTAATAAGGGGGGGGACCTACCGTCCTCCCACCCGGCCCCCACCCCTGGGCGGCGGGTGGGGGCCTTAATAGTAATAAGGGGGGGACAACCTACTGTCCTCCCCCCCGACCCCCACCCCTGGGCGGCGGGTGGGTGCCATAACGATAATGGGGGGACCTACTGTGGGGGCACTAAGTAAATTTCCCCCCCCATCAAGGTGACTAGGGGTCCTCAAGCCCCTAGTCACCCACCCAAATAAAAATGCCCCTACCTACCCCCCTCACCCTAAAAAATAGTGAGGGGGGAATACAATTGCTAACCTGTAAAGTAAAATTAAACTTACCATTCGACATCTTCTTTTTTCTAAAATCTTCATTTTTCAGGCCCAAAAAAGGGCAAATAAAAAACCATCATACCCGTCGAACTAAAAATAAAATAAAAAACCTGAGCGCAAAAAAAAAACCCAACGAAAAAGAAAAAACCCGAGCGCAAAAAAAATAATCCATCTTCACCCATGGAGGGCTCCGCGCAGACTGAGCCTTGCCCCGCCCTGCAATTAGGCTAAGAACACTCTGATTGGTGGGTTTAAGCCAATCAGAGTGCTCTGTGCCATTTTACAAGCGTGGGAAAATTCCAAAGAACTTTCCCACGCTTGTAAAATGACAGTGAGCACTGTGATTGGATGGCTTGAAATCCATCCAATCATAGTGCTCTGTGTCATTTTACAAGCGTGGGAAAGTTCTTTGGAATTTTCCCACGCTTGTAAAATGACACAGAGCACTGTGATTGGATGGATTTCAAGCCATCCAATCACAGTGCTCTGTGTCATTTTACAAGCGTGGGAAAATTCCAAAGAACTTTCCCACGCTTGTAAAATGACAGTGAGCACTGTGATTGGATGGCTTGAAATCCATCCAATCACAGTGCTCTGTGTCAAATGAAGATTTTAGAAAAAAGAAGACGTTGAATGGTAAGTTTAATTTTACTTTACAGGTTAGCAATTGTATTCACCCTCACTATTTTTTAGGGTGAGGGGGGTAGGTAGGGGCATTTTTATTTGGGTGGGGGGTGGGTGACTAGGGGCTTGGGGACCCCTAGTCACCTTGATGGGGGGGGAATTTACTTAGTGCCCCCACCCGCCACCCAGGGGTGGGGGCCGGGGGGGGGGGACAGTAGGTCCCCCCTTATTACTATTATGGCCCCCACCCGCACCCAGGGGTGGGGGCCGGGGGGGAGGACGGTGGGTCCCCCCCCTTATTACCATGATGGCCCCCACCCGCCGCCCAGGGGTGGGGGCCGGGGAGGACAGTAGGTCCCCCCCCCTTATTACCATTATGGCCCCCACCCGCCGCCCAGGGGTGGGGGCCGGGGGGGCAGTAGGTCCCCCCGGACAGTAGGTCCCCCCGGACGGTAGGTCCCCCCCCTTATTACTATGATGGACCCCACCCGCCGCCAAGTGGTGGGGGCCGGGGGGGAGGACAGTAGGTCCCCCCCTCATTATCTTTATGGCCCCCACCCACTGCTCAGGTGTGGTGCCGGGGGGGAGACAATAGGTATCCCTCCCTTATTTTACTTTAGCGCCCCCACCCGTCGTTTAGGGGTGGGGGGCAATAGCTTTTTTTTTTTTTTCAGTGAGCAGCCACAGGCACAGCCACAGGCTGCTCACTGCTTACTAGACATTTAGGTCTTTCAGCCTTTTAGTAGATAACTCCCTGATACCGTGGGAATTAGCGAGTTATCTACTAAGCGGCTGCAAGATGCAGCCACAGCAATGAATAGGATAGGAGTTTCACTCATTAGAATGAAATTCCGATCTGAACAAAGTACCGAATTGCATCCTAACACCAATTGAGAAACTCTTCTCATTCTGTTAGGATGCAATTCGGCAGTTTTGCCGGCGTTCTGTCTAAGTGACAGGACGTTCGGCAATACTGACAGGAAGCATTGTGCATGGCCGGACTGGCCCACCGGGATACCCCAAAGCACACTTTGCTCCTCCGCTGGTCAGAGCTGGTCAAGCGGAGGAATCCTCCATAAGACAAAGAGTCCCTACTTTGTCTTATGATTTTAAAGAAAACTAAAGAAGACAGGAAGAAAAGAATAACAGATCCCGAGAGAGGGGGAGAAGAGGAAGAGATTGAGGAAAGGTAAGTTCGGCATGACAGTGCCGCTTTAAGGACACATGACATGTGTGACATGTAATGATCCCCTTTTATTCCAGAAGTTTGGTCCTTAAGGGGTTAAAGGGTATTTTAACATACAATCAGCATTTCTGACCCCTACTTGTCAACAGTAAAACTGTCTTCACATGTCATATACAATTTACCAGCCAATATAAATTACACATAAGATTGTTTTAAACATAACCATAAACCATAAATTAAACTCCAGCACGGGCTCAACTTCAGGTTTAATTCACAATAATTTATATTTCACATCAAGACCAACAGTGGTTCTATCAACACTGCCATCTACAGGTCTGTCAAGTACATTGACAATTTTTATGGGGATTTACAAACACCAAAACACTGACACCTATAGGTCAACAGACAAACAACATTTCACATACCAATCAGTATCCAACTACACTGCCACCTATAGGGCACTCGGCAAATCTCCAGTGCACTTGCATTTTGCAACACCATGTTCACTGACCCCTACCATTCAATAAGACATACAACAATTCACATAGCAAGCACTATATCAACATCTGGTATAAATACATATATTATTACACAATAGCAGACGCATCTGTATATACGTAACTGGTGTGGCGAAACCAACCTCGCCACTGGGCATTGGAGAAGCCTGTTTGCCTGCCTCCTACCTGCTGACTATGGCCCCTGGGTTATTTGGCCCTTCAAGTACAATATTTGGGCATATTGGATTTGTATGGTGCTGCTGCTGGCCCTTTAAAAACCATCTGGGGACATACTGTGGAGTTACTGGGTGGCCACCATTTCATGTATCAGAGGCACATGGTGAGAACAATGGATGAAGCACATGGTGAGAACAATGGATGGCGGCCATTTTAACTCACAGACATTGTTGTGACTTTTCTACACGGTGCCATCTCGCCGGGATTTGGTACACAACGATATCGTGCAGTAGTTTTAAACTATACAACAGGGGACACATTATACAGTAATTATTTTTTATATAATCTGTATATGTTCTGCGGAATCGGCATTAAACTGTATCTTCCAAACTACTGAATGGATCTGGGTGAATTTTGGATATGTGGTTCACCCAGATCCCCTGGTTCTGAGGATATATATGGGGTTATTGCATGTTTTGGGGTCCCTGTGATATGTTTCATAAAACTGTATTCTTCTGCCTGTGATAATGAGATTACCCATTGTGTTCAGTAATCCTATTACAGGCAGAGGGGAGGATTTTGTGTAGGAGTGTCTGTGTGTATTGTACAGATTGATTGGTTGTTTTGTTCCTCCCTGTGGGCGGTCCTGTATTCTCAACAACTGTAATAAAAACCAGGCTGGGAGTGCCAGCCTCAGTTCCTGTTTAACCCTCAAAGTGAAGTGTCGTCTCATTATTGGGGGAGGATTTATTGTATGCTGTTCCAGTTTGACTGCTAGGAGTGTAAACCTATTCGTATGTTTTTTCCTATTCGGCTGTATACAGCATTTATATGCTAGAAAGGATTCCTATGCTTCTCAAATGCAGTGGTTATGGTGTCAGGCAGAGTGCTTGGAGACCTCGGAAAGCACTAGGAGCATCCGTCAGCGGAGGGTACCCGGTCGGGGTGCCAGCGGTTCCGTTACAACTGGTAATATAGTTCACATACATTTTTCCCAGCACGCTGCTGACGCAACAGACTTTTCCCTAGCAAGGGGACATACAACATACAAGGTGGGGACAGACCACATTTTCACTTGTACATACGGCACTTAATGGGTTAAGATTGATACATATTTAACCAGTATGGCTACGATGTTTAATATTTACACATCACGGCACTTTACTTTTCACATATACTGCACGTATTAAGATAAGCTTGGTCTATGCCATATTTCCTTATGCCATACAGTTTTATCCATTCAGGTTACAGTTACTACTAAAAAACCTATACGGATTGTCAGGTTGCCATACTACCAGGTACATACACCTGCTCACGTAGTTATTCATCTCTTACCTCCCCTGGAATAGTAATAGTATACTGGCAATTAGGGTTCTAGGGCCCAATAGGTATTACCCCCTTTTTTCTCTGCATTATGCTTCGGTTAGTGGTCCCGCGAGGCCAACACCCCGCCTCACACTCGGAGGCATACACCACTCGGGCCACTCGTGAGCTAGCCGCCTCGCATTGTATCATAGAGAGGGCCTCACCTGTCACTCCCCTTCCTATTTTCTGGTTACTGTCACCGAGAGGCCAACATCCTGCCACAACGTTCGGTGGCCACACAAAATCCCCTCGCGCCAAGCATAGATAGAGCCTCTCAAGCCACTTGGCAACTAGCAGGGCCTCACTAGTCACCAAAAAAAAAAACACCAAGCCTAATCGTTTTGCCTTACGGCTTAGCTAGCAAGCCAGTACAAGAACCCTGGGTACAAATAATAATTGCAATCTTTATTGTTATTTAAGTATTTCTCAAAAATATGGTGAAGAATCACCTCTTCCTAGCACCCCGGCTAGAATTGATACACCTTCAAGCAGAGGAGATGTTGCTAGTCCAGCAGCAATCAGATCCTGGACGATCCCACACATTACCACCGACCTAAGGAGGTGACAAATCCCCTAGCCTGCTACAGCAAGGAAAGCAGAGTTATTCAAACTCCTCCATACATCAACGGACAACACGGAGGCAGGGGAAGGCCCAGCTACATCAACTCAGGTGACACCCAGGCTATGCTAGCCTCACTCATAAACTCATGAGTCAAAAAATTTATGACAGACTGGCAATCTCGAGTTGGTCACCACAGCCCTCACAAGGCTGGGCCTCACGCTACTGTACAACCAGCACGAACCGAAACTCGGTTACCTGGTACAATCAATTCTTATGACACACAAGACGTTAACCCTGCACGTATGATCCCAGCACATTGGGGAAGCAAGGCATATATATATGTATGATGATGTATCTGTGATGGTCAGATCCAGGGATTCCAGGTAAACCAGGAACTGACCATCTATTGGTTGGGTTGGCATTTGGAACATGTAGAGATGTTTATTTGTGCAGGTACCCATACAGAAGGGATTTTGTCCCAAACAAATGGACGAGCACTCTCAGGTTCCAGGTACCAGCACCTCTGAACTACCAGAGACAATTGATATGAGTAGTTGCATTGCATATAGACTGTTGCATATATGTTCAAATGGTTCAGGGCACATGACAAACCATGTGTCCCAATACAACTTACAAATAACGTACTCACCATCTGTACACACCAATGCATGTTCAACACTCCTGACTCATCACCCTTCCAGACTTGTAGTAGATTTACTAAAGCTCTGGAGCTTCAAAGGGCTCCCTTACAGGTATCATAAATACACCTTCAAGGAATATAGCATGCCCTCACTTACAGACAGCACAACATAACTATTGGCTGTAAACACACTCATAGCCAAGATTTGCAGAGGAGTCTTTCAATCTCCACCATTTACAGCATGGCACCAAACACAAACACATTGGTATTGTCACAAGGAAATCTTCCCTTAAACAAAGACAAAGCATAGACTTATTGGCACCACACACCTCCGCTACCCCAAGTCTCAACTCCCTCATACCCTCCGAGGAGTTTCCTTACTATACAACACCATTGATCTACCTTTACAGCTATCACTCAAGCATGGGTTGAAGCTTGGTTAAGTAAGACCAATATCATCAACGCAGTAAACGGCTACCATCTACCCTACATACTGGCACTTACATGGCATTGAGCAATCCTTTCCCCGCTCAACTTTCGAGCTACAGATTAGCCTACTATCGATATTCGCAGATACTCTGTGCTGGTTATGATAACATATCCAGAGGTCTTACAGTCATACACTATCTAGAAGACTTCTTGTTGATCAAAGATAACATATTTTTCACTAGAAGCCTCACGGCAGCTTAGTCTGGTTGACCACTTGGGCGTCCCAGTACCCCATAAGAAACAGAAGGCCCAGACACTATCATCACATTACTGGGCATATGACTTGAGTCGGCATCCATACACGCAAGTTACCACAAGACAAATAGGGAACATCCTCAACTACATCAATCACTACCTCCTGCTTAGTACTTACAACTGCAAGGAACTACAATCCCTACCAGGTTCCTTAATTTTGCCATGCCAATCATACCACAAGACCACGCTTTCACATCCAGAGTACTTTCCCCTTTTTTCCACACTTCCAACATGACGATCAGAGGATGTCCCTAGACACCTCAGCAACAGCAGACCTGCACATGGGGGGGGGATTTCTTAACCACTTGGCATGGTAAAAGCATGTTCCTTCCAGGATTGTCTGACACTTCTCCAACCAGATGGTCAGACGCGGCGTCTACCACGGGTTTGGCAGCGATCTACCGGGAACGATTGCTTTGGAGCTGTTGGCCATGGCATCCAGGTTTGGAAATTTTTCCACCACCTCAGCCCCTTTTGGAGATCTACCCCATTGTAGCAGCTGCTGTGGCATGGGATAAATCATGGTCAGGGTCATCAATCCGTTGTTACTCAGACAACTAGGCACATGTCATATCATCAACAAACGCCACTACTCATCCATAAGGTCATGATATTTCTGGGGAACTCACTTGGTTGGCCACTTATCACATTTCACTTTCATGTACCACACAGGGGTATACATCCCTGCCGACAATTGTCTCATTTATATTCCAGGCATGTTCATCATATGCTTCCTACAGCCGCCCATACAGTCACGGCCACGCTTTCGTTCCAGAGACAAAATCATGGATTAGACATACTCATGCAGCATAGCATGCACTATCCCACCTAGCACTTTCATCCCATACTTGTAGAACACATAACACAGCTTTTCACCTGGCTTAAAGAATCTCATTGGAACACGACATAGCTCAACCATTTCTCCTAGGTTTTGCTTCTTTTTGTCACCTTAAACTTAAACTATCTCACACACCATTAATTATATATTTTACAGGCATTCAACAACACAGGATAACCTATGGCCAAAACTACCATAACTTCATGCTATCATACCAGACAAGAATATACTCAGAGGTTTTCAGGAATCCATTCTCCCACGTTCCTCTCAGAGATTACCAATAGCCATGCAACTTTTCATCCTTATCGGACCTATTAGATCTACAACCATTCAATTATACTACCAAGTCGGCCATTACCAGCCATGCACATTGCCTTTTATGCCTTCCTCAGGCCAGAGAATCCACTACCATCACCACCACTCAGACAGATCATTGTCTTCAACGATCCCATGTACGTAAACACATATATCATTACCTATTGGCTCTACCACATTCTGAAATGAGTCAACACAGACCAACAGTAGAGATAACATACTATCCTACCCACAACAAATGGTGTCCACTTTCGGTCCTAGATTCCTACCTTCAAAATTCTTCCAGGAATTAAATACTGTAATGCATTTAAGGAAATGTCTAGTTAATTTGTATATATATTTGTTGACTGTATTAAATATTTTATTATTTATTTTTGCCCTCTTTATTTACAGGCCTACCGTATCGTCGGTCTCGGCACACCACAACCGACTTGCTCCCTTTATACTATCCTACGCTTATGCTGGATCCTTACTCAGGGCCGCCATCAGGGCATGACAACCATAACGGTTGTCATGGGCCCGGCGGTCCTGGGGGGCCTGGACTGCTCTGGCAGTCTGAGCCCCACATTCCTTATGTGCACAGATATATAGCAAATTTCGCTTTATATCTGTGCACTGAGGGCCCCCCTACCTGTACATTGCAGAGAGGGGCCCAGCAGCACATTCTGTCCTCCTTCCAGCTCCTCTCTTTCTAACTCTCCTGCGGCCGCCAGAGCGTTGCCACGGGCTACCGTGGCAACGCTCCGCACAGCACGCAGGCCGGTCTCGCGAGAGTTCGTCAGAGAGGAGCTGGAAAGGAAGAAAGTGTGCTGCTGGGCCCCCTCTGCAATATACCACGGCTGGCTCTCTCCACCGGACCACCAGGGAATGCGATCTCCCCCTCCCTGGCAAGGTAAGAACCAGGGAGGGGAAACAAAAATTTAAATTTTAAATATACATAAATATCATTATTTTTTTTTAATACTCCCCTCCCCCCTACTTTACACAAACACTGCATCCTTACAAACACACACACAATACATTCACTAAACACACTCTGCACTACACACACACTTCATTTACTAAACACACTCTGCACTACACACACACTACATTAACTAAACACACTTTGCACTACACACACACACACACACTACATTCACTAAACACACTCTGCACTACACACACACACTTCATTTACTAAACACACTCTGCACTACACACACGCTTCATTTACTAAACACACTCTGCACTACACACACACACACTACATTCACTAAACACACTGCACTACACACACTAAACACTCTGCACTTCACACACACACACACACACTACATTCACTAAACACACTCTGCACTACACACACTCACACTACATTCACTAAACACACACACTACATTCACTAAACACACTCAGCACAACACACACACACACAACATTTACTAAACACACTCTGCACTACACACACACACACACACACACACTACATTCTCTAAACACACTCTGCACTACACACACTACATTCACTAAACACTGCACTACACACACACACACTACATTCACTATACACACGTTGCACTCACTACAAACACACTACATTTACTAAACACACTTTGCATTCACCACAATCACACTACATTCACATACACATTTTGCATTCACCACAATCACACTTCATTCACCATACATATTTTGCATTCACTACAATCACACTACATGAACTATACACATTTTGCATTCACTACAATCACACTACATGAACTATACACATTTTGCACTCACTACAATCACTATACTTACTTTGCAGTCACTGCAAACACACTACATTCACTATACACATATTACATTCACCACAATCACACTACATGCACTATACACCCTTTGCACTCACTACAAACACACTACACAAACACACACTTTGCATTCACTATCCACACCTACATTCACTACACACACACTCTGCATCTAATGCAGGCATACAAACATTACATACATTACACAAAACATACAATCTGCATCCACTATACACACTGCATCCATGACACACATACCACATTGTGACAGATCCATCTGTACAGACTAGTATTGCTGGTTCGTCTGTTTGCCTTTATTTCGTTGGATTTCCTGTCCGTATGTCCCTGTTCGTGTGGTTCCGGAATACCGATTGAAACTACCGAACGGACGGCCACCCAGGAGAGGAGTGTGCTGCTGGTTAACCTCTTGGCCCCAATTAGAACGTTGTGGTTAACCGCAGACACCTCTCCATTCCATTCGTATGGGGGGTCGTCGTTCGTATGCAGACCACGAGGCGGCGCCCATTTTGGGACACGAGGAATATCAGCGGTGTTCGGTGTCGATTCTATGGAACTAAAAGCGGACACTTTATCTACCGAACACCGCTGGAAGCTGCCGCCCGCTTTCTATTTCGTCGAGGCATACGAACACCGGTCTGTTCGGGCGTTTTGTAACGTACGTATGGACTTCACCCAGATAGCCGTCCCATGGAGTCAATCGTATACCAAAAGACTTGTGAGAGACTTTGACTCCATGGCGATTGAACTATGTACATCGAATGTGAGCGCTATTCGGTAGAAATAAGCACTCAGATCCAGGCTATCTGGGGATACGTTACACGGACCATATTTATTCGGTATTTCCTCATTTATGTATTTTAATGTATTTTTCATATTGTATTTAAAATGGCAATTTGCCTCTATCCTTGGAGATAATTAGGTTTCTTCCCAATTATCTCCAGGATAGAGAGGAAGGATTTATGGGTAAAATGGGGAGGGCTTACACTGAAGCCACTGCAATTGGCTACTGTCCTATATGTGTTACAGTCTTCCACAAGGTCCCCTAGGGGAGTGTCCACCTTGTGGGAGACCTGCATAAATACCGGGCAGGTAACCCCCATTAAAGCAGATTCCTGTTTGACCCTCAAGCTTGGTCTCGTTTGTGGGGAGAATTATTACTGGGAAAGCGCTTTTCGTTATTTTGTTCGGCTGATTTTATGGTCGGGAGTTGCCGCATTCACGTATCCTCCGTTCGGGAGTTTGACGGTCGGCTGTACAGAACCTGCATTTCTGAAAAAGGGGATTATTGACTAAACGGCAGCTTAATTTATCTGGTGGTGAGTGTCGTAACACACATTCACTATACACACTGCATTAATGACACTCATTCTACATCCACTATATATACACACACTTCATCCTTGTGGGCGGACTTGGGGCTGGCCCAGGGGGCCCAGATCTTGAGCTGTGTCAGGGGCCCTAAAATTTCTGATGGCGGCCCTGTCCTTACTCCATATACGGCTATTTGCCCCTTACACAAATATATATATATATATATATATATATATATATAAATATTTTAAAAAATTATTATATATATATATATATATATATATATATAACAATGTCCAAAAGCTTGCACTCCAGTATAGTCAAAATTATATAGCCCGGTGCTTGTCGGCATCAATAATACACATGGTAGTTTTGAAAAGCACTCCAAGGACTTCATATAAGGTGAAAATAAACTTAGCTTTATTCTGCAACAACCAAAGGTGATCGACATTTCAGTCCTACAACAGGACTTTCATCAGGATAACAGTGCATTCAAAATGTGACAATTTATATAGCAAACATAATAATTCAAGTACATTGGTTACAGCTGAGTCTTACCTGAGTTTGTGTGTGCACCAGTGTACTGCCCGCCGCAAAAACGCGGGCAAACACCGAATTCTACATATTGTATTCAGCAGCTGTTGCTGCTGTGAACCTCTGCGTGCTGGAGGTTGTCATGGCAACCGGCCGAGACGCTAGGAGGCGTGGTTACATTTGTTGTTATGATCGCAAGTGCGATCGGTATTCTGGCCGCGGCAGCACCACACAGCTCAGTGAAGAAAAAAACTAAACACAGGGATTCAGTATGATCGGGCACCCAAATTTGTACAAATAAACACAGCTAAGGAGGGAGAGCAAGGTATTAGCTAGCTAAGGTATACATATGTAATACTGGGGGGCAACTTAAAGGAAAACTCAGGGACAAAAAATAAATAATAAATATATAAATATTCAAATAGAAATACATGCTCTGGTGGCTTTCAGCGCAATATGCCCATACACTCTGGTATCCTCTACAGCAAATTGTGGTTGAATGGCTGTTACTGGGTATAACTGACTGCATAACCAACCTAGTAGTTCTGGAGTTAATTAGGGGGCAAAAGTCACTTATAGCCATCCTAAATATACACACATCCATAAACCCAGAAATGCTACAACCAGTAGATATGAAAATAAATGTTTGGCATACATACTGTACAGGGTGCCAATGGGTCGTATCATAGGAATGGATATAGTAACTGAGAGAGACATAATTGGACCAAACTAAAAATAATAATAATGATGAACAATTGTAGTGTTGTCAAAAGTATATACATCTATCTACATATTCATAACTGGAGCTCCTAAAAGTACCCATATATACAATACCATAGTGGTTAATTATGCAAGTATGCTTTGCTTCTATGGAAATTAGCTATATTTAATCAAGTGTGAATAATGCACAAAGAATTAGTGATAACCCACAATGCAAGGTATATACATAGAGAAATGTCCATATTGCATAACTTGTATAGGTCTTATAGAAAGATGCCCAGACTGTATTTCTCGTTGAGGCCCCTAGGCTGCACCGTGTCCAAAGTCCTAATCCAGTGCAGTTCCCTCTGGAGCAGCATTTTCTTACGGTCCCCTCCTCTCATTGGTTGCGGGACGTGGTCGATTGCAATGAACTTCAACGATGGTAGAGGATGGCCTTTCTCCCAAAAGTGTTTCGCCACTGGTTGTTCAGATCCCTTGTCTCTGTATGCCACTCGTATACTCGATCGGTGGTTCCGCATTCTCTCCCTCAAGGGTAAGTCTGTTTTGCCCACGTATGTCAATCCACAAGGGCAGACTAGTTTATACACTACAAAATCACTGGTGCACGTAAGTCTATGCTTGATGGTATAAGTCTTGCCGGTGTGTGGGTGGGTAAAGGTTTTACTTGGTAGCATATGGCTACATTTAACGCACCCCAAACACCTGTAACAACCCAGATTCAGATGGGGTGAGGGTTGATTGTAGCAATGAGATGGGTCTGTCTTGACTAGTAGGTCTCTCAAATTCTTTCCCCTCCGGTAACACATCATAGGTCGATGTTTGAATTGGCTTGGTAGACTATTATCATTAATCATCATCCGCCAGTTGCTGTTAACAGTTTCTTTGATGTGATCTGAAATGGTAGTGTATGTCACGGGGAATATCAATCTTTGCTCCTTGGGTGGTTGTATGGGCCGGTCTTCAAAGCATTTACTGAGTGCTAGTTGCAAAACAGATGGGCTGTATCCACGGGCCAAAAATTTGTCCCACATCAAATTTAACTGTAACTTGGTATTAGTCTAGTTGGAGTTGTTCCTAATGACTCTCATAAACTGGGATTGTGGTAGAGAGTTAATCAGATGTCTGGGGTGGTAGCTGTCGGCATGAAGTATGGTATTTCTGTCCGTGGGTTTGTTGTACAGTGTGAAGGCTATTTTCTCATTCTCCTTATATAGGCGTACATCCAGGAAGTCAATAGACTGGTCATTGGTGACCATGGTTAGCCGGACCGGTGTGTTCAAATTGTTTATGGTTTCGAGCATCTCTTCAGGTGATGTACCTTCATCTTTCCACAGTATGATGATATCGTCGATGAAGCGCCTGTAAAACAATATGTTATTTTGAAATGGCGTGAGTATGTGCTCCTGCTCGAACACATACATAAAGCCATTAGCATACATAGGTGCCATGGCCGCTCCCATCGAAGTTCCAGAGATTTGCTGGTACCATGTGTGTTCAAACCTGAAGTAATTTCGATTAAGCACCAAGAGGAGTAGTTCCAGAGTGTATTCTATCGGTGGTCCCCTGTAGGAAGGTGATACTGTTAGAATTTTTCTCATTGCATCGATGCCTGTATTATGCGGGATGATTGTGTACAGGCTCTTAACATCGCATGTGACAAAAGTCACTCCTTTCTCCAAATGGGTTAATTGTTTAACTTGGGCTAACAGGCTTGGGGTATCTTTGATGCATGTTGGCAGGCTCTCAATTGGTTCTTTGAATAGTGAATCCAGCCACTTGGCAATGGGTTCTAGTACCCCTCCAATTGCCGAGACAATAGGTCTACCAGGTGGTAGAGTCGGGTGCTTGTGAATTTTAGGTAGTGTATATATTATTGGTGTCCGGGGTTTCTCCTGCAGTAGAAATTGATATAGTTCCTGTGTGATATAGGATGCATCTAGACCTCGTTGTAGTATTTGTTGAATTTGGAGCATGATTGCCTGTGTTGGGTCGGCTGTCAACTTTAGATAGGTGGTTACATCTCCCAGTTGGGTCAGTATTTCATGTCTATAGTCACTATAGTTCATCAGGACAATTCCTCCACCTTTATCTGCCGCGCGGATAACCAGGCTTGGGTCGTTGGCCAATGAGGCGATGATCCGGCGCTCTTCTTTCGCTATATTCGGTCTTGGTTTATGGCCATGTGTTAGGTGGTGTTGTGTTTCTTGGTTTAATGATTTCAAGAAGGTCTTGATGGTGGATTGGTTAGGTAGTGGGTCCCAGGTGCTTTTAGGTTTGAAGTGGCTCATTGGTGCTGTCATAGTGTCCTTGGTTTTGGCGGATGATGATTAATGATAATAGTCTACCAAGCCAATTCAAACATCGACCTATGATGTGTTACCGGAGGGGAAAGAATTTGAGAGACCTACTAGTCAAGACAGACCCATCTCATTGCTACAATCAACCCTCACCCCATCTGAATCTGGGTTGTTACAGGTGTTTGGGGTGCGTTACATGTAGCCATATGCTACCAAGTAAAACCTTTACCCACCCACACACCGGCAAGACTTATACCATCAAGCATAGACTTAAGTGCACCAGTGATTTTGTAGTGTATAAACTAGTCTGCCCTTGTGGATTGACATACGTGGGCAAAACAGACTTACCCTTGAGGGAGAGAATGCGGAACCACCGATCGAGTATACGAGTGGCATACAGAGACAAGGGATCTGAACAACCAGTGGCGAAACACTTTTGGGAGAAAGGCCATCCTCTACCATCGTTGAAGTTCATTGCAATCGACCACGTCCCGCAACCAATGAGAGGAGGGGACCATAAGAAAATGCTGCTCCAGAGGGAACTGCACTGGATTAGGACTTTGGACACGGTGCAGCCTAGGGGCCTCAACGAGAAATACAGTCTGGGCATCTTTCTATAAGACCTATACAAGTTATGCAATATGGACATTTCTCTATGTATATACCTTGCATTGTGGGTTATCACTAATTCTTTGTGCATTATTCACACTTGATTAAATATAGCTAATTTCCATAGAAGCAAAGCATACTTGCATAATTAACCACTATGTTATTGTATATATGGGTACTTTTAGGAGCTCCAGTTATGAATATGTAGATAGATGTATATACTTTTGACAACACTACAATTGTTCATCATTATTATTATTTTTAGTTTGGTCCAATTATGTCTCTCTCAGTTACTATATCCATTCCTATGATACGACCCATTGGCACCCTGTGCAGTATGTATGCCAAACATTTATTTTCATATCTACTGGTTGTAGCATTTCTGGGTTTATGGATGTGTGTATATTTAGGATGGCTATAAGTGACTTTTGCCCCCTAATTAACTCCAGAACTACTAGGTTGGTTATGCAGTCAGTTATACCCAGTAACAGCCATTCAACCACAATTTGCTGTAGAGGATACCAGAGTGTATGGGCATATTGCACTGAAAGCCACCAGAGCATGTATTTCTATTTGAATATTTATATATTTATTATTTATTTTTTGTCCCTGAGTTTTCCTTTAAGTTGCCCCCCGGTATTACATATGTATACCTTAGCTAGCTAATACCTTGCTCTCCCTCCTTAGCTGTGTTTATTTGTACAAATTTGGGTGCCCGATCATACTGAATCCCTGTGTTTAGTTTTTTTCTTCACTGAGCTGTGTGGTGCAGCCGCGGCCAGAATACCGATCGCACTTGTGATCATAACAACAAATGTAACCACGCCTCCTAGCGTCTCGGCCGGTTGCCATGACAACCTCCAGCACGCAGAGGTTCACAGCAGCAACAGCTGCTGAATACAATATGTAGAATTCGGTGTTTGCCCGCGTTTTTGCGGCGGGCAGTACACTGGTGCACACACAAACTCAGGTAAGACTCAGCTGTAACCAATGTACTTGAATTATTATGTTTGCTATATAAATTGTCACATTTTGAATGCACTGTTATCCTGATGAAAGTCCTGTTGTAGGACTGAAACGTCGATCACCTTTGGTTGTTGCAGAATAAAGCTAAGTTTATTTTCACCTTATATGAAGTCCTTGGAGTGCTTTTCAAAACTACCATGTATATATATATATATATATATATATATATATACATATATTAATTCTACATATATATTTATGTAAACAGCACTTACACGGACGATATTATTGCTGTGATACTTTTTACTGTTTTGAAACACAAATATTTGTGTTCAGCGAAGTCTCCCGAGTACAAGAGTACCCCTCATGTACAGGTTTTATGGTGTTTTCAAAAGTTACAGCGTCAAATATAAGGCTTGTGTTTCATTTTTTTCACATTAAAATTCGCCAGATTGGTTTACGTTGCCTTTGAGACTTTATGGTAGCCCAAGAATGAAAATTACCCCTATGATGGCATACCATTTGCAATAGTAGACAACCCAAGGTATTGCAAATGGGGAATGTCCAGTCTTTTTAGTAGCCACTTAGTCACAAACACTGGCCAAAATTGGTGTTTTTTTGCATTTTTCACACACAAACAAATATTAACGGTAACTTTGGCCAGTGTTTGTGACCAAATGGCTACTAAAAAAGACTGGACATACCCCATTTGCAATACCTTGGGTTGTCTACTATTGCAAATGGTATGCCATTATGGGTGTAAATTTAATTCCTGGGCTACTATACAGTCTCAAAGGCAACGTAACCAATCTGGCGAATTTCAATTTCAAATGTATGTGCTATATTTGACCCTGTAACATAGAAACATAGAATGTGAAGGCAGATAAGAACCATTCGGCCCATCTAGTCTGCCCAATTTTCTAAATACTTTCATTAGTCCCTGGCCTTATCTTATAGTTAGGATAGCCTTATGCCTTCCCACGCATGCTTAAACTCCTTTACTGTGTTAACCTCTACCACTTCAGCTGGAAGACTATTCCATGCATCCACTGCCCTCTCAGTAAAGTAATACTTCCTGATATTATTTTTAAACCTATAGAACAACTTCCCAAAACACCATAAAACCTGTACATAGGTTTTACACGTGAGACTTTGCTGAATACAAATATGTGTATTTTATTGCAGTAAACGCAAACAGTATTATAACATGGACAGTTAAAATGTCATGTAGAACTAAAAAAAAAAACACTTATTTTTTTCCCCATTTTTTTCATATTAAATTATGTTTCATAGCTAAATATTTGATATTAAATGAAAGCCCTGTTTCCCCTGAATAAAATTATATATAATAAGGGGGGGTGCATTTAATACGAAAGAGGTGATTTAGGTTGGACAGACATATAGCGCAAATGCCAGGTTTTGTTTACGTTTTGTTTTGTTCACAACGTGTACATTTGGCTCAGTCTTTAAGGGGTTAATGATATGTTTACTTCTGTTTATTTTGTCTTCTTTTTCGCATACTTATTCCAACTTCAAAATGACCTCTGAGGATTTCCTCGAATGTATGTAATGAAAAATCTGTTAGGATGCCATTTAAATCATGACTGGTTAATTGTAAAGCATCTTGGGTATTGTGGTCAAAGCCGACAGGTGGAAGTGACTCCACGGCAAATAGCCGATCCACACCATTTTTTCCCTCTCGGTGGCTACCTGTCCAGGAGGATTATGGACCTTGTAAACAAAGGTAATACCCAGAAGTGACAAAATTGATTGGTCAAACACGTCACATCTAGTGGTACAATTGTGTTTTCTTTTTCTTTCTGTTTTTTTTCACATATGGTATTTACCCCTTGTATTTATTTGGAGGGGTGAGTGTTTATATATATATATATATATATATATATATATATATATATATATATATATGTTTTATAACTTTGTTATTTCTGTAGTGCTGCACTCTCAATTTTATTGGGTGACCTTTGATTGGCACTTATAATGAGCTTTTATAGGTACAGTCATATTAGGACAGAATTGTGGTATGAGGTAGCTTGAGGGGAACAGCAAGAGAGTTTAGACAGTAGAAAGTGGAGAAATGCAAATCAAAAAAGCTCAGATTTCTGATAGCCCGATATGAGCTAGATTTAATAATATTGAGTGAGGGACATATTCACAGTACAGGTAAGAAGTTGGTGATCGGACAGAAAGAAAGGTGTGTTAGAGAAGTTAGAAAAAGAGCAAAGGTTGGAAAAGATCAGGTCAAAGGTATGTCTGCCTGGGAATCAGTCCATTGAATAAGGTCAAATGAAGAGAAGAACAAGGTGGCAATATTATTGGAAACTGAAAATTGTGGACTATTTTTTTCTTATGTTTATTGTGAAATAGCTCAACCCGTGTTCTCCTTGTTTGCTTCCTCTGTATTTGATATAAGGGGTTAAAGGGAGTCCCCTTGTTTTACAGTGTTTGCTGCATTATTTGTCCATTGTTGATCGTCTAGCGCTTACCCATATCTGTATTTTATACATTCCTATTTTATTCATCATACATACTTTACATTTACAATGGACTATCAAGGACTAAAATGTTTTAATTGACTTCCATGAATGGATTGTCTTCAGAAGACACTGGCAATGTGACCCCACTGGCTGTTTACATTACATTTACATTTATTTATACAATAAAATAATGCTCTAAACTGAAATACGTACCACATTTTTGTAGAAAAAATAAACAACCATTTTTGCCAAACGACTGTAGCACCAGTGACCATGAACTAGCAAAAGTTTCTTAAGATGTTTGAAGCGGGATATGGCAAAATCACTGGACATTACTGCCTGGAGTATATAAAAAGAAAAGCATGAATAAAAAAAAAAAATGTTTTTATTGATTTATTTGCATATTGCTAAACATTGCAGACTGCTGGTTCAGGGCTGGGAAATGTGTGACCAGACAGCTTTTATTCAGTCAGTTGTTACTGAAATTTAAAGCGCAAAATAGGCACAGATTTATTGTATTTAGGTTCAGGCAGCACATTTTAAATCTCTCACACTGATCCCTAACTATATGGCACAATTGATATTCTTAACACCCAAAAAGTTAATTCTGAATAGATATAGTATTATTACTACTAGTAACCCACATTATTACTTAACAGAAGTAATTAAATTATGTGAAATACTAATTTGTATATCATTATCATCCTACCTCAAATCAGTGTAGATTGTATGCTCATTTAAACAAGGCCTTCTTCACTTCTGATATCTCCTTTCTATAATTTTAAAGCACTGCAGAATATGTTGATGCTATATAAATACTACTACCACTACTAATATTAATATGCTAAATATATTGACTTATATTTTAGAAAGTATTTCAGATTTTACCTGCATGCCTTCTTGACCTGAAATACCAATTCCAACATCTGCAGCCTGGATCATACTGACGTCATTTGCACCATCTCCTAATAAGGTAAAAAAAAAGAAAGTATTGTGTAAGGCATTGGTTTATAACATAAAATATATAATTTTAGTAAGTGTCAGCATTAGAAATGTGATTTTTTTTCTGGCATCTGGCAATTGATTAAAACAAATAAATTAATTTTGCAATTAGTATGCATATCTCTCTATCAAGGCTTTAAGAAAATGTGACATTTGTATGCTGCAGAAGAAGATGAAAAAAGAAAAAAAAAACTGTGCAAAAAAGTTCATGGATCATGAGTGAAATATCACCTGCAGATTTTCCAATTTGTATTTATATGATCCATATTACGGTAAGTAAAGTGGATTTAATGGTAATTGGTAATGTCTATCTCACAACAATACAGAAATATTTTTAATAAAGATCTCAATTTGAGAAATAATACTGTCAATGTGCATATGAGTATAACAGTTCTCGTTAAAGTGATTTAAACCACATTGTATACACACTATCCGTAAATAACATTTGTTTGGCAAAGTTCAAAATGGTACAATAAGTAAGAACGTTAATTATTGTGATAACACAACCTTTAGAACTTTACCTTACAACTGCTCCTTTATACATAACACTCAATGTAGCTTGCATTACTAAAAAAGACAGTGAAACAATCCTTAAATAGGTGTAAATTTGGTAGGAATCAGATATTAATGTTACCTATGGAAAGGGTCATGACATTTAATGTATCTCGTACTAATTTGACCACCATGCTCTTTTGTAAAGGTGTAGCCCGACAGCATAAAACTGAACGACAGCATTTTGTCAATTCCAAAAATTTTGTTTGCAGGTCACCATTAATGATGACATTTAAAGTCTTTCCATCAATCACCAATCCAACTTCTGGGGGAGAAGTCTCAACTTCGGGAGACATTTCTGCCCTATGTCTTTTAAAGATGCTTCTCTTCTTTTTTTCAGTAGCAAACTTGTTAATTTCCTCCAATGTGAAGTCAAGGATGGACTCACAAGTTTCCTTCAAATATTAAAATAAAAAGAAGTTATTATTACTTATTTCCATTATATTTTCAAAGATTGTCCAGTTTAAGCTTAATGGCCAGCATATCTAATAAAAGTGTCAAGTATATATTATTGTACATCACATATTGCATATATTAAAATGAAGTGACAATGACCAGCTGTATGACCATAATTTATTTCACATGCTCTTTATATTTTTTTAAACTAAGAATGCTCACAATTACCTAATTCATTTATGCATTATATTCCTTTCTACATGAGAGCCGAAGTCTTTCTTGTACTGTCTCTGTCAGAAAAGTATATTGAGTATAGTGAATTGCATATTGCCTTATTAAAATTGATAGAACCTCCAAGTGACATCAAGCTGAAACACAACATTAAGTTGAAAAACATATGTTTGTTTCATAACCTATCATACTAAGAAGCTTGCAGAAGTATGTCATGCCAAGGGTGCATAATTCATTGTTACACTATAGCATATTGCCATTTAATGTAATTTATGTAGTGCATACATGAACTGGCCACTTGGTAGAGGTCAGATGACAAAAGGGGTAATGTAAATTGCATGTGAAAGGGATCAGATGGTTTACCACATGGATTGATTCTCTGATTTATCAAAGGCTCTGCAAGGTGTGAATTTCTACACTTGAAAAGCCTGTATGTCTAGTTCCAATGTAACTAGACATACAGGCCCATATGGCTTGTAACTCTTAATCGATGAGCTAATTTCTTTGATATGTTAATGATCATTAGCTTTCAAGAAAAACACCCTTGTGTTCCAGTAACATATCCAAAAGAAACATTAGTACTTATCCACAGATTAATACTTAAGCCTCATTTTTATTATATTTAGAATTGGACAAGCACAATCCTCTCATCAAGCCTAAACATGATTTGCGTAACTTAACCATATGGAAAGGGATTGTGTTGTCCACTATATTGGGTCACAAGTAAGAAGTGGGACATGTCTATGGAATGGAAAAATAGTAACAAATTGATAGAGATAGAAGAAAAAAGTTTCTATTTGGATTGATGTAGGTCTGGAAAACAAGGGGGTGGTCACTTATTGTCTCTATAGGTATGCCCTTTGGGCCAGGCTTGATAATCCACAGGGTATATATCCAATTATACTGAAATGTGTATTGTTCTTGCTTGGGGCTAAAATCAAATTTTGAGTGAGCCACCATCTTCCTTGCCAGAGACCCCCTGGCCAGAAGTTTTACTTTGAAAACCTAAGGAGTAAGTGATTAGGACTTCTGTTATTTTATCCCTTTTGTTTTTATCTGTTGTTGGTGTAAATAATATGTTTATCATCTATTTTTTGTATGCACTGTGACTATATTTTGCTCATAATAAATATTCCTTTATTAAGTTCTGCCTTTGTCTGGTAAAGAATCATGTTACCTGAAGAGACTAATTAGTATTTTGCAATTGCGTAAATATTGTGCTAAGTTGTATTTGGTGGATTTTTATTATTAAGATACCTGGGGGACCAAGGCGCCCCATTTATAAATTGTCTTGGTGGTGGCAGCGTTAAAATAGTAATATTTATATTATTATGGTTAAGTGTGGGTGGTGTTAAGTGGGATTTTATCATTATTTCCGGTCTAGTGCAGACAAATAGTGAACTTTAACCCTTTCACCGCCACAACTACATCACGCACACTCTTGGAGTAGGGTGCATTCGTCACAACGTACACAATAGAGAACCTGCGGTTTCTGTGAATGTAGACAAGTGATGAATATCAAATTAAAAAGGTAGATGTGACAAGAATTTAACTGGTCTAAGCTTCCTAAAGGGCATGTCACATAGAAACATAGAATGTGATGGCAGATAAGAACCATTCGGCCCATCTAGTCTGCCCAGATTTGTAACTACTTTCATTGATTCCTGGCCTTAGCTTATAGCTAGGATAGCCTTATGCCTATCCCACACATGCTTAAACTCATTCACTGTGTCACCAGCTTAATTTTCCTCTGTAACTGTTTTATCTATATGGACCATTAAAATAGATCCAACATTAACAAAATAGTATTTGCACTGGCTGCTATCGATCAAAATACTGGTTGTATCATCAGTGTCAGGTTTACAATTCAGATAGTTACAGCCAGTGGTGTATCCTGGTTTTGTGCTGCCCTAGGCAGGACAAAACTCAGGCGCCCCCCTCCTGCCCGTGCCACCCCCATCCAACCCTTCCCCCCGCCCGCACCCTTCCCCCGCCCCACCTTCTAAATACACACACACACATTCACTTACAGATACGCATACACTAGCTAACAGAAACACACACTCGCTAACAGAAACACACACACACTTACAGACACACTCACACTCACTAACAGACACACACTCACTAGCAGATACACACACACTCACACTAACAGACACACACTAACAGACAAACATACACACACACTAACAGACATACACACTAACAGACATACATACACACACACTAACAGACATACACACACAAACAGACACACACACTGACATACACAGACACACACACACTAACAGACATACACACACTAACATACATACACAGACACACTAACAGACAGACACACACACTAACAGACAGACACACACACACTAACAGACATACACAGACACACTAACAGACATTCACACACACACACACACACTAACAGACATTCACACACACACACACTAACAGACATACACAGACACACACTAACAGACATACACAGACACACACTAACAGACATACACGGACACACAAACAGACATACACAGACATACACAGACACACTAACAGACATTCACACACACACACACTAACAGACATACACAGACACACACTAACAGACATACACGGACACACTAACAGACATACACAGACACACTAACAGACATACACGGACACACTAACAGACATACACAGACACACTAACAGACATACACAGACACACTAACAGACATTCACACACACACACACACACTAACAGACATTCACACACACACACTAACAGACATACACAGACACACACTAACAGACATACACACACACTAACAGACAGACACACACACATTCACACACACACACACACACTAACAGACATACACACATACTCACTCACTCACATATTTAACACATTTTTTTTTATTTTTTTTAAATTTAACCCCCCAGCCTCCTTACCTTTGGGAATGCTGGGGGGGAGGGGTTCCTATTTCTCCCTGGTGGTCCAGTGGCTGCTGGGCAGCGCTGGCAGGCGGCTGGCGAGGGAGCACTTCCTCTGAGCTGTCTGCTCAGCTCCCTCGCGCGCCGCCCGCAGAGTCAGGCTGGGAGGCGGGGCCGGAATATGACGTCATATTCCGGCTCCCAGCCTCACTCTGCGGCGCGCGAGGGAGCTGAGCAGACAGCTCAGAGGAAGTGCTCCCTCGCCGGCCGGCCGCCAGCACTGCCCAGCAGACCGCCCGCCCGCCCAGACGGCATGTCAGTTAGCCGCAAGGCTAACAAGGCATTTGCCCTGGGCGTTTGGGGGCGGCTTGTTTTGCCGCCCCCTGGAAAATGCCACCCAAGGCAAATGCCTTGTTTGCCTCGCGGCTAATACGCCCCTGGTTACAGCAAAGCAAAGAAAGTTCTAACCTGGAAATTATACAAACAGGTGGTACAACCAAATATACTAATGTTTCAGAGAAGAAAAAAAATCCCCTACATCTATGCCCCTAGAAGGAGCAGGCAAATCCATTCACCATAATGGCATCAATGAGATGAGGTAGCTATAGAGGCTGGATTAATTGTCATTAACCAAAGACAATGTAAGTATGTGTATGTGTATGGAGAGAGCACCAATGATGCCAGCTCAAGAAAAACAAAGCTCCAAACTAATTAATAATGCTCTCCTAGCATGCTGACCTGGGACAATCCATGCAATTGCATGGATTGTCCCAGGTCAGCATGCTAGGAGAGCATTATAACAATTGCAAACCCAACAGCAAATAACTCCATATGTGCTAAAAAAGACAACACATGTTTTAAAGCAAACATAAAAGAACAAAAAAATAGTTACTTGAAATACCCTGAATACTTCAATGTTTTGAAGTGGTCATGGTGCAATTTCAGTATAAGTCACAGCACATACAGAGATATTTGAGGTTGCTGTCAGAGGTGCTTCTACTGAGGAACATTCTGATACCTTATTTGTATTGCATGGTACCTTATTGAGCCCATACGAGAAGAAAAAGCCACAACCAGAGTACTCATGGTGGCAGCATTAACCTTTAGTTCTCCTTTATTTGGGCCACTAGATGGGTACCTAGTACAGGCAAAAAGGGGATTGGGGGCCCACCACTATCTAACAGACACAACAAAATAATCAGTGTTCATAGATTACTCGTTGGAAACAGGTCCTTACCTGTATCAGAATCAATTAAAAAAAAAAAAATGCCGTCAACAGCAAAGATAGCATATAAAGGATGATCCATATGTTCTTATCACATAAGTCCCATTTGGATTATGTGCCCACTATAAGCAAAATAAACTGCAAGGTGTCAGATTCTAACCTGTCAATTAATTGGACTTGGACACAGAGTAAAATAATTATAGCTTTCAATACATACCGTATATACTCGAATATAAGCCGACCCAAATATAAGCCGAGGCCCCTAATTTTACCCCAAAAAACTGGGAAGACTTATTGACTCGAGTATAAGACTAGGGTGGGAAATGCAGCAGCTACTGGTAAATTTCTAAATAAAATTAGATCCTAAAAAAATTATATTAATGTAATATTTATTTACAGTGTGTGTATATAATGAATGCAGTGTGTGTATATGAGTGCAGTGTGTGTGTATAAGTGCAGTGTGTGTATGAGTGCAGTGTGTGTGTATGAGTGCAGTGTGTGTATGAATGCAGTGTGTGTGTGTATGTGTGTGTGTGTATGTGTGTGTGTGTGTGTGGCAGAGCCTTGGTGGGGGGTGGGCATTTTTATTATTATTTTTTTTAATTCTTTTAATTTTTTTTATTATTATTTTTTAAGTATGATTTATATTATTATTATGTATATATTTTTTATTTTTTTCCTCTCCCCTCCCTGCTTGTTAGCTGGCCAGGGAGGGGGGCTCTTACTCCCTGGTGGTCCAGTGGCATTGGCAGTTCAGTGGAGGGGGGCTGGCAGGAAGCACTTACCTCTCCTGCAGCTCCTGTCAGCTCCCTTCTCCTCCGCGCCGGTCCGGTCAGCTCCCTCTGCAAGTCCCACTGTAAGTCTCGCGAGAGCCGCACTATGACCCCGCGGCTCTCGCGAGACTTACACTGGGAGCTGACAGAGGTGCTGACCGGACCGGCGCAGAGGAGAAGGGAGCTGACAGGAGCTGCAGGAGAGGTAAGAGCTTCCTGCCAGCCCCAGTCTGTATTATGGCAATGTAAATTGCCATAATACAGACACTGACTCAAGTATAAGTCGAGTTGGGGTTTTTCAAAAAATGTGCTGAAAAACTCGACTTATACTCGAGTATATACGGTAGGTAAAATCTGTACTTGGTAAACAAGAAAGATCTCAAAGACTTGTGACTTTGTTATTATTATTATTATTGCCATTTATATAGCGCCAACAGATTCCGTAGCGCTTTCCAATATTTTGAGAGGGGGGATGTAACAATAAATAGGACAATTACAAGAAAACTTACAGTCTATAGGAGGTGGGGTATTAGAGACATTAGGATAGGAAATATCAAGTAGGAGTGAAGCAGAGCTGGAGGAGAGAGCAAAGCACTGTACCATAGGAGAGAGCAAGAGACAGGTATGTAAGGGAGAGACTTGTTGACTTAAGATCCCCAAAAACATCTTAAATGTGTGGCTCTTTGCTGGAGCATGTCACCCCATCCTGCAACAATAACCTATAACCTTGATAGGGAAACTAGACAGGCTGTTTGCCCATTTCCTTTTACCATTTCACCCTTTGCATACAACTCTCCTATATTTTACGAGCTATAAAAAGGCACCTAATGCAATATTTTAGAACCTCAGTGCTGTTGACCTAAATTTCTCTGTCAGATAGGAATTTCAGAATTAGCCATTCTTAGTAGTGTTTCAGTTCTAATCAAAACAAAACCTGGAATTTGCACTATATGTGTCAGGACTCCAATGAGGCCTAAGACGCAGGATGTAAAAGAAAAACGTATACTGGACCATAGAGTGGCCGGACTCTACGTTAGACAGCTAGAGAATAGTCAAGAACAAGTCAGGATCAAGGGAACCAGAAATAATGAAAACGATGTATGTAAGCCGAGTCAGGAAACCAGATACGTGAGCTGAGTCAAAATAGGAGAATGGAGAGTGTGGCGAAAATGACCTCGCCACTGTTTTTTGGAGGGGCCTGTTTGCCAGCCTCCTGCCCAAAGACTACGGGCCCTGCAAAAAGACATGTTCCTGTCCTATTGTTTCCCCAGCAGGGTGTTGTCCCAGGGACACTGCCAGACCAGTTTAAACTGGCTGCTTTGTCCCTCCTCAATCTCCCATCAGCCCTTGCTATTGTCTGACCCCACCCATCCTTGTACTATAGTGCTCTATGTAACCTATTGTATGTAAATGAGGCTGTTGGGGGTTTAAATGTGTGTATAAATTGTAAGTGCTTGCTTTGCATTAAAGACTTCCTGCTTTGCCCTCAACATAGAGCCTCGTCTCATGTGTGGGGGAAAAGGCTGCATCTACTATGGGGATTGCTATATCACTATACTCCCCTGGGATTATAATCACTAAGCTCTTGTAAGAGCTGTTCCTGCTTGACTCTCTGGAGGAAGAGAGGTTCACCCACTGGAAGATGGATCCTTGTCTTAGGTCCAGGGTGGGTAGGAGATGGCGGGACCACCAACCAAGCTACAGCAGTTCATGGGGTTTGCAGTGCTGATGGTGTCTGGTGGAGTGCTTGGAGTCCTCAATGAGCACTAGGAGCATCCTTTGGCGGAGGTACCCAACCGGGGTACAGGAGGCTACGTTACAGAGAGTATTCAGTGTGACGGACCGCCTGGCACCCAATCGCTTCCTAGTAGCCTGGAGTACTGTAAGCACCGCACCGGACACCATAAGCTGTCCCCCACCCACCCTGGATCCAAGCCTAGGATTCAGCTTCCAGTGGGTGGACCTCTCCTACTCCAGAGAGTCAGGAATAGCTGTGCACGAGATGAGGCTCTGTGTTGAGGGTGAAGTGAACTAATTTTAATGGGACCACAACTGGCCTTTTATGACACTCCCCCCTAGACCTGAGAGTAAACCATAGTAGAAACAAATACACAATCACATTGGCTCTCAGATCCAGGGCACTCCCATACAAACTAGGTCAATCCCTCCTTTGTACCTGGGAGATAATTGTGTCAAGTACTGTATTAACTCAATTATTTCTAGACACAAAAAACACATATTTTTACAAAACCCCCCAAATATCCCCAAAACACACGAAACCCTCACAAACGTTACATCCCCTAATAGCCCCGATCTGGGTGACCAACATATCCAGAAATCACCCAGATCGGTTCAGGGTTTCAGGAATTTCCTGGAAGTCAAAGTTTGACTAAGTTCCAGGGCATTCACGGCTAAGTCCTCCTGAAGTCTATCCGCGGTTTTGGTCCATGCGAACGGCCGCCAGGGAGCTAGCGTTCGGTTCTATGCGCACGAATGGAAGTGCCGAACCAGGGGAAGCAGGGGGAATATAATATGAGTCTTAACAGTCGCTGATCTGGCCCATAGTCTTTTGGCAGGAGGCTGGCAAGCAGGCCCCTCCAAAAACCTGTGGCGAGGTTCTGTTTGCCAGGATAGCCGAAGTCAAAATACCAAATAGAACAACCAGATGTAAAGCACTATTGGGAACTAGCAAAAGAATCACAAAAAGGCAAAGTTCTATGTGTGAACCAGCCTTTTATAGGTTGGCTCTTTAAATTGGGAGCTGCGCCCCCAAAACATTTGTATCCGGGCGTTTTGACATGCCATAATGTCATCGGTGTCATGAAGTTGGCACGCACGTGATGTGATGATGTCATTAGCATCATGACCAATTTGGTGTTTTGTATTATGTATGTCAGTGTGGGCTTGGGCCGAGCCAGTCAGCTGGTCGGGAGCACCCGCTGAAAGGAGCGTAGAGACACTATAACTATGTACATGTGGGTAGACATGCAATGATGAAGTGATGTTTGGGTGTTTCTGCCCATGTGCATTGTCATGATGCTATAGGGGTGCTTTAACCTTAGAACTCTCTCCTGAGTTGTTAATCACTCAAGGCATCTTTTTCAAATTTTCTTTTTATTTGGTTTTTGTTCATTATTTTAATATTTTTTACATTACCTCATCTCCCCTCCAGCCCTCTCTCCAACTCCAGCCTCCCATTGCGTGTGGACCATGATGGCATGTTTATTCGAGGGGCTTTGTTTGTTGAGTCTCATCTCATTCTAGGTTCAGGGATATTTGCTGAATAAGGGCCGCTTTGGTGGGTGTGAGAGCCTGTTTCCATGTCCTCGCTATGAGTGTGTTGGCTGCCACCAGTATATGGTACAGTAGGCGAGAGTCTATCCTATCGAAGTCCTCTAGCTCAATAAACAGAAGGCCACACTATGGTGATATCATGATCTCCCTGTTCATGGCCCTAGTTGCCACTGCTTCCACCTCTCTCCAGTATCGGGCTACCTTGGGGCACATCCACCATATGTGGTACATCGTTCCCCTCTCCCCCTGACATTGCCAACACTTGTTGGTGGTATTTGGATATATCCAACCTGTCTGGCACAATGTACTAGCGATATTAGATTTTACGCATTTGCTCCAGGTGTGAGGCACAAGTAGTCCTCCGTTTGTGTGCTAAGAAGGTCTTTTCCCATTGTTGTTCAGTGAATATCTTGCCTATATCTTCCTAGCATAAAGCTACTAGGGTGGTATGTGTTGGGTTGGATTAGTATATTGTATAGAGAGGAAAGCAGTTTCCTTGGACGGCTTGTGGATGTGCATGCCCGCTCGATGTGCCCAATATTAGCTGTTTCAGCTTGGCCATTAGAGTCTATCATCATGGAATTTTAATTGGAGGTATTGGAACAGTGTTCTGTCTGATAGGGTGTATTTATGTTGTAAGTCTGGGAAGTCGAGTAGTCTGTCATTCCCGTACAAGTGGCTTACATGGGTGCATCCCTGTTGTATGATAGAAACATTTAAATACATAAAGGGAATCAACACAGTAAAGGAGGAGACTATATTTAAAAGAAGAAAAACTACCACAACAAGAGGACATAGTCTTAAATTAGAGGGACAAAGGTTTAAAAATAATATCAGGAAGTATTACTTTACTGAGAGGGTAGTGGATGCATGGAATAGCCTTCCAGCTGAAGTGGTAGAGGTTAACACAGTAAAGGAGTTTAAGCATGCGTGGGATAGGCATAAGGCTATCCTAACTATAAGATAAGGCCAGGGACTAATGAAAGTATTTAGAAAACTGGGCAGACTAGATGGGCCGAATGGTTCTTATCATTCTATGTTTCTATGTTTCTATGTATCCAGGGGCGGTGGTCAAAGGTGGGGTTTGCTAAATGCATGCTGTACAGGGGGGTGGCTTGTGCCTATTTTTGTGTAAATCCCAGGTATTTTCTGGTCGTGTCCCAAGTTTTGAGAAGCAGTAATGTGGTGAGAGGCATGTCTGGGTTTGTCGGCCTTCTTTTGTGAGGTACCCAAAAGAGGAATCTAAGGACTTTGGGGCCCATCTCCATCTCCACCCATTGTGGCGCATCCGTCAGGGCATGGGTTTGGATTACCGTGGCAAGGATGGCCGCCCTATAGTACAGTTTAATATCTGGAATACCAGGCCACCCTTCACTAGGGGCCTGCACAGCACTTTCGCTGCCACTCTGATTTTGTGTTGGGTCCAGATAAAACTTGTGAAGAGCTTCTGGAGTTTATCTAAGTAAGATTTTGGTAGGTGAATTTGTAGGGTCCTTATATTGGAATTTCGGCAATAAGATCATTTTTACTGCGGCCAATCAGCCAAGACAAGAACTTTCCCTCCCACCCTTTCATGGTGTCTGCCATACTCCGGAGTAGCGGGTCATAGTTGGCGGCAAGCAAGTCCACAGGATTCCTGGTAAGCTTGAACCCCAGGAGGGTTAAGTGTTTATGTCTCCAGTCTAAAGTGAATGAGTTTTGTAGGAGCTTTATCATGCTACTCTGGCTCCCACTCCCATGGCTTGTGTTTTGGTTATGTTTAGTTTGTAGTAGGAGTGGTTTCCCTAGGTGGTTATTTCCTTTAGCAGGTTGGGGAGAGAGATCTGGGGTAGGGTGAGGGTTAATAGGATATCATCGGCGAATAAATTGGTGGTGTATTCTCTGTTGTTGATTGTTACGCCATGTATGTCTGGGCTGTCCCTAATTTTGTCTGCTAGGGGTTCCAGGGCTAGGACGTATAGCAGCGGGAAAGGGGGCATCCCTGCCTAGTTCCATTTGTCTGCAAGAACGGTTCTGAAAGGAATCCAGAGTTGAGTACCTGTGCTTTCGGGAGCTATAGAGGGCTTCTACCACTGACACAAAACCCTCCAGAATGCCGAATTTGCACAGCACTGTCCTCAAAAATCGCCAGTGCAGGCAGTCAAAAGCCTTTTCTGCGTCTAGGGAGACCAGTAGGCCTCCCTTTGACTGTTTGTGGAGGCTATGTATGATATTGAGTACCTTCCTGGTGTTGTCGGATCCCTGTCTACCTTTGGTCGCAAAGCCTACTTGGTTGCTGTGAATGATTGTTGGTAGTATAGACCCTAGGCGGACCGCATAGACCTTGGCAAATATTTTAGTGTCTGTGTTGAGTAATGAAATGGGTCTGAAGTTTTGTGGCAGCGTTGGTGGCTTCCCTGGTTTTGGTATCATTATGATGATAGCGGTCAACATTTCTGGGCCAGAGTCCTGTCTGTGATGGCATTCGAGTACAGACTAACTAGGTGGGTGCTAGGATGGTACTAAATTTTTTTATAATACATGTTATCCAGTCCATCAGGTCCGGGGGCCTTGCCCTATGGCAAGGTTTTAATTACAGTTAAATTTCCTCCTCCCAGATAGGTTTGGTAAGTTCTTTCTGCTGTTAGGCCGTGAGCTTGGGCAAGTGTATGTATTGTAGGTATGCCTGTGCGTCCCTATGTACGGGTCGGGGTGTGGTGGGGTCGTGTCATAAGTTGTGCAGCTTGGCATAATAGTGTGAAAACCCGTCGCTTATGGCTTTCGGTGTTGTGAGTTTAGATCCCGCGTGCGAGGTAAGATAAGAGAATTTTTGACAGGCTTGCCGTGCTCTAAGTCACTGTGCCAGTAGTTTACTGGCCTTGTTTTTTGGGGAATAGTGGTTTAATTTCAGACGTTTCATATAGTACCCTGTCTGTTCTACGGCTTGTTGATGTAGGCTCCTATTTAATTGTAGTATATGCTGACATTTGGTTTTTGGAGATTTGGTTTTGGACATTTAAGTCGTAGAGCTCCTTCTTGCGTGCGTTTTTGGGCTTGCTTCCGGAGGTAAGAGGCTCTCCTTATCAGCAGCCCCCTCACTACCAGTTTGTGGGTCATCCAGACCGTGTTAAGTGTTACATCTTGTGTCACATTGTTACATCTTGTGTCTCAAAATACGGTTTCAATTGTGTGGCTAGTTCAGACACGAAATATGGGTTAAGCAGAAAAGAATCGTTGATTCTCCAGGGTCTGCGATGTTTAAAGTCGTATAGGTCTTTCATCTTGAGAGTTACTGGTGCATGGTCTGACCATGTGATTTGTCCTTTGTTACAGGTGTGAATTCGATAAGTGTGATCCTAGGAGAAACCCATCGATTCTGTAGTAAGAATTGTGCACTGGTGAGAAGTGTGTGTAAGCCTTTTCTGAGGGGTGCGTAATTCTCCACGTGTCATGGAAATGTAGCAGAGACTGGAGTGCCTTGCATTGGCATCTAAGGGTTAAATCTAGTACTGGAGCGATGCAAGGTGGTGTCTATGGTCGGGTCAAAGATGTGGTTAAAAACTGTAGGGAAAAGGAAACATTCCTACTTAGTAGAATAGAAGTGCCTTTAGCCTTGGTCGGGGAGGTAGAATGGAATTGGTTTTGGTAGTCTGCTGTCAGGAGACAGTTTGTTCAGTAATTGGGAGGTGAATGGGTTAATAAGCGAAAACTGCAGCTTCGGGGCGGTTAATAGGCAGCACACTCCATATGCTGGGTGGTCGGTCATTCGTTCATACGAATGACCCGGTAAAGGCTTTTCGTGGTATTATAAGGGTAAAACAAACAGAAACAGTGTAGCAAAAGTGTAACAGGATTCAAAATCAAAATCTAAATAACCCAGCTGTCAAACTAAATGAAAGAATTACTAAAACCCAATAGATAACAATATACAAATGAAAGGGGTGCTATAAAAAAATCGAATAAAAAAGTAACATGTATATGGTATGCCAGTCAACTAAACCTCAATATTTTGTTAAATTGTACCAACTTTGCATGAGTAGAAGGATGGACACTCATGCCTTTTAGATATATGACAGCAAGTATTTCTACCTTGACCGTCTTGGCTGCCCAGGCTTTCTGTGCATTAAAGATCTCATGTTTATCTTCCTGAACAAAAAACAGCACTTATATGTAGATAATTATTACGCCAGTGACTCTTTTTATTACATAGTAGCATACAGGTCAATAAGGTAAAATTGTAAGCGTTTTCCAAAACTATTAGCTGACATATGGTTGAGAAAGGGGGCAACCTCAGTTATGCACCAGGAGGAGCTGCTGGAAATTACATTTAGGTACATTTAAGCTTAGTTAATCACTGTGGTGGACCACCAGTATATCGCTGCCATGGACTCCCTCTCCCAGTGTGAAGTAGCTCTACCAAGTTGTGAAAGTGATTATAGCTGGTATAGCTTTCCCCCCATACATTAGTCAAGACTGAATGCTGGGAGTAGATCGGTTTATTCCAGGCAAGCACTCTAAATTTTTACACAGACAGTGACAGACAAATTTTTACACGTGACAGTGAAACCTTGGTGGACCGCCATATTTGGTGGCAGCAGTGGGATTGTCCCTTTCCCTAGAGCTATAATCTGAAGTTGGCACTCGCCAGGAGTATGATGGATGGAAGTCAGGTACGCTAAACTCAAGGGTACCAGATTGAAAGTTCAAGGGGGCATTGCCAGCAGCAAAGCCAAAATAAATCATATTACAGATTATTTTGGATGCCAAAACGAACACCAGAGAGCAACAGGAACTGCAAGTGCAACTACTGGAAGCTCAACGAACAAAAGCACCTTCCACGAACAGCCCCAGCTTCGCACAAGAGCCGCGAAAGGTACCGTTCAGTGCATTCAATGAATTTAATGAATCAGAGGGGGAGATTTTAAGGGTATCTAGCGGATTTAAAATGCCAGTGTGCCCTACACAAAGTATTGGAGAAGGAATGTATCCCCATTCTAGCTGGGAAACTGTCTGGTGAGGCTGCAGAAGCCTTCAGAGCCATACCAGATCAGAATGTACAAAATTATGAGCGGGTAAAGGATGTGCTCTTAGCCAGGTATGCTGTGACCCTAGAGGCGTACCAACTGAAATTCAGAGATTTAAGAAAGGAAGACAAAGACTCTTATACCGTGTGGGCTTGCCAGATGCACCAAGCGGCATCCCACTGGGTTAATGGCTGCCAAGCAACCACATGGGAGGATGTGTTACAACTGCTATTACTCAAACAATTGGGTCCAACCGGACGTTAAGGACTGGGTGAGAGACCACCTCTTCCAAAGGCAGCCCGGCTAGTGGATTAATATACTGATGCCCGCAAACTGGACCGCCCTCCGCCCAGAGCAATACTTTTGTCTCCAGCATTTGATTGGAGACAATGCCAGGACCAATATTGACCCACCAGCACCCACACCTGAGGGGAGCTATTGCCCCTCTCCACACACTCTGAGTGGCTATGGGCCACCACAAACCACCGAGCCCCGATGCAATAGGTGCTAACAAGTGGGCAACCTGCAAGACAATTGTCCCCTGGAAACCCCCAGAACCAACTGGACCCGACCCGGGATTCAAACGCCTCGGGCAGCAGCCCACTGCATCGACCACGATGTCGCCCAGACCTAGGAAGCTATGGAGCAGAGCCAGGAAGAACCACTCAGGGTACTCCACAAAGCAGATCCAGTCCAGGCAGCCAACACGGATAACAGACAACATCATAGGCAACTGGTCCTGATTAATGGAAAGACAGGCAGGGGCCTAAGAGACACAGGTGCTACTTTCACCTTGGTACAGCGACACCTGATTGACTACCCGGAACTCCCAAGGAAATCGGTTGAGCACAGGCTGCCCACTGCCCGGGTACACCTGGATTGGGGTGCCGGAGCCGGCACCTTGAACGTGGGAGTAATGAAAGTCTTGCCAGCGGAAGTTTAGTTAGGGAATGACTTGGGACTCCCAACTTCAGCTTTTGCATCCACCACCAACCACAAAGTACAAGCCGTGACCACCCGAGGCCAGAGTCGAGCTATGGATAACCTCTCACATTCTGCGGAGACCCAGGTAAGAACCCCTAACCTGACTGTGACAGAAGTGCCCCTAGCCTGGGATACCCTTGAAGATTTTGGGAAGGAAGTAGTGGGAGACACCTCGTTACAGAAATATAGGGAGAAAGCTATAACTGATCAAGGGAGAAGCTGAACACTCCCGGGCCCATTCAAATACGCCAGCTGGTAATTCCCAAAAAGTACCTTCTGGAGTTATTGTAGGTAGGGCATTACCTGACCTTAGCGGGGCACCTGGGAATCCAACTGACATCACACCAGGTTTTCCTGGGCCTGGGTTGTCCGATGATGTCCGGCGGACCTGTGAGGTATGCCAGCGGGTAGGCAAAAGTGGGGACCACCGTTAAGCTAAAATGGTCCCTATGTCTATCATTGAAGAACCCTTTAGCCGGGTGGAGGTAGATCTTGAGCGGAGCCCAACCTAGTCGCTCCGGTAAGCATTATATACTTACTGTAGTGGACTATGCCACCCGGTACCCTGAGGCCAAGGCTGATGCCCTTGTAAAGATCTTCTCCCGAGTTGGATTTCACAGGGAGATTCTTTCAGACCAGGGTCTGTGGGATGAAACCCCTTATGAGCTCTCCTTATCACCCTCAGACTAACGGTCTCTGCAAGTGGCTCAACAGAACCCTGAAGCAAATGTTAAAAATGTTCACAGCTGGGGCGTGGCCTGGACACTAAAGTGGATGGTCGCACTGCACTAGAGCTCCGCTCCAAACTAGCCCAAACAGCAACTTTTACCAGCAAAACTAGCCGAACATCCCATACACCCACTCCCACAACATGGCCCAGCAGAAGGGTAAAAAAAAAACAGACCGTGGGGACAAACCTAGCTTCTTCACAGCCCGATCAGCGCATAGCAAAGCCTCCGGCCTGCACGAGGCTGAACAAGATGGCGGCGGGGGTGACACACTACCCTTGCAGACATCGCCAGACCCAGGGATTATCCTGGTTACACAGGATATTTTAAAGGTGTGCTTGGAGGAAATGTCAGATAAACTGCTGCAGAATATCCAATCCTCTGTGAATGCACTGAGAAAAGACCTACAAGAGCTGGGGGAAAGAACAGCCCACGTGGAACACCGCACATGTGAATACGCTGAAGCCCATAATGATCTGGCTGACCACGTCCAGAACCTGGAAAAACAGCTCACTACGGCTAACTTAAAAATCTTAGATCCAGAAGATCACTCACACCGACAAAATCTGAGGGTCCGTGGCATTCCGGAAACGGTAAAACCGGTGGACATACCTGAATTCCTTACCGGTTACTTCAAAAATCTCCTACAAGACATGCCGTCAGAGACCGGATGACCAAACCAAAATTCCTACCAGCAGAGGCAGCACGGGACACTTTGACCCACCTTCACTATTATCATGTAAAGGAAGCCATTATGAAAGCGTCAAGAAACCACACAGAACTCTGCAAAGAAGAAGTTATTTCAAAGAAGTCACCGATATACTCAGAGAGCATAAGATCCTGTACAGATGGGGCCACTTGGTCCGCCTCATTATCCAACGAAACGGGACATTCACCCACGCAACCTCCCCTGAGGAAGGGATGAAGGCCATCAGAACATGGGGACTACCCACCTGCAAGCAGACGGAGAAGGCCTCAACACTGCAACGACTATCAGCTGAGTGGAAGAGGGTAAAACCATAAGCACCACAGATAACCATAAGTACCTTATCCTGCAGAACCTAGAGTTACTGATGCTGGACTGATGAAACATAGCACCATGATTGTAAGACTGTCTACCACACACTTGGAGATACACACGCATAGTAGACATGTATAGGTGCAACAACCATCTCTCACTAACCCCCATGCACACCACACACAAGGAACCACAGGCGAAACAAAAAAAAACAAAAAAAACAAACAAACAAAAAAAAACAAGTGGAGAACAAAAAACGGGAAAGCAAATAAAAAAAGAGGGGGGGAGACACGGTGCATACCATCTCCACATACACCACTACGGCACCTATGTATATGATATACTAATCAAGGTATAGCAATGTATGTTAGACTCTACTAATGGTACACTGTCACAGCTATCAAAGGTAAATCGCTTGATGTACCGGTGCTTTATAAGGGATGTAAATATATACATATAATTGTAGTTCTGACACCTAGCCAAAACTGCCAGAGATTTTAATGCAGAGCGGGAACCGAATGGGGGACAAGGTGGGGGTAACATAACGAGGGGAAAAGTCCACTAGCTTGGCAGGGATTGACACACTTACAGGGATCAGGCAAAGGGGGCAGCGACAAACAGAAAGGGGAAATGGAGACTTGGTAAACATGCCAGGACCACCTCACAGTTATTGCGACTAGGGGCACTCTGAGCCACCCCTGCCTAACTGACAACCTCCACTACACTGCATTCTACAAGCAGTAACCCACGACTACTCTAGGTCACAAAACACATGGCACTACCTAAACAGGGACAACGTTGCACCACCCCACCTAGAATAACTACACTGATGATCAACCCCCCCCCCCCCCCGACTAATAGCCCTCACATTCGCAGTCACAGGAGCTCCAGTATTATAACATGTTAGCTATGCAGCTTGGTACAGATTACCTGTTTATCACTAAAATAAAAAAAATAAAAAAAAACATTATTGGGCTAGTTGCCCGTGTCATTATGTTAAATTACTTACTGCTTAGAGATAGGCAAGCCACTTCCAAAATAGCATAACTCCAATCAAATGCTGGAGACAAAAGTATTGCCCCCAAGGCAATTAGCTATACGTTCGCGAATTATTATGAGTCGTTCTATAACCTCAAGGACAACCCACTAACACCCACAACATCGGCCACAACTATTGACAACTACCTACAGGACATTCACTTACCACTTCTAACTGTGGAACACAGAAAGACCCTCTCAGCCTATCACACAACAGGAGGTTGAAGACACAATAAGAACACTTCCTGCAGGGAAAGTGCCTGGCCCAGACGGCTTCACGAATGCATATTACAAACTTTACGCCAACACGCTACCCCCTGCACTCATGACCCTCTTTAACAGTGCCATTGACAACCGTAGGCTGCTGAACTGCTGCAAGCTCATATCACCACACTCCCTAAACCAGGTAAACCCCACATGACGTGCCAAATTTCCACCCTATCTCCCGACTCAACACAGATGCTAAGCTGTTTGCAAAGCTCCAAGCTAATCCCAACTTAAAATCATTCTCCCAGAGCTTATACACAATGACCAGGTGGGGTTCGTGGGGGGCAGGCAGGGCTCGGACAATACCCGCAAGGTATTGGATGTAATGCACAGCACTCCGAAACTGGGGATCGGAGGTCTCTTCTTATCCTTTGATGAGGAGAAGGCCTTTGGCCACTTGAACTGGACATTCTTGATGAGGGTGCTCCTCAAATTTAACTTCCCCGAGCAATTTATCGCTGCAGTAGAGGCCCTTTATAGTCAGCCCTCAGCCTGAGTCCTGTATGCAGGATTTCTATCTAACAACATTAACATCACCAACGGCTCCAGGAAGGGATGTCCTCTTTCCCCGCTACTCTATATCCTAGCATTGAAACTGCTTGCCTCCTAAGCTTAACATGCAAAAGCATATGTGAGGAAGGCTGAACTTGATGGACGCAAGTCTCTTTTCATCTATGTAACTATGTAACTATGTAACTATATTCGCGGATGATACACTAGTCACATTGACACAACCGATCATCTCCATGCCTAACCTCATGAAACAGAACGACACCTTTGGTCTACACTCATACTATAAACTAAATATCACGAAAACGCAAGCACTGACGGTGGGGGTGAGGGTCGGGGAGAGACAAAGACTAAAAGACGCGTTCCCACTGGAATGGCGACCAGACTACTTAACATATGTAGGAATCAAGCTCAGGAAAAAACCTTCCAAACTTTTCCATGCAAACTTTACCAGTGCCAGGTAAATATATTCCTATGGGGATTTCAGCGACGCTGGAGGTCCTCACATAGCGTCTCATAGACAGCCACTAGAGGAGGACTTAACCCTGCAAGGTAATTATTGCAGTTTATGAAAACTGCAATAATTATACTTGCAGGGTTAAGGGTAGTGGAAGTTGCCACCCAGACCACTCCAATGGGCAGGTGGTTCTTAGAACACGAAAGTCCCTCTAGTGATAGACAGACACTAGAGGAGGACTTAACCCTGCAAGGTAATTATTGCAGTTTATGAAAACTGCAATAATTACACTTGCAGGGTTAAGGGTAGTGGGAGTTGGCACCCAGACCACTCCAATGGGCAGAGGTGGTCTGGGTGCCTGGTGTACCCCTTTGAGGAATCCAAAAACAAACTCAAATCATGGAAGGGGAAATTCCTCTCATGGTTGGGCCGGATAGCGGCCATCAAAATGTTGTTATTACCGAAGCACTTATATCTCTTCCGGACATTACATATATCCCTACCTACCACTTACTTATGATCACTCACAAACCTATTCCTGAAGTGCATTTGGCAAAACAAAAAGAGTAGGCCGGTAGTCGAAGGAGGACTAGGCATACCGAACTTATTCAATTACTCCAAAGCAGTGCTCCTATTTGCAATTCTTACCCTACATGGCACCCCCACGCCCACAATGGACAGAAATTGAAGCATTCTGGCTCAAAATGGATATGCCACACCCTATATTCTGGAAAGACAGTAACCATAGACCAGACATATCTGAATGCCTACCCACCACTCGGTTGCCTATAAACACATGGGACGGGGTGAGAAAGATAATGACTAGCTACCCCAAAGTACCAATGGCAACACCACTGCAAACCATTAGCATAACAATCCCCACATTTCACCACAAACCATGGATAGACAGGGGCATCACACACATTCTCCATCTATACCAGGATGGATGCCTAAAAACATTCCCAAACCTAAAAGAACAATATGATCTACCCACCAGGCTCCTGTTCCCTTACCTCCAGGTAAAATAGCTTCTAGCGATTAACTTACCTACTACATCCGTGCAGGCAGCTAAAGACACTGTCTCGGAGTTTGAAAAGGCATGCCTCTCACGCAAGCCTACCCAGAAATCCCTCTATAAATGCTATTACATGTTATTACACAGCCAAACACCACCACACAAACCATACAAAGAGGCAGAGACATAGGAAGCGAGCTCAGCTTGATTCAATGGAAAAGAGCATATACGATACATAAAGGTCTCACCTCCTGTGCCCAACACCTAGAAATCCAAAGAAAATTATTATACCGATGGTACCCAGTAACAGAGAAGTTACATAAGATAAGGCCAAACTCCATCAATACTGTAGGTGAAAGTTTAGGATCCAATGATCATCAGTCAGTGTGGTTTAATATAAGAACAGTGACTGAGACACACCACACAAAAACAAAAGTTTTAGACTTTAAAAAAACAGACTTTTCTAAAATTAGAATATGTGTAAAGGAGTCATTATCAGATTGGAGCAATTTAAATGGAGTCCAAGAGAAATGGGATTGTTGCTGAAGGCAACAGAAAATTGCATTAGGCGTGTCAGTAAAAGCAAAATATTCAAGAAACCACTGTGTTACTCTGCAGATGTGGCTAAAATAGTAAAAACAAAAAGTTAGCATTTAGTATTTATAAAAACAAAACAGAGAAAAGGAAGGAAAGGGACCTCAGTTAGGAAAAAGGACAATTTAGTTATTTATTACATGTGAGTTTACAGAGGAAGAGGTTCTATTTCAACTGTCAACAATAAAGACAAATAAGTTCAATGGGACCTGATGGAATACACCCAAAGTTATTAAAAGAGCTTAGTGGTGTACTAGCAAAACCATTAACAGATTTATTTAAGCAATAATTGTTAACAGGAGTAGTCCCAGAAGATTGGAAGTTAGCGAATGTTGTGCCCATTCACAAGAAAGGTAGTAGGGAGGAGTCGGGCAACTAAAGGCCAGTAAGCCTTACTTCAGTAGTGGGGAAAGTAATGGAAACCATGTTAAAGGATAGGATTGTTGAACATCTAAAAACAGATGGATTTCAAGATCAGAGACAACATGGGTTTACTTCAGGGAGATCATGCCAAACTAATCTTATTGATTTTTTTGATTGGGTAACTACAATAATAGATCAGGGTGGTGCAGTAGACATTGCTAACCTAGATTTCAGTAATGCTTTTGACACTGTTGCACATAGAAGGCTTATCAATAAATTGCAATCTTTAAGTTTGGATTCCAATATTGTTGAATGGGTAAGACAGTGGCTGAGTGACAGGCAACAGAGGGTTGTAGTCAATGGAGTATATTCAAAGCTTGGGCTTGTCACCAGTGGGGTACCTCAGGGATCTGTACTTGGACCCATTCTCTTTAATATTTTTATTAGTGATATTGCAGAAGGTCTTGATGGTAAGGTATGTCTTCAAGCTGATGATACTAAGATATGTAACAGGAGGGATAAGCCAAATAGCAAATGATTTAGGTAAACTAGAAAAATGGTCATAGTTGTGGCAACTGACATTTAATGTGGATAAGTGCAAGATAATGCATCTTGGACGTAAAAACCCAAGGGCAGAGTACAGAATATTTGATAGAGTCCTAACCTCAACATCTGAAGAAAGGGATTTAGGTGTGATTATTTCTGATGACTTTAAGGTAGGCAGACAATGTAATAGAGCAGCAGGAATGCTTGGTTCTGTACATGCCATTGTACAGAACACTGGTGAGACCTCACTTGGAGTATTGTACGCAGTACTGGAGACCGTATCTTCAGAAGGATATTGATACTTTAGAGAGAGTTCAGAGAAGGGCTACTAAACTGGTTCATGGATTGCAGGATCAATCTTACCAGGAAAGGTTAAAGGATCTTAACATGCAGGGCCGCCACCATAAATTTTGGGGCCCTAACTCAGCTCGGGGTCTGGGCCCCCTGGGGCCCGCCTCCGATCCCGCCAACAGGGTCCGCCTCCAAATTCCAACCACAGGAATACACACACACAGACACAAACACACTGATACAAAAGGACACAGATACACACACACAGATACATACTAACAGACACACACACTGAAACAGATATACACGCATATAGGCATACATACTGACACATACTGAGACATACACACATATACAGACACACAGGCATACATAGTGAGAGACAGACACATACTAACATACATACAGACACACATGCATGAGGACATACAGACACATACATACATACACACTGACATACATACAGACACCGACATACATACACACATACATACATACACACAGACATACATTCATACTGGCATACATACATATATACATACATACATACAGACAGACATACATGCATACATACGTTCATAATGACATGCAGACATACATTCATACTGACATACAGACATACATTCATAATGACATACATACAGACATATATGCATACATATATACATACTGACAGACATACAGACATATATACATACTTACTGACAGACATGAATACAGACATACTGACATACATTGCTACTGGCATACATACATACATACATACATAGATACAGACAGACATTCATACAGACATAAATACAGACATTCATACTGACATACAGACATTCATTGATACTGGCATACATACATAATGACATACAAACATACATTGATACTGGCATACATACATACATACATAATGACATACAGACATACATTGATACTGGCATACATACATTCATAGAAACACACACACCCTCCTGTCTCTTACCTTTTCTTGCAGGAGGATGGCTGGGGATTATAGGATTCAGCGCGGGTGTCCCTCTTCACCGCCTGGCTGGCGGTCCTCCCACGCGGAGTGAGCTGGGCGGAAGTGACAACTTCCTCCCAGCAGCACTTGCTGTGGCTTTTTTGTTTTTTTTTAAAGGGGCCCGGTCGCGCTATTACACAGCCACAGCGCCGACCGGGCCCCTGAAGATACAGGGCCCATCGGGTGGGCCCCCTGATGGCGGCCCTGTTAACATGTATAGCTTGGAGGAAAGACGAGATGGGGGGATATGATAGAAACATTTAAATACATAAAGGGAATCAACACAATAAAGGAGGAGACCATATTTAAAAGAAGAAAAACTACCACGACAAGAGGACATAGTCTTAAATTAGAGGAGCGAAGGTTTAAAAACAATATCAGGAAGTATTACTTTACTGAGAGGGTAGTGGATGCATGGAATATCCTTCCAGCTGAAGTGGTAGAGGATAACACAGTAAAAGGAGTTTAAACATGCGTGGGATAGGCATAAGGCTATCCTAACTATAAGATAAGGCCAGGGACTAATGAAAGTATTTAGAAAATTGGACAGACTAGATGGGCCAAATGGTTCTTATCTGCCGTCGCATTCTATGTTTCTATGTTTCTTTATATGTTGGCACTATAAACAAGAGGTGGAATCAATGTTCCACATCTGGTGGACGTGCCCCACTCTTAGACCCTTCTGGATTCAGGTAACAAAACTCCTATCAGACAAACTTCAGACCCCAATAGCCTTCAAACCAGAAATGTGTCTGCTATATATGGTCCCTGAATGGCTACCCAAAACCCACCTAGCACTCACATACCACACACTCACCTCAGTGAACCTTCTTATTGCACAACACTGGAAATCCAAAGAACCACCTGATCTCACACACTTACTAAACCAAATCACGCTCAATTGGACATATGACCTATTGGCCATGCACCAACACCAGTTTGGACCTAAACCTATCTTGGCAAAAGCAAAAATGATATGGGAATCATACACACAAGACAGGGAGCTAAATAACCAATGAGACAAAAAAAAAAAACCAAAACCTGCACAACAGCGAGGAAGAACACATCTTGGAGTTTGACCGATAACGAACCAGGCAACTCAGGAATTGGTAGACCCAGGGGGACACCCTGTAAGGGACAGACTGGTCCCAAGGATCGAACACCCTCGTCCTCCTCTCTCAACCCCAGTCAACTCCTCTATCCCCCTTCTGCAGCGCTAGCTGTGCAGCTGATCCTCTCAACCTACTCTCCAACTCTCTTGTTTCTTCTTTCTTGTTCCTTCTTTTCTTTCTCCAGTTCATTAATTCAAATGCAATTGGTCCATGCGGCATGTGAAGGCAAGCAAATGTATCCATTGTATATGATGTGTGCATTGAATATATTGTGTGCAACGTTGCAAAACTACTGTAAACACTGTATGAAGAAGATATTCACTAACCTGTTGTTTGATGAACTTGCATGCATGACCCAATAAAAATTATCAAATAAAAAAAATACAAAAACCACAGCCACATGCAGAGAATGGGAATGGTTCCTACCCCACCTGCTTATAGAGAGGTACCACAGGAATCCACTGGGTTTTCTCCCTTTGAGTTACTATATGGGAGTCGGATGAGGGGTCCCCTTGACCTTATTCCAGAGCATTGGGAGGGGGAGACAGAGATAGAGGGGCCACCAATTGTACCTTACATGCTGGAGCTGAGGGATCAAATGGAGGCATTGTTCCAGACGGTACGTGAGAACTGGCAGGGACCTTACAAGGTGATTGGCCAGGTATGTGACACCACAAGTTGCGGTGGCAAGTTGCGCGAATGAGCAGGTAAAACAGACATTTCACATACATATGCTCAAGGAGTACAAAGGCAGGGAGAAAGAGGTACCTGCCATATGTACCCTAGCCACCAAGGACCCTGACATACTGCCCTTACCCGACCTGCTATGAGTTGACCCCAGAGAGGGGGCCATATAGTTCGTTCAGCTAGGGGAACGACTGGGAGCACAGGAGTGGGCCCAAGCAATCCACTTGCTGGAAGCCAAACAGGCAACTTTCTCACAGGAGCCAGGATACACTACTGTAGCTACTCACCCCGGGCCAGGTCCCCTTGAGACAACCCCCATACCACATCCCCAAGGGAGTATGGGAAGGCATGCGGAAAGAGACCGCTGAAATGTCCTTTGAGCACAAATGTCATTGAGCACTCTGAGAGTCCTTGGGCCTCACCTGTAGTGCTGGTACCAAAATGGGAGATCACAACCCATTTTTTCATGGACTACAGGCGACTCAATGACGAGACGGTCACCAACATCTACCCTATGCCCAGGGTAGAATTATTAGACCGTATCGCTAGGGGACGTTATCTGACCACTATTGATCCAACTGCTTTCAATTAACAAATGCTCCTCTCATTTGGTAGTTCATATCTCCTAAACGCCTATAAAAATGTAACAAGTCAAGTACTTAAACATACTGCAAGGGATATTGGCAGATTCCCCTAGCCAATGAGGCTGTTCCCAAATTGTCATTCGTCATTCCGTTTAGCCTATACCAGTTTCGGGTTATGCCGTTCGGAATGAAGAATGCCCCAACTACCTTCCAACAGATGGTGGATCGCCTCCTAGATGGTTTCCAGGATTATTATTGTGCATACCTGGATGACACTGCTATCTACACTGACACCTGGGAAGCTCACTTGGAGCATAAAGCGATAGTCTTAGATAGGATCAGGGGAGCCGGCCTTACCTTGAAACCAGACAAGTGTCACATTGGTATCGCGGAGGTACAGTATCTGGGCCACCGTGTAGGATGTGGTAAGCAACGGCCCAAACCAACCAAGATCAAAGTCGTTGTTAATTGGCCCATTCCCGGTACCAAGACACATTTCTTGGGGAAAGCCTGCTACTATAGACTTTTTGTCACCAAATATAGCACCATGGCCAAACCCCTGATCGACTTGACCAAAAAGAATTTACCCCGAAAGGTCCTGTGGTCCCCAGAGTGTGAGACGGTTTTCCAGTCCCTGAAAACAACGCTTGTTAATGCGCCTGTCTTGGCTGCCCCAGATTCTAACAAACGTTTTATCGTTCATACAGATGCATTAATGTTTGTATGTTCTAAGCCAGATCAGAAAGATGGGGGAGAGCATCCAGTGGCTTATTTGAGTCAGAAACTATTACCCTGGTAGTTCAGTTACGCGACCATTGAGAAAGAGTGTTTTGCCTCTGTGTGGGCACCGAAGAAGTTAACCCCGTACCTCTATGGCGACGCGTTCACCCTCATTACTGACCATAACCCCTCAGTCTGGCTCAACCGGGTCTCTGGAGATAATGCCCGTCTTCTGAGGTGGAGTCTTGCCCTGCAACCGTATGACTTCACCATCTATTACAGAGCTGGAAAACAGAACGGGAGCGCAGGTGGGCTATCACGCCAGACAGAGCTGGTCCCCTAAGGAATTATTAGTACTTTCCAGATAGCCCCAAGTGGACCCGAAAAAGGTCCAACCATGTCTGCCAGAGCTGTGAGCAAAGGGGGAGCAGTGTGAAGGTACAGCCCCATCACTTGTTTCGGTTGATTTTGTGTTATATTCCCTTTTATTTTATTTGCTTTACTTTGTTCGGTTCCCGAATGAGGACCACCCCAGACCCTAATTAGAACCTGGAACGTTGAGTATCCTGTACGAAAACCGCAAAGTAAACAATTAATAGAATGCTCCACTGGGTGGCCATCAGCGGGACCTGGTTGTCGAGTGCCTGGAACTGTTTTCGGCCAGGCACTTTAGCCAATACAGGAAGACCTGCTGCCCGTTCAAGTACCCGACCTTTTACACGAACGGCGTTCGGAAGTTAGAAAATACTGGACAAGGGGAGCATTATCACAGTAAAATATTTTGTGTACCTTATGTGGTTTTTGTACAAAACCCCACGAACAGAGACCGGTCATTGCCACACTTTCCCTGGAACTACAGTTGCAATAAAAAGTATGTGAACCCTTTGGAATGATATGGATTTCTGCACAAATTGGTCATAAAATGTGATCTGATCATCATCTAAGTCACAACAATAGACAATCACAGTCTTCTTAAACTAATAACACGCAAAGAATGAAATGTAGCCATGTTTTTATTGAACACACCATGTAAACATGCACAGTGCAGGTGGACAAAGTATGTGAACCCCTAGACTAATGACATCTCCAAGAGCTAATTGGAGTGAGAAGTCAGCCAACTGGAGTCCAATCAATGAGATGAAATTGGAGGTGTTGGTTACAGCTGCCCTATAAAAAACACACCAGTTCTGGGTTTGCTTTTCACAAAAAGCATTGCCTGGTGTGAATGATGCCTCACACAAAAGAGCTATCAGAAGACCTATGATTAAGAATTGTTGACTTGCATAAAGCTGGGAAGGGTTATAAAAGTATCTCCAAAAGCCTTGCTGTTCATCAGTCCACGGTAAGACAAATTGTCTATAAATGGAGAAAGTTCAGTTCTGCTGCTACTCTCCCTAGGAGTGGCTGTCCTGTAAAGATGACTGCAAGAGCACAGCGCAGACTGCTCAATGAGGTGAATAAGAATCCTAGAGTGTCAGCTAAAGACTTACAAAAGTCACTGGCAAATGACAAGAATGGATTTCATGGGAGGATACCACAGAGGAAACCACTGCTGTCCAAACAAAGCATTTCTGCACGTTTACAGTTTGCACAAGAGCACCTGGATGTTCCACAGCAGTACTGGCAAAATATTCTGTGGTCAGATGAAACCAAAGTTGAGTTGTTTGGAAGAAACACACAACACTATGTGTGGCGAAAAAGAGGCACAGCACACCAACATCAAACCCTCATCCCAACTGTGAAGTATGGTGGTGGGGGCATCATGGTTTGGGCTGCTTTGCTGCGTCGGGGCCTGAACGGCTTGCTATCATCGAAGGAAAAATGAATTCCCAAGTAAATCAATAACATAATGGCTTAAACAGAAGAAAATACGCCTTCTGAAGTGGCCCAGTCAGAACTCAACCCGATTGAGATGCTGTGGCATGACCTCAAGAAAGCGATTCACACCAGACATCCCAAGAATATTGCTGAACTGAAACAGTTCTGTAAAGAGGAACGGTCAAGAATTACTCCTGACCGTTGTGCACGTCTGATCTGCAGCTACAGGAAACATTTGGTTGAAGTTATTGCTGCCAAAGGAGGTTCAACCAGTTATTAAATCCAACTCAACCCGATTGAGATGCTGTGGCATGACCTCAAGAAAGCGATTCACACCAGACATCCCAAGAATATTGCTGAACTGAAACAGTTCTGTAAAGAGGAACGGTCAAGAATTACTCCTGACCGTTGTGCACGTCTGATCTGCAGCTACAGGAAACGTTTGGTTGAAGTTATTGCTGCCAAAGGAGGTTCAACCAGTTATTAAATCCAAGGGTTCACATACTTTTTCCACCTGCACTGTGAATGTTTACATGGTGTGTTCAATAAAAACATGGCAACATTTCATTCTTTGTGTGTTATTAGTTTAAGCAGACTGTGATTGTCTATTGTTGTGACTTAGATGATGATCAGATCACATTTTATGACCAATTTGTGCAGAAATCCATATCATTCCAAAGGGTTCACATACTTTTTCTTGCAACTTTATTTTGTGCTTCAACCTCATGGCAGACCGGTCAAACCTTCCCACAGATGCAAGTTAAAAACTACCAAACCAATCTGGGTGATGTTTGAATATGTTGGCAGGGACGTTTTAGCCGCGAGGCAAACAAGGGCAGCACAAAACCAGGATACACCACTGTATGTTGGTCCCCCAGACCAGGGCTATCCAGGGATGTGATTTTGTAAGGTTTTCATGTATTATGGGGGTACTTTTGGGGTGGCTGTAAATTATGTGTTTTATGTACCTGAATATAAATTGAGTTTGTACAGTTCCTGGTGGCAACGGCCGGTCTCAGTTCAGGATTTCCTGCACAAAAAACACACAAAATATCCAACTGCTTTCAAGTACCAAATGTTTTCCCCATTCAGTAGTTTATATCTCCTGAACGCCTATAAATATGTAACAAGTCAAGTACTCAAACATACTGCAGTTTTCTCCAGTTTCAACTCCAAATAACTATGAGACCTCTGTCTTGGTGTGAAGGAGGAAGGTGTTTTGGCTTTGCAAGTCTGTGGACTCTGTCTAGGGGGCAGGTCATGACTCTATATGTTAGGCAAGAGTCCAACTAGATATTTGTTACAAAATCATATACATTTTCCATTTACACATTTAATGGGATGCTATAAAAGCAAGTATTATTCAGGTTTGATCTGTCTTTGAAAGTCTAAAGTTTAGGCAAGAGTTGATCCTTTTTTATCCTCCGGAGCAGCATTCTTTTCAGCCATAGCTTTATTGCCTCTGGTTATAACCTCCATTCTCTTCTTTAATATGAAGGGGATGGTGGAGTTTTCTTGAGATCTAAACTTGGCTTGATTATTTGTCAGGATTTGTGAATACCTTTCTCTAATGTGACGTGCAGTCAGTCTAGCATCATTTGTATGTCTGGTTCAGTGACCAAGGTGAGTCAAAGCAAGGAGACCAAAGTACTGTGATGCTGCCAGAATTTGAGGTAGACTTGAGGTGTCCATGCTCAATGCTGTCAGGCCAAAGACTAATTTTGTCATTTTTAAAATATATTACTCAATGTTAGGTATATAATATTTGTAACCCATCAAATATACATTTATTAAAAAATAATAAAAACTGTTGGCATTTTGACTACAGTAATAAAATGAATAATAATTGAAAAATCTAACATAACTGATGTACTTGGTGGTGCTTGGTTTATTTTAATATTATGCAAGATAAGCTGACATTCAAACATTTCAGGACTGTCTATAAACCAACTCTACATTAGTGGCTAGACATCAAGTTCCATAATGCTGAATAGAGGAAAGCAATTTGTTCAGTATTTTTATATTATAATATATTATAAGTTGGAGTATAAGAAAAAAAATGTTGGGATGGCCCTATTTAAGAAATTTCTTACAACTTTCAGAGAAAACTAAATTTTTATGATTAACAAACCTTGCTCTCGGTATTGATTGTAAACACGGTATCACTTTGGTCTAAAAGTTGACATGAATATGCAATGTTAATTGCAGTTTCCTGTTTATCTCCAGTCAGCACCCAAATGTTTATGCCAGCTTCTCTTAAGGCAGCAATGGTATCTGGTACTCCATCCTGAAGACGATCTTCTATGCCCGTTGCCCCTAAGTGAATACAAATACAAACATATATTCATATGACCACTTGTCAATGCACAGGGTATTAGATTCCAAAAAATACCTGAATGTGAGCCCAAAATAACACTACTTTTTCTACCTGTTCTTAACATGCTTTAATGAGCTTTCAATCTCTGTACAGCCACCTATAAGTTTTTGTTGAATTTCATTAATTTCTTTATCTAGATTGGCTAAATTTCTCTTTTTTTGTTGAATCATGCTTTTGATCATTCTAACAGATGGCTCTAGAGCAGAATTCCATATATCCATAAATCCTGTGTCATCTCTATCAAATGTTAGAGTTTTATAGAAGCATAATCCCCTAGGGGTAATTTTCTCTTCTAAATACCTCTCTAGGGTAAATATATCCCATTTTGTTTTGGTTTTCCTGATAAACAATTTTTGTAGCTTGTTACATGTAAAATCAATGTTTTCATCTCTATGGTTTAAAGTTTCTGGTTCACAATTGAACTGCATGGCGATTTTATTTTGCCAGTCTTTTCTTCTATTGAAAACATCCATAATGAGCTGCCAACACCCCTTTGGTGTAAACACAAACAAATACTCAAAGAGTTTAAGGTGTTTAGGCACTGCAAACTATATTGGTGATAAATATAAGTGTCAAACCAGTATATGTATTTCTAATAAATATCTGTTAAATATCACCTTTTTCCCATTTGGATACTTGGGAAAAACGTCCATCTGTCAATAGGTATTTGTATACAAGAAAAACCTATTGTACCACATAGAGATGTTTACACGTATTTTGCACATGTATATATAAGTTATCAGTAATGCTTTTTTATTTTTGTGGAGACCGTATAGGTGTTATATTTCACGTCTGGCAATGTTTCCCATTTCATATATGGACGATGTACCACTTCCGGTAGAATACAGATGGGAATGGACTTTGTATGTACGCCGTAACAGCGCACACATGTGACCGGAAGTTAACGTCATTGTATGCGTGACCCGGAAGTGAATGCGTTTTAGCCGCGACCCGGAAGTGGGAGTAATTTCTGCTGCAAAAATGTGAAAAACCAGGGAGAAAGGAGGATATAAAAGGCTACAGGGGAGTCTGTTTCATCTCATCTTGCACTGAAGAAGACTATTTTACAGTCGAAATGCGTCTGCACTTTGTATTTGTATTTTTTATCAAGGACTTATTGCATATTGCGGTGGTGTAAGTTTCTCTTTTGCACACTGCTTATATATGTCCTGATTTTATTGTTTTATTCCAATAAATGTTTTTTTTCTGGAATTGCTGTGGATCTTCATCTGAGATATCTCCATAGCCAAACATTGGCACCTTTATGCTGATTGAGTCTGGCACAGCTCTATATTTGTGAGTGGAAATTTTACATCTTATTTCCTCTATACTGTTGTTAGACAGATTTCACTATGTGTGGTTACATTTGTTTCTTATAGATTCTATGGGAGATGCCATGGTTTAACTACAGAAAGTGACTACTGGGAAGTATATATATGTTTCTTCCTAAGAGTGATACACTGGGTGTTGTATTTATTTGTGGTAGTGTGAGCGCTGGGAGAGGTAGGAGGAGCACCAGGAGAGAGCAATATCTTGTAGATCAATATTGCGGAGGATGAGAAGAAGCTGTTGATGATCAACAGTGTCAAAAGCCGCAGAGAGGTCAAAGAGAATTAGGATAGAGTAGTGACCATGAGATTTTGCAGCGAGTAGATCATTGGATACTTTGGTCAATTCCGCTTAGCGCAGAAACCCGACTGAAGCGGGTGTAGCAGAGCGTCTCAAGGAAGTCTGTCAATCTTGCATACAATCTTGCATACAGGGCCGGCCTTAGGGGTGTGCGAGCTGTGCGGCCGCACAGGGCGCCATGGTGCAGGGGGCGCCCTGCGGCCGCATAGCTCACACGGCATGTCTGTTAGCCGCAATGCTAACAAGACATTTGCCTTGGGCGGCATTTTCCAGGGGGCGGCAAAAAAAGCCGCCCCCAAATGCCCAAGGTAAAGGAGTGTTTGGAGATTGATGGAGAAATGCTCTAGGTCAAGATATTGGAGGTTTCTGTGAGATTGATGTTTAGACGGTGGTGTCAATTGGGTCTTAGGTATGTTTGGTATTGCATGGGTGCATATTACCCTTTTATTTATTTTGAGTAAAAGTTATATGAAATCAGATCTCTAGAAATCAGAGATCAGATGCTAAATTGATGAACAATCATATTTCCACTACTCTATATTTTGGTTTATCTAATACTCCAATACACTCACACCTACCAACTTTTAAAGGATAATTTTAAAGGATCATTCCGGAAGACAAGCAAATACTGAATAAAAAGCCAGGGATGATGGGAAAAAAATAATTTTTTATTGATTTTACAGATATATATTGGCTTTGGTATTTTTTTTTTTCCGTATTTCATTTAACTAAAAAAAAAGTCTGATACCTGTAAGATGATTTTGTCTTGCTACTTAAAGGAACACTATAGTCACCTAAATTACTTTAGCGAAATAAAGCAGTTTTAGTGTATAGGTCATTCCCCTGCAATTTCACTGCTCAATTCACTGCCATTTAGGAGTTAAATCACTTTGTTTCTGTTTATGCAGCCCTAGCCACACCTCCTCTGGCTATGATTGACAGAGCCTGCATGAAAAATAAAACTGGTTTCACTTTCAAACAGATGTAATTTACCTTAAATAATTGTATCTCAATCTCTAAATTGAACTTTAATCACATACAGGAGGCTCTTGCAGGGTCTAGCAAGCTATTAACATAGCAGAGGATAAGAAAATCTTAATTAAACAGAACTTGCAATAAAGAAAGCCTAAATAGGGCTCTCTTTACAGGAAGTGTTTATGGAAGGGCAGGGAGGTGTGACTAGGGTTCATAAACAAAGGGATTTAACTCCTAAATTGCAGAGGATTGAGCAGTGAGGCTGCAGGGGCATGTTCTATACACCAAAACTGCTTCATTAAGCTAAAGTTGTTCAGGTGACTATAGTGTCCCTTTAAGAGGCAGTGTCACCCCTTGTGGCACAAATACATCTATAGCACTAATAAATCTAGAGCTTGAAAAGGAGGCTCAATATCACTAAGCAACATTACAACTTCAGAAAAAAAAACAGGATTTATTTTATGTGTTCCAAGGGAGCTGGTATTTATCCATATATTGAACAAGTATTCAGATTTGTTGCACTATTATGAGTTTCTTTTCTGTCTCATGTATCTATGTTTGTGTGTTGAAAACCCCATTATATTTGATAGATATATGGTAATTCTCATTATGTTGTTTATAAATACTTAAGCAGTCCACCTTTTCTTTCACAATTTTTTTTTTGTCTAATAAAGTTCTATTAACTATTCAATGTTTGTTTAAGGATCCATAAAATAACACTTAAGGCACTATCACTACTTTAACATATTAAAGTGATCATGGTTGTCTGTTGTACATGCATGCTGTATTGCACATTACTAGTAATCCGTTAATTCATCATTGAGTAAAGATTGTGTGGCTTCTGGTAGCCTGAAGCCTCCAACGATGATATGTGAAGCAATACCAATTAATACCAGGGATTGTGGTAGTGATTGACCGCAGCATAGCTCTACCTCCGACATTTCAAAATTGGAGCATGGGTAGGCTGCTTAGGACGACAAATTTCTAGCAAATTCGTTGTAGTGGTTGTGGTGCCTACAGTGTTCTTTTAATGTCCATAATGACTACCTTACAATTGTGAAAAGTACACAATTAGTATGCATTTTAAGCTGATATTACCAAGGTTATTCATTTAAGTGAGCATTCAAATTTAATTTCATATTATACCAACCCTATAATTTTATCTAATCATATAAAAATAGTACCATGTTAATAATATTGAGTATTCCTAGACAGGGACGTTTTAGCCGCGAGGCAAACAAGGCATTTGCCTTGGGCGGCATTTTCCAGGGGGCGTCAAAAAAAGCCGCCCCCAAATGCCCAGGGCAAATGCCTTGTTAGCCTTGCTGCTAACAGACATGCTGGGCCGGCGTGCAGGCTGCTGTGCGTGGGCGGCTGGCGAGGGAGCACTTCCTCTGAGCTGTCTGCTCAGCTCCCTCGCGTGCCGCCTGCAGAGTGAGGCTGGGAGGCGGAGCCGGAAGATGACGTCATATTCCGGCTACCATCCTCACTCTGCGGCCCGCGAGGGAGCTGAGCAGACAGCTCAGAGGAAGTGCTCCCTCGCCAGCCGCCCGCCCGTGCACAGCAGCCTGCACGCCAGTGCCGCCCGCCCAGCAGCCACTGGACCACCAGGGAGAAAGAGACCCCCCCAGCATTCCCAAAGGTAAGGAGGCTGGGGGAGGTTAAATAAAAAAAAATATATATATATATATATATATATGTTAATGTGTGTGTGTGTTTCTGACTGTGTGTGTGTGTCTGTTAGTGTGTGTGTGTCAGTGTGTGTGTCTGACTGTGTGTCTGTTAGTGTGTGTGTGTGTCTCTGACTGTGTGTGTTTGCCTGTTAGTGTGAGTGTGTGTGTCTGTTAGTGAGTGTGTGTGTGTGTCTGCTAGTGAGTGAGTGTGTGTGTCTGTTAGTTTGAGTGTGTGTGTCTGTTAGTCGATGTGTTTTTCTGTTAGCTAGTGTATGCGTATCTGTCAGTGAATGTGTGTGTGTGTATTTAGAAGGCGGGGCGGGGGGAAGGGTTGGGTTGGGGGTGGCGCGGGGGGGAGAATGGGGCGCCTGAGTTTTGTCCTGCCTAGGGCAGCACAAAACCAGGATACACCACTGTTCCTCGATAGAAATGTATTCATTGGCGGAGTCGAACGACCGAGGCAAACGGACGCATATCTCTGGAGCTCCGTACTAAGCGCTGAGAAATCAAGCCTAATTACAGCAAAAACTATCCCCACGAAACACCGACCACAAGTAGACACCCCACGAACTCCATGGGCCGTAAAAATAAGAAAAAGTTGCCAGACCACCCAGCCCCTGGGCTCACAATAGGGGAAATGTGGAGGCAAGCACGGGGCCCCAGTGAAGCCAATATGGCGGCGCTCCACGGAGGCTGCACGGATTTCTCGGATGGCTACTCAGAGGAAGATGATGAGGAATACCTCCGAGCACCAGACCCAAAACCAAAAGAAAAACCAAGCAAGATAAGGACTGACCCTGATGCAGATCTAGGGACCACCGGGGTGCTGAAAGCCCTACTCGCAGACCTGCAGAAAAACATTCTCTCGGACGTCACAGCACTGTGGGGAGAGCTGCAGGGCTTGACAGGCCGCATTACTGAGCTGGAGGCCTCCTCTCAAGACCAACAACGCACTATCGCTACACTGCAGAGAGACATGCGGGATTTGAGCCGCAAAAACGCGATGCTTGAACGGCACCTGGACGCCCAGGAGGACGCGAGAAGGAGACACAACATTAAGGTTAGGGGGATCCCGGAGGAGCTGCCGGAGACAGAACTCCCGAACACGATCAAACGCCTCCTAACACACATACTGCCCCCGGGTCCAACTAAACCTATCGCACCCACAGACCTTTTCCGGATCCCAAAACCCGCTAAAGCCCGAGACACAGCCACAAGGGACACTATTCTAACCTTTAAAAATGGACCGGACAAAACAACGGTCCTCACCGCCCTATGGGGAAAAAAACACTTACAATTTGAAAATGCGCAGTTAACCTTTTATAACGACCTGTCAAAGGGAACCCTGGAGTGGCGTAGATTGCTCCGACCCCTCACTGCCATACTCCAACAACGCAAAATTCAATATCGCTGGCGGTTCCCTCACATACTATCTGTGCAGCGAGGTGAGACAACCTATCAAATCCACGACCCACAGGATGCAACGGAGTTGCTACAGGCCTTGGGCCAAACCTGGGACTCACTCATCCAAACGGGCCTTCGAGCCCCCAACACACCGAATTGGAGCTGGGATCCGGCGAACAGCGCCACGTTCGTACCCTGAAACCTCACACCAGTCACCAATGCTGCGGTTACTACCTAAACGGAGCTGAGGAACTTGCGCTCCAACCCCAGCGCCACCATTACCTGGCTATACCGAACTAATACATCCGCACTCTCAGAGCAACCTATAACCCCAAGGACTTACCTAACCAACGTCTGGGATAACGACACCAGCCCTGCACGAACTGTCTTCACATGGAAGCTTACAGCCCAGCCAGGGAATTGGTTGAATGACTGCTTGACAGTACTGGCATGCCAGGCTTACTACCAGGGCAGATCACTCCTACATTGCCAGTGCTGTATGGCTAACTGACCCAGTTCTCTTTGCCACCAGTCGATGCTTAAATGATTTCGCTAGCTATGTCTTTTTCAACATTTATGTAATTTTTTTTATTTATTTTTTATCTTTCTTCTCACGCTGACATAGCTACATACAGGCTCTTAAGCCATGTACGGGGAGGACCCACCCCCAACCATGGCATACTAAATCAACGCGCTACCTGCAAAGATGCTCCCGTTGTGCTGAACGCTTCTGGAGGAAGTCTCGTACACAATCAGACTTTCTCCATTATAGATTCATATTGTGTTCATACAGTGCAGCCCTTGCCCTTGCCAAACAGTCCTATTTTTCCACTCTCATTAGTTCATGTTCCCGCAACCCCAGGCGTCTCTTTCACACCTTTAATTCTCTTCTTCGCCCTGCTGTGGCCACCCCCAAAACTAACCTTACTGCTGATAACTTTGCATGTTACTTCACTGACAAGATTGAACAGCTAAGGAAAGAATTCTCCCCTCCTTGCCTTTCTGTTTCTCAATCACACATAGATCATGCCTTTCCTACCCTTCAGACATTCTCCCCAGCTACTGACCAAGAGGTGGCTGCTCTTCTTTGCTCCTCTCGCCCACCCACTTGCCCGCTCGATCCTGTCCCATCTCACCTTATTAGATCTCTCTCCACTTGTCTCGTGCCTTCTCTAACACACATCTTCAACTGCTCGCTCTCCTCTGGCATCGTCCCTGCTGACCTTAAACATGCCACTGTAGTACCTATACTAAAAAAAACATCCCTCGTCCCATCCACCCCCTCTAACTACCGTCCCATATCCCTGCTCCCTTTTTCCTCAAAGCTTCTGGAAAGACTTGTCTTTACCCGTGTGTCTCATTTCCTCAATTCCAACTCTCTCCTTGACCCTCTTCAATCTGGCTTCCGCCCTCTCCACTCTACAGAGACTGCCCTTATCAAAGTTACTAACGACCTAATCGCAGCTAAATCCAAAGGCCACTACTCCATACTAATTCTTCTTGACCTCTCAGCGGCCTTTGACACCGTTGATCATGCTCTCCTTCTTCAAACTCTTCAATCGCTTGGTCTCTGTGACTCTGTCCTCTCATGGTTTTCCTCTTATCTCTCCCAACGCTCATTCAGTGTCTCCTTTTCTAATGATACCTCCTCCCCTTGCCCTGTCTCAGTTGGAGTTCCCCAAGGCTCCGTCCTTGGTCCCCTTCTATTTTCTCTTTATACTGCCTCTCTTGGCAAACTTATTACCTCTTTTGGATTTCACTACCACCTGTACGCTGATGACACCCAGCTATATCTCTCCTCCCGGGACCTCTCCCCTGCCGTCCTGCAACGTGTCACTGCTTGCCTTTCTTCCATCTCTGACTGGATGTCCTCCCGCTTTCTGAAACTCAATCTCTCAAAAACTGAGCTCCTTGTCTTTCCTCCTCCTAATACTGATCCTCCTCTTTCGCTCTCCCTCCAAGTTTGTGGTACCAACATCAGTCCATCCTTGCAAGCGTGCTGTCTTGGCGTCATACTTGACTCTGGTCTCACCTTTGAGCCTCACATCCAGCATGTTGCCAAATCCTGTAGATTCCATCTTAAAAACATAGCCCGCATCCGCCCCTTTCTTGCACCAGATACTACCAAGGAGCTTGTCCATGCTCTAGTAATTTCCCGCATGGATTATTGTAACCCTCTCCTGATTGGTCTCCCCAATAGCCGTACTGCACCCTTACAGTCCGTAATGAATGCTGCTGCTAGATTGATTTTCCTCTCTAGTCGTTTCTCTCACACCTCACCCCTCTGCCAGTCCTTACATTGGCTTCCTGTATGCTATAGGAGTCAATTCAAGGTACTAACTCACACCTATAAAGCACTGAACAACTCTTATATCTCCTCACAGATCCATAGGTATGTCCCTTCTCGGTCTCTCCGTTCTGCCCGTGACCACCTCCTGTCCGTTGTCCGCACTCGTACGGCCAACTCGCGCTTGCAGGACTTCTCGCGGGCGGCTCCCTTCCTATGGAATAGCCTGCCTACCGCCATCAGACTCTCCCCTAGTCTTGCATCTTTTAAGAAGTGCCTTAAAACCCATCTCTTTAGGAAAGCTTATGGCCTCCAAGACTAACCCTTACCTCACATACCTGTCTCTTGCCCTCTCCTAAAGGGCAGCCCACCTTATTTGATTGTAAATTCCTGTCCTAATGTGTTTTACACCCCACCTCCTATAGAATGTAAGCTCGTTTGAGCAGGGTCCTCTTCAACCTATTGTTCCTGTAAGTTTATTTGTAATTGTCCTATTTATAGTTAAATCCCCCTCTCATAATATTGTAAAGCGCTACGGAATCTGTTGGCGCTATATAAATGGCAATAATAAATAAATAAATAAATAAATTATTGTAGTGTATCTTATAAATGCAAAGCCAGCATACAATCACAAAAGAAGAAGGAAGAGAAGGGAAAAAGAAAAAGAAAAGAAAAGGGGAAGAGAAAAAAAAAAAAAGGAAGAGTGATATCTGGATGAAGATAGCATACCTCCCAACACTGGGAGGTAAGTGCTCAGGATAAAGATTGATGGGCCAAAACGGGGCATGCCGGTGATGTCACTTGGGTCAACTGTAACGCCCCAAACAGACAGTCCTGCCTGGAAATGGAATGGAACTACCCACAGGAATGGTGTGTTTGCCTGGTGTGAATGCACAGACTGGTGGCTCTCCTGGCTGACCGGACTCAGGACAGGTTGTGCAGAGAGCACCACTGAAATGCATGTAATGACTTCTAATGATACACTTGGAATGTGCTTGCTGGAGACAGTTTTCCGGCTGGAGACCGTTTTATTATTATTATTATTATTATTATTATTAGAAATGTATTCATTAAGATAGAATCCTAATGAATACATTTCAATATTATTAGACTAATTTTAGCTGAATGTGTGTAAAAGACATGTATATAAATAACATGTAACACAGACTTATCAAGAAGAGATATTTTCTAAATATTTAACTTTACTTTTTAAATTTAATGGGATTCCTACAAGAACCCATTGTAAGGGAGAGTTGAACCAAAGTCTAAATGCCTCAAAAATATATTTTATAGCTTGAAAACGAGATTGCAAGTCTCACAAAATCTCTTGAAGTTTGACAGCTAGCTTGATTGATGTGTCACAAAATTAAATTAACCCCTTAGACAAAGTGGTAGTTTGAATTCGTAATGAGAAATTATTGTGATGCTACAACTCCATTTATTGATCAAAGTCTATAAGACAATCAGTAAAATAAGATACACCTACCTAATCCCATTGGTCATTTTAAATTAGTGATGTAAAGAAACTTAAAATAAGAATTTTTTCAAAAAATTGGGAACAAAGGAGATCGAAAAAGGAGAGAGAGGGTCTATAAGAGTTAAAAAAAAATGGGTAATTCTTCGCTTTAAATCTATCAAGGGGAAACAGTGCCAAAATATTAATTTTTGATATTAATAGAAATTGTTAAATACATTTTTGATAATTTTTATAAAATATTTTTAATATTTATTACCCTATAAATATCCTCACAGCCCCTCCCTATAGAAAAAACATTGCTTCCATAGTTTCCTATGGGGATTTTACTAATGCTGGATATCCTCATGCAGAGTGTGAGAACATCCAGCGTCAGTTAGGAGACCAAAAGTCGATGGACAACCACTAAAAGCAGTCTTAGTTCCCCACAAAACCCCACACATAATCTCACTCAGCATGTCACCAGAGAATGACACTCAGTCAGCCCCCAAAAAATCACATGCAGCAAACCCCACACATGGTGGGGTGGAGGGGTGCTAGAAGAAGATGGGTATTGATGGATATTTGCACAACCTTAAATTGACTTGTAACCAACCTATTAGACAAAGGTTCTTTTCCAGGTGCTGTGCAGTCTCCATGAGCAGCTCTTCTCTGTTCTCAATTGCAGCTTCAGCTTCTGCACGGAAACTTGACCAACGTTTAAATTCCTCTTCACCTAAAATCTATATATTTAGATGATATACATGTGGTGTAATTATATAAATATATGTTAATATACATCTGAATGTGTATATGATCTGAATCCTACAGATTAGTACAGAAGCTTGAGAAGTTACTTTTTTTTGTAAATACCACTAAAGGAAGAAGCAACTCTTAAAAAGAGCAATTGCATTAACGTTTGATGTGTATATTTTGCCTACTTGAAGGGACACTCCAGACTACTAGAGAACTTGAGGATGCTGAAGTGTTTCATGTATGAAGAGTGTGCCCTCATTTGTTCATTGTAGAAAAAATGTGTAAATTTAAATTGAAATTGGCACTTTTATAAATACATTTTGTTACACTCCTGTGTAGCTACACTCAAGAGGCAGGCGAGAGCCAAAAGAACCTGCCTTGCTAAAACGTTCCTTTGAGCTGCATTGGGAAGTCTGTGATTGGACAGCCACAGAAAATCTGGGCTTGTGGAGAAGGGATGTGCTTGCAAACGTTTAGATCTGCAGATTTTGTAAGCTGTTTTTAGATTTACCCCCAATGAAATTTAATTGCATGCATGTTTTCATTGGAATTATGTTTTAATTGGGATTTATTATTGTTGATGTTGTTGTTGTTGTATTTGGACAGTGGAGAGTCTGACTAAAACATAACAACGCATTATAAAAATCATAACCTACAAGTTTAGGGGTAGTTTTATTCACTTTAGTGAGAACTGTCACAAATTCAAAGTAAATTGAAAGTGAATTTCAAATTTAAGGCCAAAACTGGATGAAAATCAGGTAGAGTTCCAGTTTGGCTATTTTGGTCTTAAAATTGAAATTCACTTTCAATTTGCTTTGAATTTATCACTCTTTGGGAATAACCCTGTCTTATTTTGGTTGATCAAGGAAAATTATAGGATGCAATTCAAACAAATTGCCTCTCTTTGTAGTCACTTTCTCTCAAATCCCAGGGAACACTGTAGAATTAGACATGTAAAAAACTAGTCATTTTTGGACTAATTGATTTTGTCCATATTTCTGAATTCGGAAACTTCAAAATTCAGCTGCAAATTACTGGAAAAAAAGTTTTCTGAACAAATTGCTTCCACAATTTTCGGATCCATTTGTTTTCACAAGGATAGCTAATTAGGGAAATTAAGAAAATGGCTTTTTTATTATTAATGTTGATCATTAAGCTTTTTTTGGTATCCTATAGTTATGTGGGATTGTCATAATTAAAGGGACACTCCAGGCACCCAGACCACTTCTGCCCATTGGAGTGGTCTGGGTGCCAACTCCCACTACCCTTAACCCAGCAAGTGTAATTATTGCAGTTTTTATAAACTGCAATATTTACCTTGCAGGGCTAAGTCCTCCTCTAGTGGCGGTCTACTAGACAGCCACTAAAGGACACTTCCGTGTTCATAGAACACGAAAAGTGTGTTATAACGACGCTGGACGTCCTCACGCTATGTGAGGACCTCCAGCGTCGTCGAAATCCCCTAGGAAAGCATTATTCAATGCTTTCCTATGGGGAGGTCTAATGCGCGTGCGCAGCATTGCTGCACATGCGCATTATGTCTCCCCCGCCGCCGGCCGCGCATGCACAATAGGTCTCCCCTCGCCGGCTAACATTGGCGTGGGAGGAGCATGGGACGACCCTGACCCAGCGCTGAGGGACATCAGCGCTGGATACAGATAAGTCACTAAAGGGGTTTTAACCCCTTCAGCAACTTGGGATAAGAGGTGGGAGGGAGTGGGGACCATTTTCCTGGCACTGGAGAGTCTCTTTAAAGCGGCACTGTCATGCCGCTGTCATGTACTTTTCCCCAATCACTTCCTCTTCTCTTTCTCTTTTAGAATCTGTTCTTCTTTTCTTCCTTTCGGATCTAGTTTTCTTTAAAACATGAGGACAAAGTAGGGACTACATTGTCTTATGTATTATTCCTACGCTTGACCATCTTTGACCCAAGGAGGAGCTTAAGTCATTCCATTTCCTGCCATCAAAGAAATTTCATTGTGGTCAAGAAATACAATTTATTTTATTTGGGAGGATGATTAGGGGTTTGGGGGTGGTCATTTTTTACATTTAGCTCCCACCCATCACTCATGGGTAGGTGCTGGGTGGGAAAAATAGGTCTACTCCCCTATTGTCACTTAGGGCCCCCACCACTCATTGGTGGGGACTCCGGGGGCAACAATAGGTCCCCCAATTGTCACTTTGGGCCCCCACCCGCTGCTCATGGATGGAAATCCTGGGGGGCAATAACTCCCCCCCCCCTTATTGTCACTTAGGGACCCCACCAGACGCTCATGGAGATTAATCCACACAACGTTTAGAAGGTAGCAGCAGGAGGGAGATGTCATGGACTGTTAAAAATATTAGAAGAACTTTATTATAACTTTAAGGCTTACAAAAATGTATGTATATTGATTTTGTCTTGCTTATGTATACTTAGTATGTGTACTTTGTTACGTGTATCACATGTACAAATAAAAGCTGAGTAAAGTAATTAGTACACCTACATTTTTTAATGAAGAGGTTTTGAAGGTTCTAAATAAATCTCCCAATAATATACTGAAAAGTTGGCAAGCCTATGAGGCCCCTATGCTCGTGCCAACTGCCCATCGTGCCCATGCGCTTAAACAGCCCTGATTCAACCAGCATATGAGGTACTCATCTAGTAATGAAATTATCAAGCTATTAATTTATGTACAATGTTTGATAAATAATCCCTTCAATTTATGCAAATACAAGATGATTTTAAAATCAACATTATGTTTATTCTTCTATTTATCACTGTCCTTTATAAAAACAGACATAAAGTACTACATGAACTATATCAATCACTACTATCACTATGTGAAATATATCAATCACTTACTACTATTTGTAACAATAGTTGACTTTCCTATCTATCAGAAACCTTGCTCACAAATTATATCATGTATTTTGCGGATTGTCACACAAAAGTTTCAGTTCATTTTGTTTTCACCTTTTTAGCTATGCAGAGTGTTCTCAGCCCATCCCTAGCATACCAATCTAGATGCCTCTGGGTTCTTGCCTGTATTTTTCGTAACCTCTTTTCTTCACTTATATTAGCTGTAAGATAATATTATTTAAATTAATAGTCATTTTAAAAATAAAATATGCTTCATTAACTATTTGGTCCTTTTTGTAAAAATCCAGTTATGCTTCTGAAAATTTATCCCTCCTACAAATGTAGGAAATGTATTAACCTGGGACAATGCTAATAACTAATCATTTGAAAGAAGAATATGCATATTACACCATGAAATACAAATATAACAACACTATCTCTTTCCAATCAAGGCACTCGAACTGTTCAATTAATTAAAGTAACACTCCTGCTTCCTGCTGCCAGACAGGTGTAGAGTGAAGCCCGGAGGAGCCAGGAGTGCACCATTTAAGGATGGTTTGACTTCTAATGAGGCTAAACTGGCTCCTCCTGACTCCACGCTCCTCCTGTCTGGCAGCAGAAAGCTCCTGCTAGGAGCATTGGGAGAACTAATGCAGGAAGGGCACTTGTATAATTTAGGTTTTTTTAGACCCCTCTAGTGCAAGAGTGGAGAAAAGGTAAATCCCCATCTGTCGTACAACTCCAACAATGTTATACTAGGTGGGGATCCTTGCAGGGTTGTATTTGTGAGCAGTGTTTGTGCATTTGAATGTAAGCATGTTTTGTATAGAGTATATGTGTGCATGTAAGGGTGTATTGGTATGTACCATTGCCATTGGAATGCAGTGGTGTAATTGTGTGTTATGTTTGCGTTTTAATGCAGGTATGTGGGCACCTGGGCACCTTCCATCATTGAGATTGCAGCCTGTCTCATTTTCAATGTTAAAAGTCATGATTTCTATAGAAATATTAATTTTAAGCTCATTGTTATAAGTGCTAATTTGCTAAATTACCTCATCTTTGTTCAAAAAATTATTAATTTATGTTTTAATTTCATGGTTTACTAATAAAATATTTTATTTTTATTGTAGTAGTTATGCCCTGCTTGGCTAAGTCTTGCAGTGACCACCTGCTGCTGCCACAGATGCACGTTTTTTAAGCTGATACGACACTGCATTTTTACCACAGTAAAGGACAGTAATTTAGGCTACAGACTGGATGTGTGAGAAAATGTTCTCCTTCTTAGGGTGTAAAATTGCAACAAAAAAAAACACTTTTTTTTTTTACTTAAAATTACTCCTGCTGCTGATGTACTTAATTTAATTTTTCATTAATACAAGCTTGCAAAAGGAAAAACTATCAAACGTTATAAAACTATATCTTCTCTCACTTATAGTTTTTTTTAATACAAATTTAATTATTTAGTTTTGACAATTCAGAATTGTCATTGCAATTATACCTGATATTGCCTAACCATTAATCTAGACAATAGTATAGTTGTTTGTTTCCACTGCAGCACACTAATAGGCACCTATTATCATAACTCATGCTTCCATATTTTCTTAAATAACAAAGCAAGCAAAAATCAATAGTTACATTCAACAGAGCATACTCATCCATTTTATGAAGTCTTGTCTAGTTTTTATGCACTAATAGTAATCTAAAATATCATTTAGCGAACTAGTACATTACAGTTCATAGGTGAATACCTTTTGATGGGTCATCTAATAAATCCATGATCACTGAATCAGCTCCCTTAGTGTATACAATGATTTCTTTTGTTATCGGATCACGAACTACCACTGACATTCTTTTTCTGACTGAATCAAATCCCAATGTATAAAGGAGTTCAAAAGTGAGAAGTGTGCCCTGTGGAAGCCTTATAGTCACATGTTCAGGAGTACGGGACATGAGTGTGAAACTATAAGCTCTGGCTGCATGAACCAATGCAGCTTCATCTGGACTTTCTGCTTCATAGCAAAAATCATCTTCTATATTAAAAGGAGAAATATTTGCATACATTTCATCTAAACAGTTGTCACTGCTGGTCTGGCTTATTGAAGCATCTTTTTTCCCAAGGTTTGTTAATTCAGCATCACCACAGCTTGAACTGGACACAATGTCAGATCCTGAAGTTGGCTTTATTTTATTGCTCTTTGACTTTGAATGTGTTTCAGGGTCGGCGTTTGATTGAGTGGATGTAGATGACTGACTCAGTGTCAAAAACCTTAGCCTTTGAAACAGATGTTGGAACTTGTCTAATGATGTTCCTGCTGGTTTAAACATTGGTGGGCCAGTGACCTTCAAGAACACAGAAACAAAGAACATTAAAAGAATACTCTACACACAATAACCTTTACAGTTTTATTGTAGTGGGGTAAAGAGACCTTGGGTGCATTCCCCCTGGCTTGTGTCGAAACACTTTCAAGTGGTTTCAAAAACTATAGCCCATTCCATAATGAGCAGTTCAGCTGTTAAAGAAGTTATCTTCTGCATTAGCCTGTCCAACTTCAATCAAAACATTAGGCTTATCCACCCCAAGTGGGGCATTGTTCTCATCCGGCATTCTAATAGGCGGTAAGCTGGGACTGCAGAAGGAGGAAGACACCCCAACAGGATGGAAAAAGAGGCACACACTCATTTACAAAATTCTAATAAATGCAAATTTATCTGTGGATTTATTTCAGTCAGCTGATCAATTTTGGCTTACTGCATTTCAGCTGGCATTGCATCCAACCAAAATGCAAAAAAAAAAAAAAAAAAAAAAAATCTGCTGAAAACGGACAATAATGATCAACTTTTATTAGTACCCAGAATTAAATCAATACCTTTGTCTGATATATTTTACATCTCTAACTAGCTGTCATAAGTGAGAATTTCAGATTAGCCACTCTGGCGAAACGCACGCGTTAGGGGCTCTGTGGTATTTGTCTTATGAGAACTATCATACCTTCTTGGGTTATTAATTTGAAATATCTCAATGAAAAGATCATTTGACAAACTGCCGTGTTATATTTAGATTTTAATCACCTATTCTCAAGTTCTGTTTAGCAAGTTTAATTTTCCTTTTATCTAGTTTTTTTTATGAATTTATGATAGGTGCCCTCGAAGGCACGAGTATAACAGTCTTTAGCCATACATTTTATTTTCATTTATTACTTACCTGAGGCTTTTCCAATCGTTGGTTTACTTTGTTCCTCCTTTTTTATTGTATTCTTTAGGACTTATCTCTTGTTTGATTACAGCAGCTTCTTTGTGCTTCTTCTGCTGTTTGATTTGTCTGCAACACTTCTTAAGGCTATTTGACAGTCCTTTGACAGTGTTTTCTGTGTGGTTTAGTATAATTGTAACCTTTCCACTGGATACAATTGTAGTCCTGGTCCTAAGATATACTTACTTGCTATTCATGTTAAGCAGAATAGGTTATTGGTTTTTGCAATTTTACTATTACCATGAAAATAATTATTTTATCTCTTAGTATATGTTTACTTTGAGGACATATCTTTTTCCTCTGAATAGATCCCTCTCTTATTATTATTATGTTTGTTTTGTTTTGTTAAAGGCATAACATTTGTCTTTACACTGGTGTCAGTTAAGGCAAACATAAAAAAAATAATTAAAGGTTATTCTTCTAATTCTAAAGTTAGCAGATGGTTTGTAAAAGATAAGAAGCAATACATCAAGTGGGCTTACCCTCTGCCTTGGTTCAGTTGCTGTGGAGACTACCACTGTATTGCAAATGGCTAAAGCAAGGAAGAAATCAATGTAAGGAGAATTTGAAGACTTTTTGCGGTTTTGAGCCTTAACTGAAGACAAGGCTTCAATCTGAACTGATGCTTCTCTGACTTTCTTCAACAACATTTGATCGGGGGTCACATCTTTTTCCTGGTAAAAAATACTAATCAGAAATGTTCTCCTATAACAAATATTTGCCATTCTACATTTGTAAAAATGTAAACATTTAGAGACCTAATGTCCCATAAAACACATTATTGTAAAAAGTTATTAAACATTATCACTATCTCACAGATTAAAGTATATATATATTTACAAAATGTATTTTATAGCTATCTCAATATCCAAATAGTAGCATTTATCCTATAGTTTATAACTATTGACTACATATTACAACAGTTTGTTTAACAATTCATCTCTTGATTCATCTTTAATTGACTACATCAAGGGTGCTCAAGATACATGACCCCTCCAATGTCCTCCAATAAACTCTGTGATCCTGAAGAGGAGAGAAGAGAGGCTACATGGTTACCTCGTAAGATTGTGTCTGACCAGGGCAGTCAATTTGTGTTTAGATTCTAGAAACACTTTTACTTTGAGATGGGTGTTGAATAGTTTTTGTCCTGCTTACAATCCTCAAACTAATTGAGCAGTTAAGTGTGACCATCATTATTTCTGACCATCAATATAATTAGTCTAACCTGTTTTCCTGGGCAACATTTCCCACAACAATCCAAATCATGCTGTGATCCAGCAACTTCATTCATTGTCAGTCAATGGTGCCTGACATTGTTCTTCCTAGTGCAGGAATGCCTGCATTATACCAGAATCTTGAGAACGCATATTTCATTTGGGCACAGTTTCAGATCACCATGAGGAGAACTAGTGAACTCCAGAAATGGCATGCTGATAAAAAATGCAAGGCTGTTTCTACATATCATGGGCTTTGCTTTCAAGTAAAAACATCCATCTCAGATTCCTTACTTACAAGTCACCTCACTGGTCCCTATAAAGTGACTAAATGCATCAACCCTTATCTTACTCCTTAGCTTTGTGTTACATGAGTCGTACACCAACACACAGGAACGAGGAAACCCACAAAAATGTATTACCGCACCTTAGAATGGCATCACCTCATTAACTTCAATAACCACAACATTCTAAGCAGTCGACTGGGTGGTCGCCGTTCGTATGTGCGAACACATGGCGATCTTAGTTTGGAACAAAATCGGACACTCGACCACCCGAACACCGCTGAAACTTTAACTTCCATCTATGTTTGGTTAAAATCATCAGAACTAAAAGGCGTTCAGTGGGAGCACACTCCCGAATAAGGGACACAGACTCAGTGTACGCACGAACAGTTACGTTTGGTATTGTTACTGTATTTCGTACCCCCGAAGGAGACCGACCGCTCAGCCTAATTTCCTGGAACTATTTTGGGCAGACGCCTCGTGTGCGGTCGGTCTAAACGTTAACTTGGTGGCGTTTTTGCTGCGTTTGTGGGATCTGAGCGCTTTTGTGATATGTTGAGTGCTCAGATCCATGCTATCAGGGGATATAAGAGTTGAGGGGATACCTGGTTGTAAAATGTATGTTTTGGGTTGTAATACATGTATATGTTTTGAACATGAGAGATAATGCAATTTAGATTTAATTAGTCTCTTCTCTGGTCCAGCAGTGAATTTAGGAAACCCCTTCCATGGGGAGTTACATAAAAGGCTGTGTGGGGCTCCCATTAAAACCAGTTCATACACAGAATAGACCTTAATCTTGTGTGTAGGAGAAAGCTATATCAGCCATATCCCTGCTCTTTGGATTGCTATATCACTTCTCTACTGCTCCGGATTGTCGCTGTGGGAAAGGCCTGCTTGGAATTAGAATAGCATCACTCAATACTAGGGGGGAGGGGACATCTATGGCCGCAAAACTTGAGTACCTAGCCAAGTGGCCGCCATATCTGGTGGCAGCAGTGGAATGATCCTTTTTCCCCAGAGGAGATGCTAATCCTTGATGTAATGACCGAATAAGCGAATGTAGAATTGGTACGAACGGGAATTATGAAAGACTTGCCAGCTAAGGTTTTACTGGAGAATGACTTGGGTCCTTTAACGTCTGCTTACGTCTCCAGGGAACATGCCGAAGCTCACCCTGTAACCACCTGTCTACAAGCTAGGACTGCGGAAGCCAGGCCACCTTCCAGGGAGACCCAGGTAAGAGACCAACCCCAGACTGGGACTCTAGACTCGACCCTGTTAGCCTGGGATACCCCAGAGGAGTTTGGGAGGGACACCCGGGAAGACCCCACATTACATAAGTACAGAGTTAAGGCAGATACAGAGCAAGGGGGATTAGAGGGTGAAAGGTTTACCTGGGAGCAGGATAGGCTGTATAGGCTCACCAAGACCCTAAGTAAAGATACAGCCCCATCCCAGAAGTGCCAACTGGTAGATCCCAGTAAATACTGGGTGGAACTGCTCTGGATTGGGCATGATGTGCCCTTGACTGGGCATCTGGGAGTATGCTGCATGTCCCATAGGGTGACCCAGAACTTATTCTGGACAGGAATCTCTAGGGACGTGCGACAATACTGCAAAACCTGCAACATTTGTCAGCGGGTAGGGTGGCGAACACCCCAGAGCGTGACTACTATCCATGCCCATTATTGAGGAGTCCTTTAGCCGTAAGAAATACATGCTTACTGTGCTGAATTACGCTACTTGAAGCAATTGCCCTCTCGAATATCCATGCAGAGACAGTTGCCGAGGCTCTGGTTAGGATATTCGCTAGGGTAAATTTTCCCAAAGAGACCATCTCAGATCAGGGAACCCAATTCACCACAGACCTAACCCAGCAGCTGTGGAAAGTCTGTGGTATTAAGCCCATAGCTCGCCTTACCACCCCCAGACTAACAGTCTTTGTGAGCGGTTTAATGGTACCCTCAAGCAGATGCTAAGGACCTTCACCGCAGCTTGCAGAGACTGGAAGCAATTCCTGCCTCACCTCTTGTTTGCTTATCGAGAGGTGCCACAGGAATCTACTGGGTTTTCCCCTTTCGAGTTGCTCTTTGGGAGAAGGGTACGAGGTCCCCTTTTATCTTATTAGGGAACACTGGGAAGGAGAAACTGAGCATGAGGGGATCCCATCATGCCGTATGTTATGGAGCTTCAGGACCGCATGGAGCAACTGGCTAAGATGGTAAAGGAAAACCTCCAGGCAGCCCAGGGGCGACAGAAGGTTTGGTACGATCGGGGTGCCCGCCAACATACGTTCTGGGTGGGACAGAAGGTCCTGGTGTTGAAACCTACCAGACAGGACAAGCTTCAGGCAGCATTCGGCTGCGTTCATGGGATCTGAGCGCTTTCAGGTTATGTTGGGTGTTTAGATCCAGGCTATCCGTGGATATAAGAGTTGAGGGGGTACCTTATTGTAAAATGTATGTTTTGGGTTGTTATACATGTTGTGATGAATTGCACCTCGCCACTGGCTTTTGGAGGGGCCTGATTGCAAGCCTCTTGCCCCGGGACTATGGCCCCTGGGATGTATTGCCCATTAAAACCACTAACTTGTGCATATTGGGACTTAGCACAATGAGAAGTGGAACTTCAAACTACCAAACAGCCGGACCACACACCAGTGGAGTGTGCTGCTTGATTACCCCCCAGAAGCTGTGGTTAATCACAGCTAATTGACGAACGGCAGGGTGGTCGCCGTTCGTATAGTCGAACACGTGGCGGCGGCCATCTTGTTTAGTCGAACGTGTTCAGCTGTGTTTGGTCATCGAGTTCATGGAACTCAAATCGGGCAACCGATGGCACGAACACTGCTGAACTTTACCTTCTCCAGAACTTCGACCCTTTGACAGGAATCGAACGGCATTCGACAATTCGAACGCCCCTTTAACATTGGTTATTTGCACGAATGGACCCCGCACGTGGATTTGAACGGAACTTAGCCTTGGACATAGACCAGCCGCACAGCCAAAATCTGTGGAACTGTTTTGGGCATGAAAGCCATGCTTGCGGTCGGTCAAAAGATTGTTCATCCAGATCAGGGCTATCCAGGGATGTAGGGGGTATGTTGGAGTTTTGGGGTGTTTCTGAACTTTGGGTAAAAATTTATGTTTTCTGCCTGTGGATAATTAAGTTATTCAATTAGCTATCTTAATTATATCACAGGGGGGAGGGCTTGCTGACTGTGTGTGGGAGTGTTACAGTAATAATTATTGTACCTATTGGTCTATGTTCTTTTTGTCCCTGTGTTCTATCAGGTCCAGGGGGTGTGCTTCTGGCCTGAAAATGTGTATAAAAGAAATGCCTTGAGTAATGTGCTCAATAAACCAGATCTTCTTACCCTCAACTCGCAGCCTCATCTTGTGTTGTAGAGAACAGCTATACTTGCTATATCACTGCTAGCTCTTGTAAGAGCTCTTTTCAGCTATACAGCTATACCTTACTGGAGGAGAGGTCCTTCCCACACGGTCCTGGATCCAGAGGTTGGACCAGGGTGGGAAGGAGACGGCGAGACCCCAACCAAGCTACGGCAATTAGTGGAGTCTACGGTGCTTATGGTGTCTGGTGCGGTGCTGCTGGTCCTTGAGAAGCACTAGGAGCATCCATCAGCGGAGGTACCCAGCCAGGGTACAGGGAGCTCCGTCACACATGCATATGTTCTGAACCTAAGAGATAATGTAATTTAGATGTGTACTTCGCAGCAGCCTCCTCTCAGGTCCAGTGGGGAATGCCCCTGGAATGTGATTTAGGAAACCCCTTGTATGGGGAGTTACAGAAAAGGCTGTGTGTGGCTCCCATTAAAACCAGTTCATGCACAGCATATATCCTCGTCTCATGTGTGTGGGAGAAATCTATATCAGCAATACCACTGCTCTTTGGATTGCTTTATCACTTCTCTACTGCTCCGGATTGTCGATATGAGAAATGCCTTCTTGGGATTGCTATAGCATCACTCACTGCTAGAGGGGAGGGGACATCTCTGGAGGTGAAACTGGAGTATCTAGGGCTAGACTGGGGATACAAAGCAGCCCTGGAAAAAAAAAATCTATGCCAGCCCCATAAGTCATTGTGCCATATATTGCTGTATGTAATATGTAAGGCAATGTCTTGACACCCCAGATGGTTGAGTAATTATATATCTATATCTCGAATATATATATATCTTGAATATATATTGCTTTTTCTAATATATATATATATATTGGTCCTTTCAGAGTAAAACTTTTAATTATACATTAAGCATACTCACATGCAGACACAGACAATCTCACTGACACACACAAGCTCATTGATACACAGCCTCATAGACAAACAATGTCACTGATATACATAAGCTCATTGGCATAAAAACACAAGCTCACTCACTCACTAGCAGACACACACACACACACACACACACATGCAAGCAAGCAAGCTCACTCACTAGCAGGCGTACACACACACAGCTTAATGTAGTGGTTCTGGTGTCTATAGCCTGTCCCTTCAGGCTTTTTAATGTAAACACTGACTTTCCCGAGAAATGGCAGTGTTTACATTGCTTCCTAGTGACACCTCTCGTGACAGTCACTCAGACAGTCACTAGAGGTGCTTCCTGTGTCAGTGCTGCACAGTGTGATTGCACAGTGTGCAGCACCTACATTCAGGACCTTTGCAGCCAATCCTATGGCAGAGCATTGCAAATGGTATGCCATCATGGGGGTAATTTTCATTCCTGGGCTACCGTACGGTCTCAAAGGCAACATAACCAACCTGGCGAATTTCAATGTGAAAAAACTGAAACGCAAGCCTTATATTTGACTCTGTAACTTTTGAAAACACCATAAAACCTGTACATGAGGGGTACTGTTATACTCAGGAGACCACGCTAAACACAAATATCAGTGATCCAAAACAGTAAAATGTATCACAACAATATCGTCCGTGTAAGTGCCAAAATGTGTGAAAAATGCAAAATATGTCACTTTCACTGACAATATCGTCGTTGTAATACATTTTACTGTTTAAAAACACTAATATTTGTGTTCAGCGAAGTCTTCCGAGTAAAACAGTTCCCCCCCCATGTACAGGTTTTATGGTGTCATGGAAAGTTACAGGGTTAAATAGAGTGCTTGCAATTCAAATTCTCTGCACTTTCTGCCTAGGTTGTCAGGCATGTCAATCAAATGTTAATTAATTAAATCACATAATTATGTTAAAAGATTACTTAAAATATGCACGTAGAATTTTAATATATATACACATATATATATATATATATATATATACATATATATATTTGCGGTTATTTGTATTTTATATATAGATAGATATATATAGAATGTCATTCTAAGTGTATTCTGTTACCAATATATATATATATTAATAACAAAATACAGTTAGAATGAAATTACATGTATACACAATTTGTTTTTGAATTTTTTTTAAATATTTTATTTATTTTATTATTTTATTTATTTATTATTGTAATTAAATGTGTATATATAAATATAAAATATATATAGATGTATTATATAATATATATATATATCATATATATGTAACATAATTCTAAGTGTATTTTAATACTAATATATATACTTATATATGTATGAAGTTACATATATATATATATATATATATATATATATATACACACACACACACACACACATATATACATATAAATAAATGTATTTTATTTTAAAACATGTTTAATTATTATTATTTTTTTTACTTTCCCACCAGACAGTCCCCCTGCTGGCAGATCCACAACCAGCTATAGGGGGCCATGTGATCACTCTTTGAGAGCGATCACATGGCCCCAGGGGGCCTGATTTGCCAGGGAGGGCTGCCTGGGCTGTCAGGCAGTCCTCCCAAAGAGGATCGCGGCAGAGGTGAGTAGTTGGAGGCTCCTGGGGCTGCAAGACGTTACAGCATTCTATGCTGCCGCAGCCCATTTAAATGGGGACGGCATAGAACGCCCTAACGGCGTTAAGGGGTTAAACAACCTATAAATAAACATTGACCTATTTTAAAATGGGATAAGATTTTAAATATGATTTTACCTGAAAAACCTAGAAAAAAAAAGCATAAGAAAACTGAAATTTTAAAAAATATTTTAGTACCAAGCAAATTACCAACTGCTAAATCAGACAAGTCTAAATGTTTTGATAAACCATTTCATTAACACACCTAGCAAAAATGTAGTTTATTTACTACAATGTAAATACAGAATACAGTAGTAGTAGTACATACTAGTATTGGTAAGACTAAAGGAGATTGTGTGACAGATTAATGGAACATTTCAGCGTTATAAATAGAAAGAAACACAGTGTGCCTAGACCATTGCAAAGAGTTTAATTTCAACTATTTTATCTGTATTGGGATAGATAGAGTAATTCTACATTCGAAGACGAGGAGACATCGAAAAAACCTTGGCTAAGAAGGAAACAAATGGATTTTTAAACTTAAAGGGACACTATAGTCATCAGAACAGAATCATTACCTTCAGGCTTTTTGCTGTAATCATTGTCTTTTCAGAGAAAATGAAGTGTTTACATTACAGCCTAGTGATAACTTCACTGGCTACTCCTCAGATAGCTGTTAGAGATCCTTCCTGGGTCATAGCCAGGTCTGGATTAACATAGGGGCTGATGGAGCTGCAGCTCCAGGCCCAGGCCCAGGGAATAGGCCCAATTTTTTTTTTTTTACACACTACTCTTAGGTTTTCCTCCTGACTGGTATTTTAAGGCACAGCCTGTATTTGAGGCTGCCTGGCCGTGCTGGTATTGCAGTATTACCGGCAATACATATGCAAATATGTTTTTCAGTATAAACGGAGATTACTCTGCAATACCAGCACCGGCACCAGTTACAGCATATCCCTCCCTGCCTCTCTCTACTCACTGATACACAGGGGAGCAGCTACACAGCACAGTCAGAGAGTTCAGACAGCAGCTCCCAGCCTGCAGAGACAGACTACAGCTCAGGGAAGTGAGGGATGAGGGGAAAGGCAGCAGGGAGACATGGGGACACTGAGAGACTAAGGGACACTGGGAGACATGGGGACACAGACACATGGGGACACTAAGACACTGGGAGACATGGGGATTGCTGTGAGACATGGGTAGACACATTGGGACACATGTCTCCCAGTGTCCCCATGCCTCCCAGCCAGTGTCCCTAGTGTCTCAGTGTCCCCATGGCTCCCAGTATCCCCATGCCTCCCAGCCATTGTCCCCATATGTCTGTGTCCACATGTCTCCCAGACAGTGTTTGTGTCCCCATGTCTCCCAGTGTCCCTATGTCTCCCAGCCAGTGTCCCTAGTGTATCAGTGTACCCATGTCTCCCAGTGTCTATGTCCCCATATCATAGCTTGGTTGCTTCATCTAAGTGTTGCTTCTAAGTGTGTGGTTGGAGATATTCTGGAGAGTTTTACAGAAGCTTCAACTGTCTAAGAGTTGTGCTAAGAGTTTTCTTTTCTACTGTTACAGGTAAGATTCATCTGTAGGAAAAGGTTATAAGGCATTTGATTTGATTAGTTAGCTACTTGCTATTGATTGCTGCTAAATTAGCTATTGTTTGCAAATAAGCAGAGGCCTACCCAGGTGTTAAACATTCCTAGTGGGTGGTGATTTTAGGAGTTATATAAGGGTTGTTTTCATTAGCTTGGCTAATATAGCTTGGCTGCTTCTAAATGTGTGGTTGGAGATATTCTGGAGATAACCTGGAGGTAATCTGAGGTATGCAGGAGGATAAATAAAAAATTAAGATTTGTTTGATTTAAATTATTCACCTCATTGGAATGGCAGACTTAGTCCAGTGTAATAGTTGCTATGCATTTGTCTCACGTTCCACTTTTTGGAGGTTTGGTTGTTGTCTAATCTGTAGACAGTTCTCTATCTTGCGGCAGGAGATTGTATTCTTGAAGTCTGAGATTTGTAAATTATCTGGTAAACAAACTCAGGCTGGAACTGCTGCAAAGCCACTGCCGCAGAGACATACTAGGAATGGCAGATGGATCACTGTAGGATCTGGTAGACTTAGAGGTGTGGATAAAAGGCATATTGCAAAGTTTGTTGCTCTACATAATTCATTTTCTGCACTTTCAGAGTGTAATGGTGTTATGGAGACCAGCACTGAGGGTAGTGGTGTTGTGGAGAGAGGCACTGTGGCTAGTGGTGTTGTGGATAGAGGCATTGAGGCTAGTGGTGTTGTGGAGAGAGGCACTGAGGCTACTGGTGTTGTGGAGAGAGGCACTGAGGCTACTGGTGTTGTGGAGAGAGCCACTGAGGCTAGTGGTGTTGTGGAGAGAGGCATTGAGGCTAGTGGTGTTGTGGAGAGAGGCACTGAGGCTAGTGGTGTTGTGGAGAGAGGCTTGGAGACTATGGTGAGGCCTAATAGAAAGCAGTTGTTGTTGGGGGATTCCATCATAACAGGTGTGGAGATGGACACTGGTGGTCTTGTGAGGTGTCTTCCCGGAGCTACTGCTCACAGAGACAGGAGACGTATCTGTAATATTGTTAAGCCAGCAAAGCAGGAAGGCAAATTGGATGTACTTGTCCATCTAGGGACAAATGACTTGGCTTGCAATGGGGTTTCAGAGGTGAAGGAAGTTTTTAGTGTTTTTGCCAATGATATACGGCAGGTTGCTTCCACACTGTCATTCTCTGAAGTTCTGCCTGTGCATAACACTCAGAACGACAGGCAGATGCGTATTAGGGACTTTAACTTGTGGCTTGGTGAATGGTTTTATTTCTCATGGTAGCTCTGTTTGGAATGGAAACAAACTGTACAAAAAAGATGGTTTGCATCTTTCTCAAAAGGGAACACATGTTCTCAGTGAGCAGTTCAGAGTTTTGCTAGGATGTATTTAACCCCTTAAGGACCAAACTTCTGGAATAAAAGGGAATCATGACATGTCACACATGTCATGTGTCCTTAAGGGGTTAAACTAGGGGGGAGGGGGGCAAAAGGGTGATAAAACATCTATCCAATTGTTCCCCAAAACAAGGACAGAATGTGCCTGTAGCAAGTGTGTTAAAAAATGATAAGCTTAGAGTCATGTCTACAAATGCTCGCAGTTTAGGGAATAAGATCCATGAACTTGTGGCAATAATGGCAACTGATAGTGTAGATTTAGTCGCTGTTACTGAGACACGGTATAATTAGAAAAATGACTGGGACATAGCAATACCAGAGTACATTTTATATAGAAAAGACAGGGAAGGCAGGAAAGGGGGAGGGTGGCCCTGTATGTGAAGGATAGCATAAAATCTAGCCTAATAAAAGTTAGTGAGGCGAACATAGAGTCCGTTTGGGTTAAGTTAGAATTTGGTAATCACAGTAACTTGTGTAGGTGTGATTTATAGGCCCCCAGGACAAATTGAAGAGTTAGATAATCTACTAGTTGAGGAAATAGCTAAAATGACAATGAAGGGGGAAGTTATCATCATGGGTGACTTTAATCTTCCTGATGTGAATTGGAAAACCAAAATACCTGCTTGTACCAGGAGCACACATATTCTAAACTCCCTACTGGGATTGTCACTAAAAACAAGTCATTGAGGAGCCAACTCGTAAAGAGGCAATAATAGATTTAGTTTTAACAAATGGAGATTTGGTATCCAATATTACTGTAGGTGAAAGTTTAGGATCCAGTGATCTTCAGTCAGTGTGGTTTAATATAAGAACAGTGACTGAGTCACACCACACAAAAACAAACGTTTTAGACTTTAGAAAAACAGACTTTTCTAAAATTAGAATATGTGTAAAGGAGTCATTATCAGACTGGAGCAATTTAAATGGAGTCCAAGATAAATGGGATTATTTAAAAGTTTCACTACTGAAAGCAACAGAAAATTGCATTAGACTTGTCAGTAAAAGCAAAAAATTCAAGAACCCACTGTGGTACTCAGCAGATGTGGCTAAAATAGTAAAAAAACAAAAAGTTAGCATTTAGTAATTATAAAAAAAAACAGAGTGAGGAAGACAGAATGATCTATAAGATTAGGCGGAAAGAGGCTAAGCAAGTTATAAGAGCTTCCAAATCACACACACAAGAGAAAATAGCACAGTCAGTAAAAAGGGGGTACAAAACTTGTTTTTAGCTACATAAATGAGAAAAGAAAAGTAAAACAAGGTTTAGTTGGATTAAAAACAAAATAAGGAAGGTATGTAGAAGAGGATAAAGGTCTAGCTGACTGCCTCAATGAATATTTTAGTTCGGTATTTACAGATGAAAATGAAGGAAAGGGACCTCAGTTAAGAAAAAGGGTAAAGGAGTTATTTATTACATGTGAGTGTACAGATGAAGAGGTTCTATTTCAACTGTCAAAAGTAAAGACAAATAAGTCAATGGGACCTGATGGAATACACCCAAAGCTATTAAAAGAGCTTAGTGGTGTACTAGCAAAACCATTAACAGATTTATTTAACCAATCTGTGATAACAGGAGTAGTCCCAGAAGATTGGAAGTTGGCGAATGTTGTGCCCATTCACAAGAAAGGTAATAGGGAGGAGTTGGGCAACTATAGGCCAGTAAGCCTTACTTCAGTAGTGGGGAAAGTGATGGAAACCATGTTAAAGGATAGGATTGTTGAATATCTAAAAACACATGGATTTCAAGATCAGAGACAACATGGGTTTACTTCAGGGAGATCATGCCAAACTAATCTTATTTTTTTTTTTTGATTGGGTAACTAAAATTATAGATCACGGTGGTGCAGTAGATATTGCTTACCTAGATTTCAGTAAGGCTTTTGACACTGTTGCACATAGAAGGCTTATCAATAAACTGCAATCTTTAAGTTTGGATTCCAATATTGTTGAATGGGTAAGGCAGTGTCTGAGTGACAGGCAACAGAGGGTTGTAGTCAATGGAGTATATTCAAAGTATATTCAAAGCTTGGACCCATTCTCTTTAATATTTTTATTAGTGATATTGCAGAAGGTCTTGATGGTAAGGTATGTCTTCAAGCTGATGATACTAAGATATGCAACGGGTTTGATGTTCCAGGAGGGATAAGCCAAATGGCTAATGATTTAGGTAAACTATAAAAATGGTCAGAGTTTTGGCAACTGACATTTAATGTGGATAAGTGCAAGATAATGCATCTTGGACGTAAAAACCCAACGGCAGAGTACATAATATTTGATAGAGACCTAACCTCAACATCTGAGGAAAGGGATTTAGGGGTGATTATTTCTGATGACTTAAAGGTAGGCAGACAATGTAATAGAGCAGCAGTAAATGCTAGCAGAATGCTTGGTTGTATAGGGAGAGGTATTAGCAGTAGAAAGAGGGAAGTGCTCATGCCATTGCCAGAACACTGGTGAGACCTCACTTGGAGTATTTTACGCAGTACTGGGGACCATATCTTCAGAAGGATATTGATACCTTAGAGAGAGTTCAGAGAAGGGCTACTAAACTGGTTCATGGATTGCAGGATAAAACTGACCAGGAAAGGTTAAAGGATCTTAACATGTATAGCTTGGAGGAAAGACGAGACAGGGGGGATATGATAGAAACATTTAAATACATAAAAGGAATCAACACAGTAAAGGAGGAGACTATATTTAAAAGAAGAAAAACTACCACAACAAGAGGACATAGTCTTAAATTAGAGGGACAAAGGTTTAAAAATAATATCAGGAAGTATTACTTTACTGAGAGGGTAGTGAATGCATGGAATAGCCTTCCAGCTGAAGTGGTAGAGGTTAACACAGTAAAGGAGTTTAAGCATGCGTGGGATAGGCATAAGGCTATCCTAACTATAAGATAAGGCCAGGGACTAATGAAAGTATTTAGAAAATTGGGCAGACTAGATGGGCCGAATGGTTCTTATCTGCCGTCACATTCTATGTTTCTATGTTTCTATCTATGTGTCCCCATGTCTCCCAGTGTCTGCGTCCCCATGTCTCTGTGTCCCTAGTGTCTGTGACACCATTTCTCCCAGTGTCCCCAAATGTCTGTGTCCCCATGTCTCTCAGTTTCCCCATGTCTGTATCCACAAGTGCCCCCATGTCTCCCAGTGTCCCTAAGTGTCTCAGTGCCCCCATGTGCCCCCATGTCTCCAAGTGTCCCAGTGTCTCTGTGTCCCCATGTATCCTAGTGACACGGGACACACTGAGACATGGGGACACTGGGAGAAATAGGGACACAGACACTGGGAGACTAGGGGACTGGGTGACATGGGGACACTGACACTGATGTCAGGTTGGCCTTGCAATTCTTTGGACAGACATACCCCCTTTTTGGGCATGTTCGCCCCTTCTGGCAGTTCTGGTCCTGTGATTCGCATCAGTGGCCTACTCTTTTACCCCGCCCATTGGCTTCCTGCTTCACTGGACACTGCTGTTGGTATGGATTTACTTGAAAGAAAGCATAAATTAGATAAAGAAATTAGCATAGAGTATGTGTTTTCTTATAGCTGCATCCTTTGAGTTTCCCTCCAACACCAAATCCATCAGATTCATTGATTCAATTCATCTCTATGAGGAGATGCTGATTGGCCAGGGCTGTGTTTGAATCATGCTGGCTCTGCCCCTGATCTGCCTCTTTGACAGTCTCAGCCAATCCTTTGGGGAAGCACTATGATTGGATCAGGCCACCACTTCTGATGATGTCAGCAGACTGCTTGTTTTTTGTTTTGTTTTTGAGGCAAACAGCATGCAGAGTTACAGCTTCTGGCTTCAATACAGTAAGATTTTGCTATATTTATGGAGGCATGAGGGACCCAGGGGGGCTAGGTGGTGGTGTTAACACTATAGGGTCAGGAATACATGTTTGTGTTCCTGACCCTATAGTGATCCTTTAAAACACAGACTTGGTTATTTTAGCCTTTATGGATTGATACTTTTAATGCATAATATAGATATTCTCCAATTTTCCTTTTTTTTATGCTTCCATTTTCTATGTATTGTTAGCATTGCTTGTGTTTTGCTAATACTATGTTTCTGTCTTTTCAGATCTCATAATCATGATATTTATATAGTTTTAAAAGATAATTTTTCATACATTTTATTTATTTATTGTCTTATTGATGTATATTTTTATATAATTGTATGTATTATTCCATATAATTCTATATCATGGCAACTTGCTACATTGGTTGCTGTCACAGACTAACAATTACATACATTTAGTATATTTCTGACTTTTGCTTGGTTTCCACCCCTGAGTTTGTGATAAAGTATACTAATATTAAATTTAGTTGGTAATAAAGTTGATTTGCGGTCCATTGTGGCATAAAGACTTTTGATGGATTTGAGCGTTGATTTGTATAGAATCAATATTGTTGTTCTGCAGTTCTTGCTGGATAGAGCAACAACCCGGGCATCACAATGTGTGATGTCATTTGGAGTCAGGGCCAAGACATGCAGGACCATGGAGGCGCAGGAAGATAAAGCATTTATTTAGATAGAAAACAGGTCCTGAGGATGTCCAGAGATAGAAGGATGAAAAAAAAATATTATATGAATAGTTTGTTTTTTCCCATGTATGAGAATACTCTCATCAAAGTGGAAATAGCAAGTGGAATCCCTATGCATATTGATTGGTAATTTAATTGATGCTGTATTAGTGTCTGGTGCCCCCTATTAGATTTTCTTTTGCACATCAGCTTTATTTGGGTTAGGGGATAATACAATAAGCATACTCACACTTGTTTGCCTAAAATGACAGTTTGGGAAATGCCATTTCATTGTGTACCGTATTGGGTGTATTTTAAAGGTGGAACTTTGAACTAGGAGTAGGAAAAATTTTTTTGTGGTTTAAGTCTGAATTCATTGGATAATGTTGTCAGGCACTGTTTGCAGTCCTCTGATGTTTTTATGTTGCTGGTGGGTGGTTGATGGAGAATAAATTGTTTTACCTATGCAATGCTTAGCAAATTTTCCCATAGACATACAGAGCTATAGAAATAAATATATATGCATAATGAGACATGGATTTAATAACATATATTATCCTGTATATATGTATATTTGGACAGGCCCCCCATGGATGGTTTTTGTAAGTGAAAGAAGCCAAAGGGAATAGAGATGAAGAAATAGTTAAAGGCCCACAGGTGTAATTAGTACATCTGGATATACCTTGGCTAACACTTTTACCTGTGGTACTAGAAAAGGGGACTTGTCATATATACAGGTAAATAAAGGGTTAAAAAGCCTTTGCCCCCACGTCTGCAGGGGTTAAAAGCTAAATTTTTAAATCATGTTTATGTCTGCAGTTTTTGTAACTGCTTCTGAAATGTTTCTTTTGTGTTAACCTTGGAGATAAGACTCTCAAGTAAGCAAATGTCCTTTGTATTAACTAACAGCATACATAATGTTAACTTATAGTTTTTGGGGGGCGTGGCCTAACGCTGGAGCTGAACGGACGCATGTAGGAGCAGCTCCCTGCACTGAAACCGAAACGGAGCTATAATAATCGGTATAACGAGCAGAACATCAAGAATGCAGGGGGGAAAATGTCTCAACGCCCCAAATCCAAAACCGGGAAAGTGGATAAAGCCTCATTTTTCGGGGCAAAAAACGCAGCCTCCAAGTACCGCGAGGAAGATGAGCCTGCGCAAGATGGCGGCATCCTGAAACCGCGGGAGAACTCCCTCTCGCCCCACTCATCTCCCACACACAGCACAGACGACCAGCCCCCAACGATGAGAGGCATAAGAGAACTGATGGCAGAATTCTTTAACACCATACAGAAAAATCTGCAGCTTCAAATACAGACCATGACAGCAGACCTGCAAAAAGACATATAGGACATTGGGAACCACACAGCCCAAATGGAGTCCAAGATGGACGAGTATGCTGAAGCACACAACAGTCTAGCAGATAAATTCCAAGAATTTGAGGTCACATTGGAATCACACAGGTTAAAATTAGCTGACATGGATGACAGAGCAAGGAGGAACAATCTCCGGTTCAGAGGAATACCTGAGACCATCACAAATGCCGAGCTGCATAACTACCTCTCTACTATGTTCCAGAGCCTGGTACCAGAAATACACCCAGATCAGCTGTTAATAGATAGAGCACATAGGCTGCGCAGACCGAAACATCTGCCGCAAACCGCTGTAAGAGATGTAATCGCTAGAATACACTTTTTCCACGCAAAAGATAAGATCATGAGAGTCAGCAGAAACTCAAGCATGCCAAAAGAATATAGCTCCATCAAAATATTTGCGGACCTATCCGCCGATACGCTGCAGTTCAGGAAATCGATGGCGCCGATTACCTCTATCCTACGCGAGCACAACCTGAATTACCGTTGGGGATTCCCGGCTAAACTTCTAATTTCCCATCAAGATGCGATACACTCCATCACGACTCTGAAACAGGGCACTCAAAAACTGAGAGACTGGGGGCTACCAGAGCCGGCCAAGAAGATGGGAGTGCCCAGGTTGTCGCCAGAATAGACCGCCAAATGAAGGACTATTGCCCTCCTGGAAAATGCGTAACTATTCTAATCCTATGGTGCAATGCTAGATGCTATGTTACTATTTCAGAATAACCATAGGTGCCACCCTCATAATTGGAATGTAAATGTCTAATGTTGCTGTCTAGGCCCCATAATAAGCAGCAGCAAATGCTGGCTAGATTACGCCACTGCCCACTAAACAATCCAATCCCCATATTCATGGGGACATGCACCGATATGTAAGCTCTGCTCCACAGGATAATGTTAGATAGTGAGGATACGCTTAATCAACTGTTGAAATATGTTAATGTTGTTTCTTCTTTTACTTTAGTACCCTATTGGTACGGTTAATTTTTGTGTTACAACTGCTCCTAAGGTTTCACGGTGAAAGTCCAACATGAATACAGACTTCACCACCACTTCCCCCAATAGACGTGCCTATTCGCTAGGCAGAGTCTCAAGGCCCCAAATTGTGGAGCCGACTTGGGTGTGTCACCCACCAGTCCCTATGACCCCGTCCCACCCTCCACACAGCCCTACCCTTGTTCTTATTAGTCACGAACCAAAAAACCTGCAACAGCAGCACTATTCTGGAGGTTGGATGTTGCAATCTGGTAACAGACCGATAGCTCCTGCTGGACTACTGTCCAAACTGATAGCATCTCTCACCTCCCTATGTTCTAATGGTTAAGATACTAACATATAATTTAAAAGGCCTAAACTCCCCCGGCAAACGCAGGCTGTTACTACAAGACCTTAAGAAAGGCGGGATAGACATAGCATGTATACAGGAAACACATTTCACAAAAGCTCGAACTCCTGCTGTGTTCACTAAACTCTATCCCACACAATACTATGCCCTCTCTGACAACAAGACGAAGGGAGTCTCTATCCTTATACACAAAGACATTCCAGGAACAAGCCCTTTCCGTAGACACCCAGGGGAGGTATATTATTTTAGTGGGTCTTTTCAATAATGTTCAATACACGCTGGCCTCTGTGTATTTCCCCAACACAGGGCAGGAAAAATTCCTATGACACATACTCAGTGAGATAGACAAACTGAAACAGGGGGGATTGACATTATGCGGTGACTTTAACCCCTTAAGGACCAAACTTCTGGAATAAAAGGGAATCATGACATGTCACACACGTCATGTGTCCTTAAGGGGTTAACTTTATAACCTCCCCAGACATAGATTCAACTGCAACCCCCACAGGGACCAGACGAGCGAGCATAGTATCCATGAGCAAAAAACTGTCTAGATTACTCATGCTCCATAACCTATATGATGGTTGGAGAGTACTCCATCCAAAAGAACGAGATTATTCCTTCCACTCCAAGGTGCACAACACCTATACCCACATAGACACGTTCTACGTGGACCAACCCACATTGGCACAGGTATCAGGGTGTGTTATGGGCAACATCACCTGGTCGGACCATAGCCCGGTGTTCCTGGAACTGCATGATAGGTTCCAGTTCAAAGGGAGAGGGAACTGGAGACTAAATGAATCCTCATTACAAGATAAGACCTTCGTGGACCAAATAACAGATGAACTCTCACATTACTTCCGGACGAATTCTGAGGGAGGGACTCCTGACGAAATAGTATGGTCGGCTCACAAAGCTGTAGTAAGAGGACTGTTTATTAGACACTCCTCATACCTTAAAAAAAAACAGACAAGCGATTACATTGGACTGCCAAAAACAACTGGCAACCTTGACCGCCCAAAATAAACAAGCCTTCACAAAACTTAGCGCGACAAATCCAAACTATAACAGATAAACTCGCAGAATTACAAGCGGCCAAAACCTCCTACTTCCTACAAAAGTTGAAAGCGACCCAATATCACCACAGTGGAAAAGCCACCAAACAACTAGCTGCTAGGCTCAGGGAGAAACTGGCCGCGGCTAAAGTAGCATACTTACAAGGCCCGGACGGTCACAAAATACAAAACCCAGAGGACATTACTCAGGAATTCGCAAAGTACTATTCGGGGTTGTATAACCTAGGAGACAAACCCGACACCCCTCCCATACAGGAGGAAAATATCAAGAGGTTCCAGACCCGACTCCCCCTCCCTAGACTAAATCAGTCCCAACTGGACTCATTACTTCAGCCTATCACCCTACCAGAAGTACTACGCACGATAAAACTCCTCCCTCCAGGGAAGTCACTGGGGGCTGACGGTCTACCCAACTCTTATTATAAAACATTTGCAGACGTCTTGGGCCCCAGACTTGTCCGAGCAGCCACAGCCAAAGGGGAACTTACACCTGAGATGTTACTAGCAACGATAGTTACTCTGCCAAAGCCAGGGAAACCCCCAGACCAATGTAAGAACTTCCGACCTATCTCCCTGTTAAACACAGATGCTAAGATATACGCAAAAATCTTGGCCACCAGGCTGAGCACGATACTACCCTCACTCATTGGTGACGATCAGACAGGGTTCGTACTGGGAAGACAGGGACTTGAGAATACACGGAAACTATCCCTACTCATGGAGAAGCTGAGGGGGACCGGCCCGGGTGGGTTGCTCTTGGCTCTAGATGCGGAAAAAGCGTTTGACCGCCTGAGCTGGTCCTTCCTACGGCAAGTCCTATTGACATTCGGATTCCCACAACAGTTTGTCCAACAAATATTTGCCTTATACTCTCACCCTAGGGCCCAGGTCCTGCAAGTGGGATTTAAATCTGACACCTTCGCAATCACAAATGGCACCAGATAGGGATGCCCCCTGTTACCCCTGTTGTATGTACTGGCATTAGAGCCATTACTTGTAGCGATTAGAACACATCCACATATAAAAGGTATGAAATGGCACGGACAACAAATCAAGGTTGGTGCGTTTGCAGACGATATCCTACTGTATGTCTGCCAACCCGATAAATCCCTACCACACATAATGCAACTCATCAAAGACTATGGGGACTGTAACGGAGCTCCGTGTACTCCGACTGAGTACCCTCCGTTGATGGATGCTCCTAGCGCTTCCTGAGGACTCCACACACTGCAGACGACACCACAACCACCGCAGGCTCCACAATCGCTGTAGCTTAACTGGAGCCGCGCCGCCTCCCTTCCACCCTGTATAAATCTCCAACATCCAGGACCGTGTGGGGAAGACCTCTCCTCCAGGAGAGCGTATCAGGAACAAGAAGTCAGTAGTTAAAGCTCAAGGGAGTATGTAGCACATAGCAATCCCCCAATGTGATATAGCATTTCCCTCCAAGAATGAGACGAGGCTACGTTTTGAAGGGTCAAGTAGAACTGAGGACTGGAACACCCAGCCTGCTTTTTATTACAAAAAGGTACAAACAGAACACACCCAGGGGGAGGTATAAAACAACCAATAACATAATAGTACAGCCCACAGTTTCCCTCCCCTCTGCTTGGGAGATAATTGAGTTTCCTACTATATCTACTCAATTATCACCAAGCTAAAACTTACACATTTTTATACATTTTTATAACTTTATGATTTTACATAGTACATGAATAAAACTTACATTTTTATAATCAATCCATTCAGGGGAACAACATATTAAAAAATGGCACGAATCAGACCAGGGGTTTCTAAAGTTAAGGGAAAGTCCTTTGTGACTAAATGAAGCATGGCTTTCCGGCTCAGACCGGTTTTACAGAGCCCTCTCTCCTGGAGAAGTAATACAATTACCTCCCAGGAAAGAGACAGACTCCATTGAGCACATGGTTGCAAAAAGACATAAAACACTTTAAAATACATAAAGTCCCCTTTTACACATAACACATAGACATTTCACATATCCCCAGATAGCTGGGATCTGAGCACACAAAGCTACCGAACAGTGCTCAGATCCTATTCACACAGTTCAATTGCAATGGAGCTAAAGTCTTTCCCATAGTCTTTCATTATATGAATGGGCTCCATGGCATAGCTATCTGGGGTATCACCGCTCACACAGGGCAAGTACCGAATGACCCCACTGTATTTAAAGGGCCAGAATGAGTGACATACACTCTGGTATGGCCGAATACTGTTTTTAAAGGGCCCAATCTTCCAGGGCCATAGTTGCAGGGGAGGAGGCAGGCAAGCAGGCCTCTCCAGGACAAAGTGGCGAAGGGCACTTCGTCACAGGGACCTTTCCTATTATTCCTTGAACACCTCCAAAACACAAGCGCTAGGGCTACGCTTAGACCCACAGATCCTGGCACAATTACATAAAAACTACCAATTTGAATGGAGGAAAAACGATATTAAATATTTGGGTCTGACATTCACTAAGAAGTCCTCTGAACTGTTCCCTACGAACTACACTAGAGTGTGGAACGAATGCGTGTCCCTGATGCGGGTTTGGGGGAAGTTGTTCCTTAATGGACAGAACGCATTGTTGCAATTAAGATGTCCGTATTACCGAAGTTACAATACGTGTTCAGGAACCTCCCCCTGAGGGCTCCACAATCCTACTTTAAACTCATACAATCTAAACTACTTCAGTTTATCTGGGGGACGAGTCGGGCAAGGATTTCTAGCAAGCTGCTGATGGCTCCAGTGAGCCACGGAGGCATGGCATTTCCAAATGTAAAATCCTATTACCAAGCCGCGGCTCTGACGCCCCTACTGACACACATGGTGAAGGGAACCCAGCCACAATGGGTGACTTTAGAAAACTTGGCTATTAAGCCTTTTGTGGCCACCAACCTGATATGGTTAAATAAAAAAAAACAGACCAAATACCCCGTTAATGCTTCTGCAATTACAATTGGCGCTACAAATCTGGGATACGCACTGCGTAAAACTTGAGACTGCTGACCCCCTCTCAATGGCAACACCCATTGAAGCTATAACATACTGCATCCCAACATTTCATGCTAAACCATGGATTGAGAAAAGTGTCTCTTGCCTAGCTCAGGTCTTTGATTCGGGTGAGCTAATGAGTTTCGAGTACCTCAGCAAAAAGTATGATATTCCACGCACATCACAGTACTCTTACATACAGCTTAAGTCCTTCTTGCACAAACGTAACAAAACTAGTACAGTAACTCCCACTAGACACAGGGCGCTATCCATATGGGAGCAAATAGGAATCGCAGGTAAATTCCTCCCAAGGTTCAAACCACTCTCTGGGAGCTATAAGCTTATACTGCTATACCAGCCTTTTGCTGGCTCAACACAGGCAAACCAATGGGAGCTGGACCTCCAGACCCCCATTACCGCACATCAATGGAAGGATATCGCATCCTCCCCTAGGAGGCTGATCAAGTCTGCCCCTCTTATGGAGCAGCATCAAAAAACGATGTATAGGTGGTATATGGTGCCAACACGCTTACACAAATTATATCCCCACACGTCTTCGACGTGTTGGAGATGCAAACAAGACATAGGCTCGGTCCTCCACATTTGGTGGAGGTGCCCACGCTTAATCAGATACTGGATAGATATCCAAAATATCATTGCTGACGTTACAAACATTAACCTACCCCTTGATCCCATTACCTTTTTGCTGCTGGGGGTCTCCAAGGACATACCTACACAACCGAGGAAACTAATATATCATGTTCTATTGACAGCACAAAAACAGATAGCAAGATCATGGAAGACCACAGGGGCCCCAAGCATACCACACCTTCTCCAAGAAATAGATAACCAAGCGGTCTATGAAACAAATTTCTCCGGGGCACGCTCTTGAACACACCGCCTAAGCGGAGCGTGGGACCAGTGGCGTGCTTGGAGAACGACCAACCCATAACCCCCATGCAAAACACAAGGGCAGATTTGGTCTAGTATGCAGATAAGGAGGACAGCGGGTAGCAAGAAGAGAGGAGTCAGGTTATAAATTTGGAACCATGTCTAGTGAACAGGAATAGAAAGGATGTTTGGTACTGTAAAGAAACTGATTGCTGTGCAACACTGAACTAATGTAACCGGATGTAATCACTTGTTAATACTAATTCATTGGAAAACATGTACTTCATTGTATCGTGACTATATTCCCCTCCACTCCCCCCATCACCTATCTTCCTTCTGTACCCTCCCCCCCTTCCCCTTATGTTTATGACGTGAAAAAACAATAAAATACAAATTTCAACAAAACAAAAATGATAGTTTTTGCACTGAACGTCTATGATTGGTTGATTTTGCCTTCTGTGGTATACACCCCTAAGAAAAACTGTATTTTATATATACGATGCACACACATTAAAACACATACTTTCTTAAACTTCAACATTAATTGCATTAATTGTTCTCTGCAGTGAACGTACAAAAAGACAAAGGAAAGCAAGATGTGTTAAGTCCATGGCAGCTTAATTGTTATAGACCCTGTACATTTTGTACCCTAACATTGGTTTAGAAGTGATCTGTTTGCTGTTGGTAGAGAGAGGGAGAGGGTTTGACACTATGCCCCACCCCTGACTGCAATGATGGCGTACCAACTACTGCTACCTTCTGCCAGTGCTTCTGGTAATTTGATTAAGGCACTGTTTTTGCACACTGTATGTCCACTTCACAATAAGAACTGAAGGTATACAAATGCTTTTTCTTAGAGGTGAAACACAAGCTCACCCATTCATGCTGCTCATCAAATCTCCTACCCTTTTAGCTATTTAAATATCAGTCTTTTTCTTTGTTTTTTTCCTTTCAATCTCTGAAAAAGTGGAAGATTCCCCCCTCTGGCTGCATCCGCCATGTGGAAATGCCTGCATTCCTTTTGCACGCTTCATATCCACTGCTGGCTAAGGGATAAAGGTGTGAAAAGGCTTCATCCAAGGGTTGAAACAGGTTAATGGTTCATCAGTTGCCAACTCACTCATTCTCTTAATCTAATCTCCTTTCTTTTTTATTTAAATGCCTATCTTTTCTTTTTTTTTCTTTTACATTTCAGTAAAAGTGGATGATTTCCCCCTTTGACTTCATTGGTGGTGTAGCAAATCTTTGCCCAGGAGCTCAAACAGGTGAGTGCGCCATCAATTGTCAATTTACTTTTCCTTTACACATTCTTTTCTATTTTAAATGTTATTTTTTTCTTTAAAAAAAAAGATAGCTAAGATAGCACAATATCATATTTTTAGATATTTTTACAGGCACGCCCACACTCACAAAACCATACTTGCTACATCCCCTGTCTTCTAAATTTCAAGTTTCAAATATATGGGAACATCTTATATAGTTTAGAATGTAATGTGCTATATTTCATATAAAGACTTACAATTGGACTGCTGAATGCCACTTGAGAAAGATCAAAACGTCCTTCAGATTTTTTGCGAAAGTGTCCTTGAATATTTGGTCGTGCACTATGGCATCGCCTTAAAGCTTTTGTTCCTTTGTGTTTCACTGTGGACTGGTTTCCTTCATTGATATTATACAATGCAAAGTTCTGCATTCTTATTAAGTCCTCTTCATCAGAATCCTCTTCTTTATATGTTTCAAGACGTTTGGCTAGAAATAAATTTTTTAAAAATGCATTAAATCTATTAAAATAATTTCTTTAAAATCATTTTTTTAAAAGTTTTATAAAATTTACAAAAATAAAATAAAATATACAAACATTATATTAGGGGTAGGAGAAGATGTGGGAAGGGGTATCCATCCATTGTAATAACAAACACAATAATGCGTATGACAAAAATTGTACAATAATATAACTAAACAATAAATATTTTTTTAATATAAACTATAGACTTTTCACATTTCGTCTTCCCATTTATCCCAATTATATTTTAGTTTTGCAAAAGAATGATTAATGTTCCTATGTGATAGTTTGTGTGCTTTGTTATCTAGTATCAAGTTCAGAACTTCTCTAAGTAATGGTGTGTTTGCAGACTTCCAATACCTCTGTAAGCATGAAGTAGCAGCAATCAGGATGTGGCCTATTATTATTCTATCAGTTCTATTAATGGACTCGGGGGATTTTTTTAATAATGCAAGCTCTGAAGTTAAAATACCAATAGTTCTATCCACTTTAACAATTAAATTGTGAATCATTCACCAGTATCTTGCTATTTTGGGACAATGCCACCATATATGAGACATATTTCCCAAACCTCCACAGTCCCTCCAACACTGGTCAGAATAAATGTTATTCATATTGTGCAATCTAGACGGAGCCAGGTACCATCGATACAAAATTTTGTAGTTGTTTTCGAAATGGTCAGTGCAAAAGGAAATACCTTTTAATGCCTTAGAAAAACCGAACCATTCCTCAAGCTCGTATAGTGTACCCAGCTCCGTCTCCCAGGATACCATATGTGTCAATTTAACTATGGGTTTGGTATTGTATAGTGAATAACACATAGATATTGTGCACTTTCTGTTTGGATCATATAAGAATATTTTTTCTAGTGGTGTTATCGCTAGTGATTTATAATTTTTGTCAGTTTCCAGTACGTTATATAATTCTTTCAATTTTTCAATGATCAACATACAATCATTCGTCAATCCATATTTAAGTTTTAATTTTTCAAATGAAAGGATGGCATTCCATGAAAAAGCTATCTATGTTTGTTATAGCGTATTCTTTCAATAAATCTATATTCAAAAAAGGTATATGATCTTTCAACAAATCCATTGGCATCGCTCTATACACTCTCACAGTGTGGTTATTATTTTTAAAAACTATATCCCAGGCCTTAAGAGTGTTTTTTGTTGATGAAAATTATTTAGTTACTCCAGGCCTTTTTTTAGGACACAACCAAGTTAATTCCATAAGTGTAAATGGGATAATTTTTTACTCTTCTATTTCGATCCATCTTGGTTTATTGAATTGAATATTAAAACTCATGACCACTGCAGAATTAGTGGCAAAATAGTATTTGCGGATATCCAGTACACCGATACCATTAGATTTGTGGTGCTGCAGGGAAGTAAGTTTTATCCTGCCAGGTTTGTTCCTCCAAATACATTTTAACATTACTGAATGCATTTTATTGAAAAAAAGATAATGGAATAGATAGAGGTTCAAGATTTTTGGAAGAATTGTCATTTTAATAGATGCGATGCTTCCCAGCCATGAGAGTTCCATCCCACAGCATCTTTCCATCTCTATTTGTAGGTCCAGCAATGCTTTCCTCAAATTATAAATAGTCATATTTACAAATTTTTTGCACAAATTAATGCCTAGGTATTCTAGATATTAATTTCGCCAATCTAATTTTTTTTTTTTTTAAGGGTGGTGATTTCTGAATGATTTATGTGGAATGGGAGGGCCTGAGTTTTGGACGTGTTTAATTTATAGTATGATACTGCTCTGAACCGAAGTATTTTAAGGATTTTAAGGATTTTTAAGTGCCAAGATTAAGCCAATTTTGTGAGCAGATCATTTAATGTTTATTCCTTCAATTTCTGGGGTCATTCTAATCAATTCAGCCAAGGGTTCCATAGCTAATACAAATAATATTGGAGATAAAGGGCAACCCTGTCTCGTCCCATTAGTGAGAGAAAAAGTTTGAGATTTAAAACCAGAAAATGAGACATGGGCTGTAGGGGCACTTTATAGCACCTTTTATTACAAAGGATAATGGGATAATAAATCTGCTTAATGTTATCCATAATTAGCCCCAGTGTATTCTGTTGAACACCTTCTCTGCATCCAATGAAAGAAGCAAAGAAGGCGTTTTGGTCAAATTAATATGCTGAATCAAATTAAAGGGACATTATAGTCACCTGAACAACTTTAGCTTAATGAAGCAGTTTTGGTGTATAGAACATGCCCCTGTAGCCTCACTGCTCAATCCTCTGCCATTTAGGAGTTAAATCCCTTTGTTTATGAACCCTAGTCACACCTCCCTGCATGTGACTTGCACATCCTTCCATAAACACTTCCTGTAAAGAGAGCCCTATTTAGGCTTTCTTTATTGCAAGTTCTGTTTAATTAAGATTTTCTTATCCCCTGCTATGTAAATAGCTTGCTAGACCCTGCAGGAGCCTCCTGTATGTGATTAAAGTTCAATTTAGAGATTGAAATACAATTATTTAAGGTAAATTACATCTGTTTGAAAGTTAAACCAGTTTTTTTTTTCATGCAGGCTATGCCAATCATAGCCAGGGGAGGTGTGGCTAGGGCTGCATAAACAGAAACAACGTGATTTAACTCCTAAATGACAGTGAATTGAGCAGTGAAATTGCAGGGGAATGATCTATACACTAAAACTGCTTTATTTAGCTAAAGTAATGTAGGTGACTATAGTGTTCCTTTAATAAATCTCCTAGTTCCATCAGATGCCTGTCTTCCTTGTACAAAACCCACTTGATCATTATTAATTAATAAGGGGATTAATGTAGTTAACCTGTTAGGACACCTATCAGGAGTTTTCCACGGCTTTGCCAAGGTGACTATTTCTGTGCACAAGGACTCCTCAGGCATCTTCACCCTGGACTTATAGGAGTTAAACAATTTCGTCTTATGGGGAATTAAGATTTCTGAAAAGGTTTTATAATATAAAATAGTGAATCCATCAGGACCAGGGGCCTTTCCAGATGGCCTCAGCTATCTCTTCAGCAGATATATCACACTCTAAGCTTTTGAATTATCTGGAGACAACCGAGGCAACATCACTTTATCTAAAAAATTATTAATTGTCACTTCAGAAGGTTGGGAAAGTTCTGAATCTAATTTTAGATTATAAAGTTTTCTGTAATATTCCATATTCCATTTAGATTATAAAGTTTTCTTTAATATTAAATTAAATATTTTTTGTCCCTGGTCGTTTCATAAATATGCTATTTTTGACTGGGCATTCGCAAGTCGGAGTGTAGAGGCCAGAAGAGTTGAGGCCCTGTTGCCTTTTAAAAATAATGTTTTCTAAAGGCGTCCCACCATGAGAGATGTGCGGTCTAAATTAATTTTCTGTATTTTTTACTTGATATATCATTGCTGATAGGGAAGTCGATGGGCCGAATTTGTTTGCCTGATTTAGATTGTATAGCTCTTTTTCCATTGTTCTAAGATTATTATTCATTCTCTTCAGGTGAGACACTCTTGAAATAAAATGACCTCGCAATACAGCCTTGTGCGCATTCCAAAACACCACACCAGGAACCTCAGATGAAATTAAAGTTGCAGCAGTTCTGCTCAATTTCAGAATTTTGAAGCTGAATGTATCAATTGTGGAACATTATTGTCCCATTGGCCCAGGAGCCTCTCTAGAAGGTGGCCATTCAAGATGGTGGCCAAGACCCCGAATCAAAATCATTTCTGAATGTGGAAACATTTCCTTTTTTTAATTATGCTTTGCAATAAAGTGTTGCAAGTACAGTTTTTGATATTGAGACAGTGGTATTGTTAGAGGGGCCTATCCAGGCTAGATCCCACTTAGGTTCCCAAAAAAGCGCTAGGTGTGATTTTGCCACTGTTCCACTGACTGCCCTGAGTCTCTTGTTCTGCAGTTGGCCAGGTAGGGAGAATTATTTGATGTTCTGGTGCTCTACAGTCGTGCTGGAAATTGTGATGACAGGTAGACTGACCATAGTGGGCAAAACATTCAAAAGACAAGGCCAGATTTTTTAAACGGGCAAAAGAAATCTATAGCCATCTTTTTTAGAAAAATCCTTCTTATAAGGTAAAAACTACATTAGATTAAAAAAGTCGTATAAAACCAAGTATACCATATACATATTAAAGTACTCCACCTGAAAAATAAAACATTCCCATTAGTAGCAAAATATTTTTGCCTGTACAAAACCATTATGGTTTGAATAATAGTCTTTAAAGGGGCACTACAGTCACCAGAACACCAACAGCTTAATTTAGTTGTCCTGATGTCTATAGCCTGCCCCGGAAGGCAATTTAATGTAAAACTTTCTTTTAAGAGAAAAGGCAGTGCTTATATTACTGCCTATTGACACCTCTAGTGGCCGTCGCTCAGACAGCCACTAGACGTGCTTTTTCGTCAGTGCTGCACAATATGTCCACGTTTTGCATGAAGGCACTTAACAGTCCTTATAGAGATGTAATGCACCTCTATGAGGTGATAATGACTGACGCAGTGCAGCGTTTTTCCGCACATGCATGATAGCCTCACAATGCTTTCCTATAGGAAATCATTAGATTGACAGAAATCATCAAGTTTGAAGATCTTAGCCAAGAGAATAGAGCCAGGTGCGAGAAGACCCACGCAGCACTGGAATAAAGGTGGATAAACTAATCTTTTACCTTGCTGACATGGGGGCAGGCCACCTAAATAGCACATTTAGATACAAGTGCAAAAGAAAACAAAAACATGTCCCCACTGTTAATAAATGATTGTGCATATCATAACAGTTATGTGTAAAATAACAATGCATAAAAGAAATACACACTGTTTTGTTTTATAAATCTGTTGAAGCTTAAGAAATAAAGGGACACTATGGGCACGCAGACCACTTAATCTAATGAAATTGTCTAGGTGCAGCACCCCTGTCATTTTAGCCCTGCAATTTGAAACATTGCTATCTAATAGATACAGCAATCTTTTCATTGCAGGGCCACATACACCTCTAGTTGCTGCGTTCCTGACAGTCATTAGAGGTGCTTCCACTGGGAGAATTGAGTCAGACACGGTTCTCACACATAACCTCCTCTTAATGCTTCTCAAAGAGAGTATCCAATTGGAGGAGTGCAACTGTTCCTCACCATTAATGTTTCTCTATGAGAAGTACTCGTTTTGACAAGAAGATGGAGAAGCAATGCCTCCTGAATGAGGTGAATGGCTGCACTAAGTGATTCCCAGAGCTGTAAAAAAAAAAAAAAGTTTAAGTAAATTAAAAAAAGAGAACACTATAGGATTAGGAATACTTGTTGTATTCCTAACGCCGTACCGTTCCCTTAAGTACATAGGGATATCTTGTCTGGTTAATGCATAAGGAGCACTTAACTTAATTAGGCTGATTTATTAGATTTAGGCTGATTTACTTATTTAGGCTGATTTACTAGATTGGTGATGAAAATATTAAATCATTAAAAAAAAAAACAATTAAATAATTAGAAGGAAAAAAATCCAAAATATTAAATTGAAGCCTAAATGAGTTATCAACAAAGAATTATAAAGTCAACAAAGAATCATGGAATTTACCATCACAGCTCACAGGCCAAACATGCCCTAATCTGCTTGGCCAGGGATTAAACATCAAACATTAAGGGCCTATTGGACACCCTCTGACTCATTATATTGCCCTGTACCCATGACGCTGAGGAATTGTATTATTGGACATGATGCCTTTTTCTTTTATTTAATAATTTATTGATAACTTGCAGGACGTATGGGGGTTGCAACTCAGGATTTCAGAGAAAATAGAAAAGCACAAAAAAATAAATCCAGTAGTGTGATATATTCAGATAATGGAATGATTCACAGTTAATAAATGCACTTACACTCTTTAGAGCTGTGTATCAGGTATAATCCCCACTTGAGGATATTACATAGTTGCATAGTTACATAGTTACATAGCTGAAAAGAGACTTGCGTCCATCAAACTTGCGCCTTCCTCACATATGTTGTTGCTGTTGATCCAAAAGAAGGCAAAAACCCTAGTCTGAAGCGCTTCCAATTTTGCCACAAACTAGGAAAAAAATCCTTCTTGACCCCAAAATAGCAGTCAGATGTCTCCTTGGATCAAGCAGCTATTACCCCACTAATTAGAAATTATATCCCTGTATGTTATGTTTTTGTAAGTATTTATCCAATTGCAGTTTAAACATCTGTAGTGACTCTGACAAAACCACCTCTTCAGGCAGAGAATTCCATATCCTTATTGCTCTTACTGTATAAAAACCTTTTCTTTGCCTTAGATGAAATCTCCTTTCTTCCAGCCTAAATGTGTGACCTTGTGTCCTATGTATAGCCCTGTTTATGAATAGATTTCCAGATAAAGGTTTGTAGTGGCCCCGAATATATTTGTATAAAGTTATCCCCGCTCGGGCGCCGTTTTTCCAAACTAAACAGATTTAATTTTTTTAGCCTTTCTTCATAACTAAAATGCTCCATTCCTTTTATCAATTTTGTAGCTCGTCTCTGGACTTTTTCTAGTGCCATGATATCTTTCTTTAGAACAGGCGCCCAAAATTGCAAAGCATATTCAAGGTGTGGTCTTACCAGTGATTTATAAAGAGGCAAAATTATATTTTCATCCCGAGAATTTATGCCTCTATTTATACATTACAAAACCTTACTGGCTTTAGCAACTGCAGATTGACATTGCATATTGCTGCCTAATTTGTTGTCTATAACAATTCCCAAATCCTTCTTGTGTGTGGTTATCCCTAATTCACTACCATTTAGTGTGTAAGTTGCTTGTGCATTCTTAACCCCGAAGTGCATAACTTTGCATTTCTCTATGTTAAATTTCATCTGCCATTTTAGTGCCTAGTCCCCCAATCTATCCAAATCCCTCTGCAGCAAAGCAATATCCCGCTCACATTTTATTACTTTACAAAGTTTTTTGTCATCTGCAAACACTGATAAATGGCTTTCAATGCCTATTCAAGATCATTTATAAATATGTTAAATAGAAGTGGTCACAAAACAGAACCCTGAGGGACACCACTTACCACTTTTGTCCAGCCTGAAAATTTACCATTAATTACAACTCGTTGTACTCTATCCTTAAGCCAATGTTCTACCCAAGAACAAGAATATTCATCTAGACCAATTTCTTTTAGTTTGAAAACTAACCTATTGTGAGGAACCGTATCAAATGCCTTGAAAAAATCCAAGTAGATCACATCCACTGCAACACCCTGATCTATACTTCTACTTACTTCATCGTAGAATGCAATTAGTTTAGTTTGACATGACCTATGTTTCATAAAACCATGCTGATTATTGCTAATAACAAAGTTCTTCCCAATGAATTCCTGAATATTATCCCTTAATAGCCCTTCAAATATTTTCCCAGTTACAGAAGTTAAGCTCACAGGTCTATAATTTCCAGGCAAGGATTTTGAACCCTTTTTAAATATAGGAACAACATCTGCCTTCCTCCAATCCTCCGGTACAACACCTGAAACAAAAGAATCTTGAAAAATTAAATACAGAGGTTCACTTATTTCCCCACTTAGCTCCTTAAGTACTCATGGGTGAATACCGTCAGAGCCCAGAGCTTAATTTACATTAATTTTCTTTAATAGCTGTAGCACCTTGTCTCGAGTTATCCAATCACAAGTTATCTGCAAGTTTTTTTGCAGCAATCATTTGCATTTGCCATAGGATCCTCATTAATATATACTGAAGAAAAAGTTATTTAAAATTTCTGCTTTTTCCTGGTCTTCATTATTTAATAAATCCAACTCTGTTTCCAGTGTACCTACACTTTCATTTTTTTTATTTTTTTTTTAGAATTTATGTACTTGAAAAAAAAATTGGGGTTGGTTTTGCATTCTTTAGCTATCAATTTCTAATTTTCTAGTTTAGCCACTTTAATTGCCTTTTTGCAAGCGTTATTGGCTTCCTTATATTTTAAATAGGATGCCTCTGATTTGTCTGATTTAAATGCCCTTTTCTTATTTTTAATCTCTTGTTTTACTTCTCTACTAAGTCACATTGGATTTAATTTGTTTCTTTTATATTTATTACCCAATGGTACATGTAACGGCACCCCCAGGCATAAAGAGGTTAAACCGCCGTTTAGGAGATCTTCCCCTTCCAGAGATACAGGCACAGCTACTGCAGAACACCCAACTCCCGAACTGGATACAAAATAGCACTCCACTTCCCGAACTGGAACCTCACAAATAGCTGTTAGCAGACGAACAGGAAAAGCAGACAATCAGCTTACACTCCTGGCAATCAGTCTCTAACAGCATACAGTGAATCCCCCCAAGAACGAGACAAAAAGGCTCCGTGTTGAGGGTCAAGCAGTGGTCTGTTTTAATTAACACTCACAGACTTTTATGCAAGTCCCCATGCAAGGGGACATCCCACGGGAAGGGACAACATGTAACCAATCCCATACAGTAAAACATAAAACACACCCAGCACAAACACATAAAATCCACGCCTCTGCCTGTGTTATAATTACTGAACACAATGGGTTAATGTAATTTATCACAGGCAGGAAAAATACAGTTTTTACAGCATATTCTTAACTTCTAAAATATACATCACATTCACATAAAAATTATATATTCACAATCAATCCATTCAGGGGAACAACATATCAAAAATGGCATGAATCAGACCAGGGGTTCAGAAGTTAGTAAAGTATCTTTTGGGGCCTGGCTGGCAGCATGGCTATCTGGCCCAAACCGGTTTTACAGAGCCCTCTATCCTGGAGACAATGGGGAAAATAATCCAATTATATCCAGGGATAGAGGCAGACTCCATTGAGCACATGTTACCAGTAAAACACAAAAGGATACAAAATTACATAACTCCTATCATACTGAATTGAGTGGGCCAAATCTCCCAGGGTCCATAGTCACAGGGCAAGAGGCGGGCAACCAGGCTCCTCCAATGCAATGTGGCGAGATTGGTCTCGTCACCGTACATACTGAGAAATGTACCTTTCTAATATTTGTTTGAATAGTTTCCATTTATCCTCAGTGTTTTTATCACTAAGGAGTTTATGCCAGTCGATATGTTGTAGAGCTACTCTAATCTTATTAAAATTGGCTTTTTTTTTAATTATATGTTTTAGTATAACCCACTTGCTTTTGCGAGTTTATTTCAAAATTTACCATATTGTGATCACTATTTCCCAAATGCTCCCCTACTTGAATGTTGGTTAAAAGATTAACATTGTTTGTTATGACGAGATCCAGACAAGCATCCTTTCTAGTTGGTGCTTGTACCAGTTGTGACATAAAGGTGTCATTTAACACATTCAAAAACCTGATTCCCCTTGCTGAAGTACTAGTCCCTCTATCCCAATTTATGTCTGGGTAATTAAAATTTCCAATAATTAACGTATTACCTCGATTTGCAGCTCTCTCAATTTGCTCTAACAGCTGTTCTTCCTCAATAATATTTACATTAGGTGGTTTATAACATATCCCAACCAATAATTGATTTCCCTTTGTTTGCCCCAAGCAGATATCTACCCATAAAGCCTCCACATTTTCCTCGTCACACTCCACATGCCTAAGATTTGACTTTAACTCATGGTTGACATATAAACATACCCCACCACCCTTCTTGTTTTTCCTATCCTTCCTAAATAACATGTACCCATTTAAATTAACTGCCCAGTCATGTGTCTCATCCCACCATGTTTATGTTATGCCTATTATATCATATTGTTTAGTGTATGCTATTGCCTCTAGTTCCCCCATTTTGTTATAAAGGCTCCTTGCATTAGCAAGCATACATTTAATATTACCATGAGTCATTTGTACTTTTTGTGAATTTTGTCAGGTCTTTCAGGTTCACAAACATCTAGAAGATCCCTGAAGATGTCATTTATGAAATGCTGAAATGTAGCGGGGGCATTACAGAGCCCAAAAGGCATAACAAGATACTCGTAGAGGCCATAACGGGTACGGAAGGCAGTTTTCCATTAATCATCGGCTTTTATTCTGATAAGGTTGTATGCTCCACGGAGATCAAGTTTGGTGTAGATAGTAGCTGTTTTTAATCTTTCAATCAATTTGTTTATTAGAGGAAGGGGATAACGATTTTTAACAGTTATCTTGTTCAAGGCTCTGTAATCTATCATAGGACGGATGGTTTGGTCTTTATTTCTTACAAAAAAAATACTAGAGGCAGCTGGTGAGCTAGAAGGTCTAATGAATCCCTTTCGGAGGTTTTCATCCAGGTATTCTTTGAGATTTTCTAATTCTGTTTCTGAAAGAGGGTAGATGTGTCCATAAGGGATAGGAGCACCAGGAATAAGGTCTATTGGACAGTCATATAGACGGTGTGGTGGGAGAGACTCAGCTTCCTTTTTACTGAAAACATCTGCAAATTCAGAATACTGTGTAGGGATAACCGTTTCCTTGGTAACTTGGCAAATTGAGAGATGCTGTAAACAGGTTCCTTTGCAATAGTCAGAGCGAAAGATGAGGGAGAAAGGAGACCATGTAATTTGTGGATTGTGTGTTCTTAACCAATTGATTCCTAATATGACTGGATAAAGTGGGGAAGTGATAACATCAAAAACAATAAATTCGGAATGAATATTGTTAGTAGTCATCCTTAAAGGAATAGTTTCATTTTTTATAGGACCTGAGGAAATAAAGGAGCCATCAATTACTCTGACAGGAACAGAAGTGTTTTTTCGAACACAAGGAATTTTATTGGTTGTTACAAATGCTGAATCGAGGAACACCCCATTAGCACCAGAATCGATGATGGCCTTAGTCGTAATTCTTTCTTTGTCCCACTGTAAAATGAGCGATATGGAAGAGAGGTGAGTGTTTGAATTAGGAGGAAGTACACTCAGTATAGAGGTAACAGAAGCATGCTTACCACCTCTAGAATGTTTTAGTAAAGGACATTCTGGAATCCCATGATCTTGTGAGGCGCAGTAAATGCAGAGGTTTAGTTGTCTTCTTCTTGTTCTCTCTTCTGGGGGAAGAGGACTTCTTCTGACCCCTATATCCATAGCTTCTGTTCGTATTGATGGTTTCTCAGGTAACCTTGAATGAGTGACTGTTTTTTTCCACAATGAATTGGAAAGAGCTTTCTCTAAGTCGTCTGTCAATACTGATTGAAAGTTGAATCAGGGTGTTTAAAGTAGGAGGAAGTTCAGTTCTTGAAAGTTCATGCTTTACTGCTTCAGATAAGCCAATATGGAACTGGTTGCGTAAGGTAATGTCATTCCACTGAGTTTCTGTTGCCCATCTTTTGAATTCAGCAATATAATCTTCAAAATCCGCTGTGGCTTGTTTGTTTGGATCTTCATATAGAAGAGACATTACTTCAAAGAATTCATCCAGGGAGTCTAGTATGGGATCATCATTTTCCAGAAATGAGTGAGCCCAAGCCATTGGTTCACCTCTCAAAAAAGAAATAACGGAACAAACTTTAGACCTTTCAGTGGGATAAGATCTGGGTTTTAAGGCAATTAATAATTTGCAGGCATTAATGAACTCCCTATATTTGGATCTATCTCCACTAAACTTCTCAGGGTTGCAAACAGCAGGGTCACTGGTGGAGTGCAGAACCTGGTGGGGAGTATGTATTTGCAGGTCTCTTACATAGGTAAGGAGTCTTTCATTTGTAATCTGCATATCTTGCATGCCTTGAGCAAGTGTATCCACTCTTTGAGTTAGTGCATTCATTCGAGAATCGATGTCTGCTGGATCCATTAAATGGGCTGGATTATTCTGTCAGGTCTTTCAGGTTCACTTGAATATTATGAATAGATTTGGAACACAAGTGCAGATATCTGATGATTCTTTAATAATTCAATTTGGTTTTAAGCAAGCAAAGAGATTGATAATGTAGCTTTAAATCTCAACATAGTTAGACAAGTAATTAGAGCATTTTGAACTTGATGCAAGTAAAGATATTGATACTGTGGCTTTAATTATCAGCGTAGATAGGCAGAGCAAGTAGCAGCAGATTAAGTTGAAGCAAGAGTTAATACTGATACTGTAGTTTTAAATGTCAGCGTGGTTAGGCAAAGCAAGTAGAACAGATTCAATTGAAGCAAGAGTTTATACTGATACTGTCGCTTTAATGTCAGCGTGGTTAGATGAAGCAAGCAGAAGTAGTTTGCAATTTCAAGAAAGCAATTAGTTAGTCCATGGAAAATGACTGCTTCCTGGGAGTAACAATGAGGCAAGTTTGCAGGAAGGATTGTTAGTTGTAGCAATAGAAAGTAAGACAGACTTGCGTGTTGGTGAAATCCGAATTAGTACTGGAGATTCTATTTAGCTTTTGATGAGAGTAGTTCCAGCTTGCTTTTAGCTTGTCGCTAAGCTGGGGAGGTTATTGAGCATGCAGGGATGGTCCGTGATACAATCCAAGGTCGTGGTGAGAAGAGAGGGTGTCAGCGATATCCAGTCCGGTTCGGGTACACGTGTAAAGAGAGTGAAGAACTTCAGCCGGGTATGTGATTGCGGTCGTAACCTTTTTCAATAATCCAGCAATTTAGATCTGGCACGGTCTCCCTAAGTAGCGCGGGATGACCGCGTCAGAAAAGGGGGCGTGGCAAGGCTCCGGCTACCCGGAAATGTCAGGTTATCGGTGATACCATCAATTAAGCTATGACAAATTTTCATCAATATTACATACCTCCTCTGTTCTGAGCTTTCCCCTCCCCCCATCTCCACCCCCTTTGTTCTGAGCTAAAGCCCATCTCCTTTCCATCCTATCTCCATTTTCTAGATTGCTTTAACCCTCCCTCCCTACCACTAGTTTAAAATCTCCTCCAACCTTCTAGCCATCCTATCCCCCAGCACAGCAGACCCTCTTCCGTTTAGGTGCAATCCATCATGACTATACAGGTTGTACCCAAGCGCAAAATCGGGCCAGTGCTCTAAAAACCCAAAACCCTCTTTCATGCACCAAGACTTTAGCCACGCATTGACCTCTCTAATCTCCCGCTGCCTTTCTGCTGTTGCACGCGGCACAGGTAATATTTCTGAAAAAATTACCTTGCAGGTCCTTTTCTTTAGCTCACTTACTAGTTCCCTGAACTCATTCTTTAGGACCTTCCATTTTCCTCTGACTTTGTCATTGGTACCAATATGGACCACGACAGCTGGGTTATCTCCAGCCCCTCTCAATAATCCCTCCACTCTGTCGGCAACATGCCGGACCCGAGCACCCGGGAGACAGCAAACTGTCCGGTTGAGTCGATCAGAGTGGCAGATTACCCTATCTACTCTCTTAATAATAGAGTCCCCTACCACCACAACCTGTCTAGACTTCCTTACCCTCTCAACCCCACCCGTACTAGAGGCGCTGTTCTTCTTATAATTATAGTATATTTAACAGCATTTGAGCTGGAAGCAAACACAAAATTCCTCTTTATTGTAGATTGCTAGTAATAGTAGATGGTAATTATAATATAAGTATAATGCACACATGTATAGTTCAGTAGACTGTGGCCCAACAGTAATAGTGTGGAGTGGTACAATCCCCATTCTAGGATATTTTATAAAACAAATACAAAAAAAATATATTGTGCACACCAAGGGTAGTCAACCTGGTCCCTACCGCCCACTGAAGTTTGGGATTTCAGGTGGGCGGTGGTGGGTTCTGCTGAAAATGTCAAGTGTGCCTCGATGGCTTTCATCTCCCCTGCCGGCCCATGCAGAGGTAGCCTTTCTGTAAATCATTTCAGGCTGGTGAGGAGATCTCACAAGCCCACTGGCACTTAGTTCAAGCAGAGGGAGGAAGGACCTGGGAGGCTCTGTGTTCCTCCCACGAGTAGGCTGGTCAGAGCGTTGCTGCATTTTACCAAAGCAACGCTTCATTACTGTGCTCGCAGGAGGACTGGAGAGTCAGCCTGCAGCCGGAGGAGCTGCAGGGTAAAGTGAAAATGCCACCTCTGGACCACCAGGGCCTGCAGTCTTATGTCGCCCCCTCCCTGGTACAAGGTAAGAAGGGAGACATTAAGATAGATTTTCACATCTCACTGACCTACACATAGCATAGATCCTATGCACCCTTCACACACAAAAACACACTACACCTCTCACACACACTAGACCCCTCCCACACACACACTGCCCTCCTCACATGCACACACTACTCCCCTCACACACACACACTCTCCCCTCACACACTTTCACAGCCTGCCCCCTCACACACTTTCACAGCCTGCCCACTCACACACACAGACTGCTTCATCACACTAATTGCCTACTCACACACACACACACACACACACAGAGGATCCCCTCACACATGCACTGCCCTTTCGCACATGCACTACTCCCTTCACACTCACACACACTTCACCCCTTACACACACTACAAAAACACTGACTGCCCCCCTCACACACACTGCCCCTTCACATACACACAACCGAGTGAAATTAAATGGCCTTCTTGTAGCAGGGATAGATTTGGGTTTGGTTCTTTAAAGCTGCAGTGTTCCAAACACAGCCAGTGCAAATATTTTTGGCTACACAGGCAAAGATGCATTTTGCCACCCCCTTTAAAAAAATGCATCTTGACCTGTGTGTCTTGTAACCCCCCTTTTGATTTTCTTACCCTCTTTAGTGTATTTTATCCCGCCTTTAATAGGTATTATACCATCTTGTGTGTCTCTTATACATCCCTTGTGTATTTCTTTCCCCAGCCCCTTTGTGTGTCTCCCCCGCCATTCTTTTTGCATGTCTCTTTCATCCACCAAGCCCCTCTCTCCCCTCAGCACACTGGGGGGTAGCAGGGGCTGAGGAAAGGGACAGGGGATTTGGGTTTGGTTCTTTAAAGCTGTAGTGCTCCAAATTAAATGGTCTTCTTGTTGCAAAGATGGATTTGAGTTTGCTTCTTTAAAGCTGCAGTGTTCCAAATTAAATGGCCTTCTTGTTGCTGGGGTGGATTTGGGTTTGGTTCTTTAAAGCTGCAGTGTTCCAAATTAAACTTTTACTATTATTACTAACTGTGACGGGACACCCAATCGGCGTCTTGCTAACAGCCTTCCCTAGCTGCTTAGGTATAGTGGACATGACTGGGAAATCTTATTCAGCCTGCTGGAACTCTGTGCCGGATCGCTTTTAGGACACAATGTGCACCCCAGGAAGACCTTTCTGGGGATGTATGGCATGTGGGGGTTCCTATGTTTTATATGTGTTTTTGATGTTTTATATTTTTATGCTTAGTCATGCTGACACGAGATTCATGGGCAGGTTGTGGGAGTGTTCTGTGCATGGTTTCCTGTACCCTTGCTGTGTATATAAATGTGTCATCTGGCCATAATAAAACAATTCTTCTTCACCCTTCACTAAGTCTCGACTAGTGTTTGGGTGATAACGCGATAACCTGTGCAAGAAGTAATAGTTACTCTGGAGCTGATCACAACTGGAAAGGGCGACCTAGGCGGTAATGCTCAGGCCCATACACAGCTCTAAAGAGTGTAAGCACCTTTACCAAATTTAGATAACACCTTTTGATTTTGATTTATTTGTTTATTTTCCATATCCTCTCTGACATTCAAAGGTTTAACACCCATCCTTCTTGCATGTTATTTACATTTGTGGACAGATATAGACTTCTGGGGAGGTTGTGTTGCTGCCCACAAATTCTTCTTCCATCAAACTGTAGAAGCGCTTACCCATCTGTCTGTTTTAATAATTTATTAATGTTAGAGAAATCCAACTGCTTTTCTTAATGTGAAAGAGCCTATAATCTATCTCTAATTAAATCATGGGGTCTCACAAATTCCAATATTTATTCATTTTTGGAGCAGCACATTTGGCTTCTTTACCACAGATTTCTTCTCTCTTTTTCTGAGGATTAGATTGCCTTAAATTGATAAGCATTTCTTAAGTAACTGGATAGCAATTTTCCCATAGATGTAAGTATGAGTATATCTAATATATCTGCTACTATACAGCTCCCCATGTCTCAATTTCATTTTATTTTTGCTACTTTAAAAAAAAAAAAAAAAACATAAGGAAAAGGTTTGAATGTGGAAACATTTTTCTTTTACTTAAGTATGACAGACAGACTGGCAAAACCTGACAATGGTTGTAGCTTCAGCTATTTTCTGCTGACAATCCAATATACCCATAATCAGTAAAAGCATTGCCACAGAAGGACAAACAGTACACACAAAGGAATACAAAATGACAGCACCCATAGTTGGAGGACAAGATCCAGGAAGAAAAGATAATAGATATATACAAAAAGGCAAGTGACAATAAGGGAAGCATAATCATCAGTCACAGGGAACACGAGGAAGGGAAAAAATCATTACAGTGCAGTGCATCTTTGGGTTTATATTTTGTAACAAAAATCATCATCTGTAATGATAAATATATTTATGAAAACTGGATAAGGGGACTAATGTGCTTTAAATACACAGACTCCATTGATAACTTGCCTAATGACTACACTAGTAACCTATGTAAATAGCTACTTAATTTTTTTACAAGACATATTAGATATCTGTTTACTAAATGCAGCCATATATGTGCATCAGGTACTGTATGCTTTTTTTGGCACTTACCATTTTCTTGATGAGAAAACTCATTCCCTACAATGGTACACCTTCGAAATACCATTTTATTTTCAGTCAATGTTCCTGTTTTGTCTGAGAAGATATACTGAATTTGTCCAAGATCCTCTGTGATGTTTAGTGCCCGGCACTGAACAGGTAGATCAATATCTTCATCATATAAATCAAGGTCATTATGCACAAAGAAAATTTGACCCAACTTTACTAATTCAATTGAAACATATAGAGAAATGGGGATTAAAATCTGAAGAAGAGAAAAGCATATAATTAATAAAAAAAATTATATATACTCAGTTTAACACATGCTTTATGTTCACATTTGCACTGATTAACTATAATTTTCATTTTAAGATTAGAAATTATTTTCTATAGTTATAATACTTCAAGAGTAATATACGATTGTTCAATGATCTAGCATTATCATTCTACCTTAAAAACATTGCCCGCATCTGCCCTTTCTTACGCAAGATGCTGCCAAAGAGCTTGTTCATGCTTTCGTAATCTCTTGCATGTATTACTGTAATTCTTTTCAAGTTGGTCTGTCGATCCCTCCACTGGCTTCTTGGTAGGTTGTCAATTTAAAATATTAACCCTTACCTATAAACCTTTAAACAACTCTTGCCCCTATTACATTTAATCACTGATTCGTAGGTATGCCCCTTCTCGGTCTCTCAGCTCAGCCTGTGATATTCTCCTGTCCGCTGCTTGCACCCTTACTGCCAATTTGCACTTGCGGGACTTTTCATGGGCAGCTGCTTTTCTTTGGAACAGTCTGTCTGCCCCATCAGACTCTCTCCAAGCCTTCAATCACTTAAGAAGTCCCTCAAAACACATCTGTTCTGAAATGCTTATAAGCTCCCAGAGTAACGTCTATGTCACATATCTCTCTTGTTCTCTTCTAAAAAGCTAAACTCCACTCTCAACAGTTCTGCTACTTTTCCACCTTGTCTGCTGTCCCCTTGGATGCCATTCCTACTGTGTCTTTATACTCCACTCCTCTAGACTGTAAGCTTGTTTGAGCTGGGTCCTCATCTACCTATTGTTCCTGTATCATTTTATAATTGTCTCATATTTTTTTTTCCCAGTTTGTATATTATTGGATTTTGCACGCACAAAACACAACTGTATTGTAGTATGAGAGTAAGAAGATGGTAAAGCAATGATTTAACAAAGTCATACATGAGGCAATATTTACATTACGGCAACTTTAAGTACTATATGAGGGTATGCCTTATTTAAAAGACCTGTGGCATCAGCTATCATAAACAAGTGTAATCTGCTCCTGGGTATGATTACATCACTCCATTAAATGGTAAATAAAAAGAAACTGAAACTGAAGCTGAGGAACATAAAACAAACCACAAAAAAGGAGTAAAACACAAAGTAGAGCACCTAGTGAAGAATTACTATGTTCTCCCTAGCTAGCGTGACACGTGTTGTATTAAACAAATGTAAAAACCTCCTGTGGCATTACTAATGGAAGTGGTCTTGGGATAGTCAGTACAACTACTACTACTACTACTACTACATGTGCCTGAGGTGTATATAGAGTCAGTGCTTTCCGCTGGTCCTTGCTTTATGGGCCCACTTTGAGTCTGTGTCTGGCAAGTGTAGGTGCTGAAGAAAGGTCGCCTGGTCCCCAGTGGAGTGTAAGGTGAGTCTTCATCTCCCTGCTGAACGATTAATGATCTGTCCAACCCCCACCTCTACTTAATTGCCGCTTCCCACAGCCGTCATGCGTCTGGTGCTAGCTGCCCATTTGCCGCCAGCACAGCAAATGGGAGGTTTCCATAGATTGCTACAGTGTGGTCCTCAAATTGGACACTACCAAGCTCTCTTGAGCAGGACATTATAGCGGACCACTCTGCAATGTCTTTCATCACTGCGATGATGTCTCTTGGTTCTTCAGCTTGAGCAGACGTGGCTTTGCGGATCCGGAATGCCAAAGTGACAATCTCGGGGTCTGCACCCCTCTTGGCACCCATGTGGGTAAGTAGTCGCTGGAGGAAGGGCAGTAGAGCATCTCCTGTGATTTGTTCCAGCGCCCCTCTGAGGTGGATATTCTTCCTTCTATGCTGTGATTTCATCACCGTCATAGTCCTGGTAAGTTTTTGGACTTGTTGAGTGAGATCCTGGATCTCGTCTTGAGCGGTCTGCAACCTTTTCCCTGGCTCCATCCTTGGACACCACGTCTGTAAGTTTTTGACGCAGGATACCCAGCTCAGTCTGAGTTTCTAGCAGGTCTGCTTTCAACACCTGTTTCATTTCCAGCAAGAGGTTCTTAATCCCTTCCCGACTGTAGATGGACATTTTCCATCAACCTTGTCCTAGCGTTAAGGACCGTTGATGGAAAATTTCTGTCATTTACTAAAGTTAACCCCAGATCGCCGCAATCACGGTGATCGCGGGGTTGACACTCACCCAGTCTGCCTCGGACTGGGAGCACCGGATCACTCTGCCCCTACAGCAGTGATTGCTCTGACAGGCTGTCAGAAACTCAAATAGCCTTGTCTCTTATATGGCATTGTAGCTTTACAGAAAAGTGCCAAAGGCATACAATGGGGGTATCTTCTGTGCAGGAATAGCACACTCCAGCTTTACGAAATACACATTACAAAAACTTTGTTATGTGTATATAACAAAGTTGTTATGTGTATATGCCAAAATTTAGAAAAAACACAATTTTACGCCAATATTTAGCAGAGATTGGCGATGAAATGGTTACGTAAAAAGTGTCAAACTAACCTTAGGTAAATAGCCTGTGATGTCTACTTTATATAAATATATACTCTTGTGTGGCTTTGTTTTCTGTGGTGGCTACTAAACCTACAAGACAAACATACCAACTTCTAAAATTGATTCACATTAAAATGTTATTTTAGTCCTTGTATTTTGTGACCTGTAACTTTCAATATAAGCTGAAATCCTATATATATTATGTATTCTATAAATCAAGACACATAAATTAATTTATTTTGAATTACTTTTTCTAAGCTGGACATATTATGCACCCGCTATTATTGCCAAAACTGGAAAAATATATATATTTTTTCCTATTTTGTGGCATTTTTTTTATAATTAATGAGAATTTATCTATGTATATGTGACATACAATTAAAGCCCTATTTGCCCACTGAAAAATGGTATATAACATGTGTTGTTGCAATAAATGACAGAGATGCAAATTGCGTTTGAACACAGACAGCAAAAAAATGCAAAAATGGCTTGTGTCCTTAAAGGACCACTCTAGGCACCCAGACCACTTCAGCTTAATGAAGTGGTCTGGGTGCCAGGTCCAGCTAGGGTTAACTAATTTTTTTTATAAACATAGCAGTTTCAGAGAAACTGCTATGTTTATCAATTAGTTAAGCCTTCCCCTATTTCCTCTAGTGGCTGTCTCACTGACAGCCGCTAGAGGCGCTTGCGTGATTCTCACTGTGAAAATCACAGTGAGAGCACGCAAGCGTCCATAGGAAAGCATTATGAATGCTTTCCTATGTGACCGGCTGAATGCGCGCACAGCTCTTGCCGCGCGTGCGCATTCAGCCGACGGGGAGGAACGGAGGCGGTGAGGAGGAGGAGAGCTCCCCGCCCAGCGCTGGAAAAAGGTAAGTTTTAACCCTTTTCCCCTTTCCAGAGCCGGGCGGGAGGGGGTCCCTGAGGGTGGGGGCACCCTCAGGGCACTCTAGTGCCAGGAAAACGAGTATGCTGTAGGTACAGCTTTCTGGGGGAGACACAGAAGTTTACTCTTCTTCTCGGGTTGCTTCTGAGGTCTCATCCTCACTCAGCTCCACAGGCGCCATCTAAGGAGCAGCCTGTGGGGTAGGCCTGTCAAATGAAAGCTAGTACAAGGTAATTCCTCTGGGATGCAGATTTTTTGTTTTTTCACCCCATAATATCAGCTGGATGGGGTATTGAGGTGTGAGGCCTGTCGGAGCGTTTTTAAATACACTGGTCTGCTGTCTCTTTAACAGAGCTCCACACAGGCACGTCTTTCTTGCTGCTCAGTCAGCCATGCCCTGTCTCATATATGTTTTAATTTTTCCATTTCATAAGATTGTAAAGCGGTGCAGAATAAGTTGGCGCTACATATATACCAATTATGATAATATTAATAAGTGATCAGAGTCTCCCAATTTTACACAGCATGTGTACAGTTTGTAAAACAATTCATGGATATATTTAATTTGAAGTTCAACTATAGGTAAACAAATAGCTACTTTGTAGTTTGCATTTAACCCCTTAAGGATGGAGCCAATTGTACAAGTTGTGATCAAAACAAAACGTAAACAAAACCTGGAATTTGCGCTACATGTAGTTCAACCATAATTCACCTCTTTCATATTAAGTGCACACACACTTATTATATATAATTTTGTTAAGGGGAAACATGGCTTTCATGTCATATGAAATATTTATATATACAACATAATTGCATTTGAATAAAATCTTAAAATGTGTGAGAAATTGAGAACATTTGTTATTAAGTTCTGCATGACATTTTAACTGTGAATGTCATAATACTGTTAGATTTTACTGTAATAACATAGACATATTTGTATTCAGCAACAGTACCCCCATGTACAGGTTTTATGAGGTTTTGGAAACTTACAGGGTCAGATATTTTGTTCCATTTCTGCACATTGAAATTTGCCAGATTGGTTTGCTGGACCTATGTTGTCTTTGATACCGTATGGTAGCCCAGGAATAAAATTAACATCTTGGCATACCATTTGTAAAAGCCGACAACCCAGGATATATTTAAAATGGGGTATGTCCAGTCTTTTTAAGTAGCCACTTGGTCACAAACCCTATTCAAAGTTAGCGTTTATATTTATATTTTTATGTTTTTTTTGCAGTTTTCACAAATAAACTGGCCTTTCACCAAAGATATCATCAGTATTGTGACGAGACCAATCTCGCCACTTTGGATTGGAGGAGCCTGGTTGCCCGCCTGCTGCCTTCAGACTGTAGCCCCATGTTGAAACGTTTGATTTTCCCCTGCAAAGACACGAAAGCTGGGTCATTCGGTACTTGCCCTATTTGAACAGCGATACCCCAGATAGCTATGCCATGGAGCCCATTCGTATAACGAAAGACTATGTGAAAGACTTTGGCTCCATGGCAATTGGCCTTCAGTGCGCTCAGATCTAAGCTATCTGGGGATATGTTGAATGTTCCTGTTTTATGCAATAGCTGCACAGTTATATATTTTTACGTATTTTATTGTCTTTTGCTACCATGTGTTCAATGGAGTTTTGCCTCTGTCCTTGGAGATAATTGGATAACTTCCCAATTATCGCCAGGATAGAAGACTCTGTGGAACTGGTTTTGGGCAGAAAAGCCATGCTTCATTTGGTCACAAATGACTTCGATCTATCTTTTGAACCACTGGACCAATTTGGATGATTTTGAAATATGTTTGTATTTGGAGTATGCTGATTCTGAAAATGTAAGTGTGAATGTGATGTATACTTTTAAAGTTATGAATAATGTGGAAAAACTGTAATTCTCTTCCTGTGATAATTACATTAACCCATTGTGTAAGGTAATTGTATCACAGGCAGAGGGGAGAATTGTGTGGGAGTGTCTGAGTGTATTGTACGTGTTAATTGGTTGTTTTACAAAACCCTGTGGGTGGTACTAATGTGTAAGAATGTGTATATAAGAACAATAAACCCACAGCTCTGTGAGTTCACTGCTTGACCCTCAACACGGAGCTTTGTCTCGTTCTTGTGGGGATTTACTGTATGCTATTAGAGACTGATTGCCAGGAGTGCAAGCCGCTTGGGTGCTTTTCCTGTTCAGCAGCTGATGTTCTCTTCTAGGTCTTTGATCCTCTTTTCCATTTTTTCTAAAAGTCCCTCATATTCTCCACTTTCCACTAGGGACCTAGAAGAGAACATCAGAGAAACAAAGAGAAATAAAATACTAAGAGATCAGGCGGATTATAAAGCCCAGATCCAAAGAAATTGGAAGAAAGAAAATAGGCCATTCTATCAGTCTACTAGAAGAAGTGATAATAGACAAAGACCACGATCACAACAATACAAGACACATAGGGATGCTCTCATTTCTCATCATTCTCCGATAAGAATGCACCAACAGGACTATAGATATACCAGACCCTCATACCCAAGAAGGTGGGATAAAACAAACAATAGAAGATATCAACGGAATACGCAGAACAATATAACATATACGAATTATCAAGAGCGAGATACCAAAATAAATTGAAAACTCAGACTCCATAAATGCTACAAAACTACAAACAACATCGTCAGCCCCTTAATAGGATTGACCAAACCATTGAACCTCCAGAACGGACAAGAAACCACTTCCAGGAGACACAGCCTTCACCGATATCACATCCATCCATTGAGAGTTCTCAACGGAACATCCATATGGAGAATTATTTTTTAGAAAAGAGGGGGAGAGTACCCCCCCAGAAGATTTTCGATAGAAGACTTCAAATCACCGGAAGTAAGAAGAAAAAGAACACTAAGAGACATAGAGGAAGGAATAGAAGAAGTAGAAAATCAGATAATACAGAAAAGGAAGAAGTAAACATTTTTAATTTATCTAGTAGGGTTCTTGAGACAGACGAAGTGTCACTTTTGCTGAAAGGCCTCAAGTTTGCACCTACTTCTAAGAATTCAAATTGTAATGCTTTTATTGATTTGCACAAATTCATATGGAAATTATGTGTCAAAAAGTTTTTTATGGATAAAGATCCTATAACACAAGTGGAAGAACAAGAGTACATACAAACCGAATTACATCCAAGGTCTACCTTTTATCCTCAATATGTAAAAATTATTGCATCAGGACATTTGAGAAAATGGTCGAAAAAGATTTTAGGACAAAGCTAACTAACAATATAACAAAGGACAACTTGAGCAAAAAAGAAAGGAAAGCTCTAAAAGAATTTATGAAGTTAGAAGAGATCACCATCTAACCAGCAGATAAGGGAGGGGGGTTGGTTATTCTTAATACAAGGATTATATAAAAGAAAATCTTAGACTACTAAGTGACACCTCCACATACCAACCACTAAAAGAGGACCCCACCGTACAATATATGGTAGAACTTAAAGGAATTATTAACGAAAGAGAATTCAAATATATTTACACAAGATTCCGAAGAATACAGGTATTCTACCACCTCCCCAAAATACATAAACAACTACAAAAAACACCCGGAAGACCAATCATCTCTGGTATTGGATCCCTCACAGCAAATCTGTCGGAATACGTTGACCAGTATCTACAAAATCTAGTTGTCTGTTTAAAATCATACTTAAAAGATTCCACCCAAATTGCTTTCTAATTTGGAATGGGAGGAAGATATGTTTCTGGTCACCGCTGATGTGACATCACTTTACACTGTTAATGAGCATCTGCAAGGTTGTGAAGCTATCCAATACTCTCTGGCAGTATACTCTGAATTGAAGAACGACCAAATAGATTTCCTAGTGCAATGTATAGCCTTTATTCTAACACATAATTATTTTTGGGCTGAAGATAACTTCTATTTGCAAACAGAAGACACCGCCATGGGGACACGTTTTGCGCCGAGCTATGCCAATCTTTTCATGGGCAAGTGGGAAGACGAATTCATCTGGGACCACTGCCGATTCGGCGCAAAACTGTTCCTGTGGCGGAGATATATTGATGATTGTTTCTTTATATGGAAAGGCAACCAAGAATCATTGGAGGAATTCAAACTTTATTTAAATAATAATCCTTATCACCTCAACTTCCCATTTGCACAATCAAGAGAAAAAAATTGAGTTCTTAGATCTCAATATATACATAGAAGAAAACAACTTGCACACTAAGACTTTTAAATGGAATGTGGATTGTAACAGCTTCATCCCTTACAACAGCCACCACAGACCTGTATGGTTAAACAACATCCCTCAGAATCAATTTAGAAGGATTAGACGAAATTGTTCAAAATTAGACGTCTGTAGGGAACAGATGGAAGAGATGAAGCGGAGATTCATCAAAAAAGCATATCCTCCAACGCTTTTGGGAGAAGCCCTGGAGAAAACTCTCACTATACCACGAGAAGATACCTTACACATTAAAACTAAAAAGAAGCAGACATTGAATAAAACTCCAGCTTTCATTACTAAGTTTAGTAATCAATCACAGAAAATACAGAAGTTACTCAAGAAACATTGGGGAATACTAAGAAGTGACTCAACCCTAACACAAATCATTGAGGAGAAACCACAGATCATATACACAAGGGCCCCTAACCTCAAGCTAATGTTAGCTCCTACTATCAGATCTGAGAACACTATAAGAGAAAAAGGACATGGAAGAGGTTTTTCAAGATGTCAAAAATTTATTGGATGTAGAAACAATCCTACAGCTGAAAAAATTGATATTGTTTAACGATTCGAAAGAATATGAAATTAAGACGGACATGAATTGCAATACCTCAGGGGTGATATATCTTATCACATTCCCATGCCATAAACAATACATTGGAAGAACTAAAAGATCTCTGAAAACTAGAATTTCAGAACATATTCGAAACATTAAGAAAGGCTTTTTAACCCACAACTTATCAAAACATTTTAAAGAAACCCATAGAGCAGACCCACCAGGACTAACTTTCATGGCTATAGAAAAAGGGAACGTACATTGGAGAGGAGGAAGCATAGATATCAATTTAGATCAAGCTGAAGCAAAATGGATTTTTTTCCCTTAACACTATAGTCCCGCACGGTCTCAATGTAGATTTTGAGCTCAATGCATTTTTATAATAACTCTATTTTTTATAATAACTCCATCTTTATAACACCTTTATTATAGTTTCACTGCACTTCTAAGATATTTTTATTTGCACTTCCATCGTATTTATATTATTTCTCTTTTAGCTATCTATCTGCAGATATAATTATTAAACGACATCTGACTGTCCTTTTCCAACTTTTGATCCACAGTCCCCCTTTTATGTATTTTAGACAGATTTATATATGTATAATTTTATATCCCCTTTTTTAATGTATTTTATAGAGATCTTTAGAATCCACTTTCTCCCTTTTTAATTCTGCTCACAGATTCTTTTTATTCATTTATGACTTTTCAGTCTACAAATAATTCATTCTGTAATACTGTTAGCCTGCAATCATCTGGCTAAATTGTTTGGAATAACGTGCTTTAAAACATCAGGTATGATGTTGTATCGATCAGGTAGTGTAAGGGTTACGCCCACTTCACAGTGACAGACCAAACTCCCCGTTTAACGCACCGCAAACAACCGCAAACAGTCCATTTGCACAACCGCAAACTCCCCATTTGCACATGTTTTAGTGCAAACTAGTCTAACTACTAATATAGTTGAAACATGCTACTTTTATTCATGCCAGACAACCATGCAGGCCAGACTAACAAACATGCCAGGGCCAATCATAGTTAACCACATCAGATAGTAACATGGCTCCCTCTATATACAGAGTAAACATGGCTCCCTCTATATACAGAGTAAACATGGCTCCCTCTATATACAGAGTAAACATGGCTCCCTCTATATACAGAGTAAACATGGCTCCCTCTATATACAGAGTAACATGGCTCACCTCTATATACAGTGTAAACATGGCTCCTCTCTATATACAGAGTAACATGGCTCCCTCTATATACAGTGTAAACATGGCTCCTCTCTATATACAGAGTAACATAGCTCCCTTCTATATACAGTGTAAACACGGCTCCTCTCTATATACAGAGTAACATGGCTCCCTCTATATACAGTGTAAACATGGCTCCTCTCTATATACAGAGTAACATGGCTTCCCTCTATATACCGTGTAAACATGGCTCCCTCTATATACAGAATAACATGGCTCCCTCTATATACAGAATAACATGGCTTCCCTCTATATACCGTGTAAACATGGCTCCCTCTATATACAGAATAACATGGCTCCCTCTATATACAGAGTAACATGGCTTCCCTCTATATACCGTGTAAAGATGGCTCCCTCTATATACAGTGTAAACATGGCTCCTCTCTATATACAGAGTAACATGGCTTCCCTCTATATACCGTGTAAACATGGCTCCCTCTATATACAGAATAACATGGCTCCCTCTATATACAGAGTAACATGGCTCCCTCTATATACAGTGTAACATGGCTCCCCTCTATATGCAGAGTAACATGGCTCCCCTCTATATACAGAGTAAACATGGCTCCCTCTATATACAGAGTCAACATGTCTCCCTCTATATACAGAGTAACATGGCTCCCCTCTATATACAGTGTAAACATGGCTCCTCTCTATATACAGAGTAACATGGCTCCCTCTATATACAGTGTAAACATGGCTCCTCTCTATATACAGAGTAACATGGCTTCCCTCTATATACAGTGTAAACACGGCTCCTCTCTATATACAGAGTAACATGGCTTCCCTCTATATACCGTGTAAACATGGCTTCCCTCTATATACCGTGTAAACATGGCTCCCTCTATATACAGAATAACATGGCTCCCTCTATATACAGAGTAACATGGCTTCCCTCTATATACCGTGTAAAGATGGCTCCCTCTATACAGGGGCGTAATAGCCGCGAGGCAAACAAGGCATTTGCCTTGGGCGGCATTTTCCAGGGGGCGGCAAAAAAAGCCGCCCCCAAATGCCCAAGGCAAATGTCTTGTTAGCCTTGCGGCTAACAGACATGCCGGCGGGCTGCTGGGCGATCGGGCGGCACTGCCTGCCTGCCTGGCGGGCGGGCGGGCGGCCGGCGAGGGAGCACTTCCCCTGAGCTGTCTGCTCAGCTCCCTCGCCAGCCGCAGAGTGAGGCTGGGAGGCGGAGCCGGAATATGACGTCATATTCCGGCTCACAGCCTCACTCTGAGGCCGGCGAGGGAGCTGAGCAGACAGCTCAGGGGAAGTGCTCCCTCGCCGGCCGCCCGCCCGCCAGGCAGTGCCGCCCGATCACCCAGCAGCCACTGGACCACCAGGGAGGAAGAGACACCCCCCCTCCCCAGCATTCCCAAAGGTAAGGAGGCTGGGGGGGGGGGGGTTAAATAAAAAAAAAAAAATGTGTTAAAAATTAATTTAAAAAAAAAGTGTTAGAAATAAATTTAAAAAAAAACGTGTTAAAAAAAAATGTGTTCAAAAAAATAAAAATGTGTTAAAAATAAATTTAAAAAAAAGGGTTAATGTGGGTGGGTGAGTGTGTCTGTTAGTGTGTGTGTCTGTCAGTGTGTGTCTGTGTCTGTTAGTGTGTGTGTGTGTGTCAGTGTTTGTGTCTGTTAGTGTGTGTGTGTGTGTCTGTTAGTGTGTGTGTGTCAATGTGTGTGTCTGTTAGTGTTTGTGTCTGTTAGTGTGTGTGTGTGTCTGTTAGTGTGTGTGTCTGTGTCTGTTAGTGTGTGTGTCTGTTAGTGTGTGTTTGCCTGTGAGTGTGTGTGTATGTTAGTTTGTGTCTGCTAGTGAGTGAGTGTGTTTGTCTGTTAGTGAGTGTGAGTGTGTCTGTTAGTGTGTGTGTGTTTCTGTTAGCGAGTGTGTGTGTGTGTGTATTTAGAATGCGGGGCGGGGGGAAAGGTTGGGTGGGGGTGGCTCCCTCTATATACAGTGTAAACATGGCTCCTCTCTATATACAGAGTAACATGGCTTCCCTCTATATACAGTGTAAACACGGCTCCTCTCTATATACAGAGTAACATGGCTTCCCTCTATATACCGTGTAAACATGGCTTCCCTCTATATACCGTGTAAACATGGCTCCCTCTATATACAGAATAACATGGCTCCCTCTATATACAGAGTAACATGGCTTCCCTCTATATACCGTGTAAAGATGGCTCCCTCTATATACAGTGTAAACATGGCTCCTCTCTATATACAGAGTAACATGGCTTCCCTCTATATACCGTGTAAACATGGCTCCCTCTATATACAGAATAACCTGGCTCCCTCTATATACAGAGTAACATGGCTCCCTCTATATACAGTGTAACATGGCTCCCCTCTATATACAGAGTAACATGGCTCCCCTCTATATACAGAGTAAACATGGCTCCCTCTATATACAGAGTCAACATGGCTCCCTCTATATACAGAGTAACACGGCTCCCCTCTATATACAGTGTAAACATGGCTCCTCTCTATATACAGAGTAACATGGCTCCCTCTATATACAGTGTAAACATGGCTCCTCTCTATATACAGAGTAACATGGCTTCCCTCTATATACAGTGTAAACACGGCTCCTCTCTATATACAGAGTAACATGGCTCCCTCTATATACAGTGTAAACATGGCTCCTCTCTATATACAGAGTAACATGGCTTCCCTCTATATACCGTGTAAACATGGCTCCCTCTATATACAGAATAACATGGCTCCCTCTATATACAGAATAACATGGCTTCCCTCTATATACCGTGTAAACATGGCTCCCTCTATATGCAGAATAACATGGCTCCCTCTATATACAGAGTAACATGGCTCCCCTCTATATACAGTGTAAACACGGCTCTGCTCTATATACAGAGTAACATGGCTCCCTCTATATACAGAGTAACATGGCTTCCCTTTATATACCATGTAAACATGGCTCCCTCTATATACAGAATAACATGGCTCCCTTTATATACAGAATAACATGGCTTCCCTCTATATACCGTGTAAACATGGCTCCCTCTATATACAGAATAACATGGCTCCCTCTATATACAGAGTAACATGGCTTCCCTCTATATACCGTGTAAACATGGCTCCCTCTATATACAGAATAACATGGTTCCCTCTATATACAGTGTAAACATGGCTCCTCTCTATATACAGAGTAACATGGCTCCCCTCTATACAGGGGCGTACCTGGAGCATTTGGCACCCGGGGCGGATGCTTTATTTGGCACCACCCTCCCCAACTTTGAAATGTAAAAAACAACTGCAATTTTTTTTAATGTATGTGTATGCAGTGTGTGTATAGTGTGTACATTGTGTGTATATTGTGTGTATAGTGTGTGTGTATAGTATGTGTATAGTGTGTGCAGTGTGTGTATAGTTAGTGCAGTGTGTGTATAGTGTATGCAGTGTGTGCAGTGTGCATGCAGTGTGTGTAGAGTGTGCATAGTGTATGCAGTGTGTGCAGTGTGTGTATAGTGTGTGCAGTGTGTGTATAGTTAGTGCAGTGTGTGTATAGTGTATGCAGTGTGTGCAGTGTGCATGCAGTGTGTGTAGAGTGTGCATAGTGTATGCAGTTTGTGCAGTGTGTGTATAGTGTATGCAGTGTGTGCAGTGTGCATGCAGTGTGTGTAGAATGTGCATAGTGTATGCAGTGTGTGCAGTGTGTGTATAGTGTGTGCAGTGTGTGTATAGAGTGTGCAGTGTGTGCATAGTGTATGCAGTGTGTGTAAAGTGTGTGTGTATAGTGTGTATGCAGTGTGTGTAGTGTGTGGATAGTGTGTGCAGTGTGTGTATTGAGTGTTCAGAGGGGCCATTCGGTACTTGCCCTGTGTGAGCGGTGATACCCCCAGATAGCTATGCCATGGAGCCTATTCATATAATGAAAGACTATGGGAAAGACTTTAGCTCCATGGCAATTGAACTGTGTGAATAGGATCTGAGCGCTATTCGGTAGTTTTGTGCGTTCAGATCCCAGCTATCTGGGGATATGTGAAATGTCTGTGTGTTATGTGTAAAAGGGGACTTTATGTATTTTAAAGTGTTTTATGTCTTTTTGCAAGCATGTGCTCAATGGAGTCTGCCTCTAGCCCTGGATAATTGGATTACTTTCCCCTTTGTCTCCAGGATAGAGGCCTCTGTAAAACCTGTTTGAGCCAGATTGATATGCTGCCAGTCAGGGGAACAAAATATACTTTTAGAACCCCTGGTCTGATTCATGCCAATTTTGAATATGTTGTTCCCCTGAATGGATTGATTATAATAATGTAAGTTTTATTCATGTACTATGTAAAATCATAAAGTCATAAAAATGTATAAAAATTTGTAAGTTTTAGCTTGGAGATAATTGAGTAGATATAGTAGGAAACTCAATTATCTCCCAAGCAGAGGGGAGGGAAACTGTGGGCTGTACTATTATGTTATTGGTTGTTTTATACCTCCCCCTGGGTGTGTTCTGTTTGTACCTGACTGTAATAAAAACCAGGCTGGGATTGCCAGCCTCAGTTCCTGTTTTACCCTCAAAGTGAAGTGTCGTCTCATTATTGGGGGAAGGATTTATTGCATGCTGTTCCAGTTGACTGCTAGGAGTGTAAGCCTATTTGTATGGTTCCTATTCAACGGTCTACAGCATTCCTATGCTTGAGAAGATTCATATGCTGCATCGGTTCGGTGATTGTGGTGTCTGCCAGAGTGCTTGGAGTCCTCAGGAAGCGCTAGGAGCATCCATTAACGGAGGTACCCAGTCGGGGTGCCAGGCGATCCGTTACAGTCCCCAAGCCCCTAGTCACACAACCAAATAAAAAAGCCCCTACCTACCCCCCTCACCCTAAAAAATAGTGAGGGGGGAATAAAATTACTACCCTGAAAAGGAAAATTCAACTTACTATTCAACGTCTTCTTTTTTCTAAAATCTTCATTTTTCAGCCCCAAAAAAGGCCAAATAAGAAGCCATCATACCCGTCGAACTTAAAAATAAAATAAAAAACCTGAGCGCAAAAAAAAATTAATCCATCTTCACCCATGGAGGGCTCCGTGTCAGTGTTTATCAGGGATCCTTAGGATAGGTGTCAATCCATATCTGCCAAGTGACCCTATGTAGGGGGAACATTCCCTATTCTGCTCTGTGTCAGTGTCTGGAGGGAGTATCTGCAGTAACACAGGGTGTCTGGAGGGAGTATCTGCAGTAACACAGGGTGTCTGGAGGGAGTATCTGCAGTAATACAGAGTGTCTGGGGGGAGTATCTGCTTGTAACATTAAAAAATAATCTAAAATTGATGCTGTCCAGTAGGTGGGAGGGTATGCTAGGGAGGGTGTGCTGCTGATTGGCTGTAATGTGTCTGCTGACTGTGAGGTACAGGGTCAAAGTTCACTCAATGATGACGAATAGGGGGCAGACCGAACACCGCATGTGTTCGCCAGCGAACCGTTCGGGACATCACTACTTCTGAACATTTAACTTTATGTAATATAATTTATGATGTACGAATTGTAATTAATTAATTAACTAACAGCTTCTAATTCTAATGTATTTTATAGAATTGTTATCTCTTATCTATATTTCATCAACTTTATTTATTTATTTCGTACATTGCATCAATGTATATGTATTATATGAACAATTCATTCTTCTTTTTTGACATTCAATTTGAAACAATATAATTTATGATGTATGGATTGTAATCAATCAATCAACTAACAACTGAGGATATATAAGCACTGCCATCTGTAGAATACTACACACATCTCTGAAGAAGTGGAGCAATTCTCTACGAAACGCGTCAGACGATACAAGACGATACACAGAACGTCCACAAAGTTACAGCAGACCGAGGTAGCAGCACAGGAGCCTAGTTAGCATTCCGGATTTCCAGGCGTCTCACAATTATCTGACGAGCAGTGCAGTTCCCCCGAAGTGAGGCTGGAGGTGGAACGCACTGTGGTACGCAAGCCGTCCTCACCGGCGATCAGAATAGAGACATTGGAGTGTAAAGTACATCTACGTCCATCCATGCCTGCAAACAAGGTTTTTGTGTAATTTTTACCTCTGAAGGTCTAAAGCTGCTATAGTGGATATATTTTTAATTTTATTTTCAATAAAACTTTAATATATACTCAGTTGTTTTTACCGATATATTTTGATATTGCTTGTGGCAGCCAGCTATTGGTACTGGTTTTGCCGTCATAATATATTACACAATATATTCATTCATTTATTTAATTTATTTATTATATTTTTTATCAGCTTCTTATTAATAGATAACTTTATCTTTCATTTTATAAACTCCATGGAAGTATAACATTTGGTAAATAACTATCCTGACCTTGGGATTTTTCTGTTTCCTAGGTTAAAGGTACACATACCATACAGATACTTGTGCAACCTGGATATTAGAGTCTTATACATCAATTTTAAAAATACATCTTTGTCTGTAAATGTATCACTAATGTGCCAGAATAGGCAACATTTTAGCAACAATTTATCTACATATTCATCATTTCAATTTATTTTAGCTCCTGGATTTTTTGCTACTATTTTTTTAGCAGCATTCCTCCTCAATATTTGTAAACAGCTGTTTATATCTACATTGATCATGAATTCAAATAATTAATATACTTTCTCTTTGATAGTAAGTTGCCATGTATGTAGTGAGCTATAACTCTCTAGATTGGTAGGGTATTGAAAAACATCAGTTGCCTGAATCCTCATGAAAGTATATGGGAATGGCAGGAATAGCTATACAGGATACTATTCCCACCGTGTGTTTTATAGTAGGGCTCCAATAGAGGTTCGATCTCTAGCCCTATTAGGTAGCCCTCAACGCAGGAGGCTTTAACTGGTACCTTAGTTCCTGCAAACCAATTAGACATTTTTTGTTAAGTTTTTCTATGCTTAATTATTTTTCTCGGATTTTTAGATACGGCCATTTGAGGTAGACTGGTTTGTTCCCTTATGGCAGTTTAAATTCAGGATTTATCCTAAATAATTGAGTCTCTGTGTTAGCCATACGTTTATTGAACCCCATGTTGCAATTCTAGTTAATATTGCACATTCACAATGTGAAACCTACAGTTCTAACAAGTCCTTTCTCTATGGGGACATTATTTTGGTTTGTTGTATATTTTCCTCCTTAGTTATATGAATTCTTCTTTTTTTTAATTTTATGAAATATGAGTATTTATTCTGTATATGCGAGTTTTTCATAACTCCTATATTAATAGTAATGCTTCACTCTAGGCCTCACTTGGGGATATTACACTTGGATGAGTGGGTACTGTAAGTTGTGTCCACTTGCTTATAAACTTTACCACACATTTATGCACTTCTTTCAGCACTTTAAAACTCTGTCCCAGATACACTGGGTTTATACTCTAAAGTTTCCAGGACTGCATGCACTTTACTTATATATTTAGTTGCACTATGATCGTTTATGATTAGGTGTTTATGCATAATGGCACATTTCCTTGTTGTCATAAGATGTATCTTGCTCGTGTGTATTCATTGGGGTTGCCATGGATTCGCGGGGACGCGGGATACCCGGAAGTGAGATGTGCTCACAGTTCAGTGAGTGCCGACCAGGAAGGGGCGTCCAGCGTCTCCGTGGTAACATAGATCACGGAGCATCACTGACTGTACCTGTCATTATTGGTGGTGTACACATGCGCAATGTGCACGGTTGGACGCGGCCGGCACCACACCTGGGGTAAGTTATGCTACTTATTCCCCTTATTTAGGTCACTGTGTTTTGAGTTTGATTTTATGCTGTCTTGAGGAAAGTCACGATCGGGGACTGAAACGTTGACTACATATGGCATCTGTTTTTTTATCTTTGATGTGAACAATAAAAGTTACATTTTAAACGGAGACTGTGAGTGCGGACCATCACTTGGAATATATATATATATATATATATATATATATATATAAAAATAAATATATATATATATATATATATATATTTATATATATATATATATATATATATATTTATATATATATATATATATATATATATATATATTTCAATAAATAAATAAATGAAATAATAAAAATGTTTTAAACAATAATATATATATTTATATACCGTATATGCAATAAAGTATTTTGATTTTATATATATATATATATATATATATATATAATACATATACATATATACATATATACATATACACACACATATATATATATATATATATATATATATATATATAATTATTTTCAATCACAATTTTTCCCCACCATAACCTATTTGGATTTTGCTTCCCAGGCACTACCAAGCCTCAATAAGCAAACCAGTAACCAACCTCATGCTGATGAGTTGCATTAACAACAAAACAGCTGTCCATGAGTGGTTCACTGTATTTGCATCTTTTCCTATATTGTGTTTCAAGCTGTTGTATTCAGCAAACACAGATTAAAAGAAAAAAGTCCCTAGTGGACTGAAATGCCGACAGTATGTAATCAACTTTTGAAGCTTGAATAAATGGCAAATTTTTGGCAACAGTATCGAGTCTTGTGAGTGCACTTCCAACAAGGTATTTTATATTTTGAGGTCGGAGTGGCACCTAGGCAATAAACAAGACTGGTAGCAGGAGTGTGGGACCCAGCGTGAATTATATATATATATATATATATATATATATATATATATTAATTACTATGTATATATGTATTATATATATATATATATTTTTTACCCTGATTGCTTTATTATTTTTTTTTAATCTTATTTGACCTGTAGGGTGACTGCCTGTCAGTTTAAGCAGTCCCCCTGCAGGCCGCCGGAGGCCTAAAATTGCTGAGGGGGGGCTGACTGGGAGGCGGATCGCGGTGGAGGTGAATACACCTTGGGCGCTGGGGCTCAAAGCCGTTAGGGCATTCTATGCTGCGGTAATGGCTTTAAAGCGCATTATAATGGGGACAGCATAGAAAGCCCCAACGGCATTAACGGAAAAATTATTTTGTGTAATTGTAAGTAGATTAAAAAGAACTAATGGGAGTGGGGCATGAGGCCTAAGATGGTTGAATGCATTTCTCTATTGTGCCTGACTTACGGAGCTAATTTGGCATTAAATACCCTGACAAATCCTTGAAAACGGCAGCAAACTGACCAAAAACTTAGCCTGCAACCTTTCATGTGAGGATCACACCGCTCCGATGCACATGATTCGATTAGTCCTGAGGCCTAACGCGACTGGAGGCCCGATGGCTGGGAGAAATGGCCAATCTTCCGTCGCAGGGTCCTCAACCTTACTGAGGACTAATTGTATATCTCACTAGTGTACCTGGCTACTACCTTCTGGTATTTTGCTACTCATTGAATGTTTCATGCTTATATCTCAATAAAACAAAGATTGACAAAAAAAATAAAATAACTAATACACAGGTAGGGACAACTAGTCTAGTGCGAAAGATTTGAAAAACTGAGTTTAAAATACCAAATAAAATCTGTCTCGATAAATATAACTCTTCAAATTTACCATTTGTTATCAATTGAAACAGGACATATCCTACTCCATTTCAGAAATGTTTTTCATCATAGATGACGCAAAACTACGGTAAAAAAATAAAATTAGAGCTTCATAGAATCTATTTACCTGCAGCAGAATGATCATTGTTAAAAACATATAAAAGCCACCAAGAGCAGGAGAAATGTAAGTTCCATCTTTTTCTGGGACTTCAAATAGAGGATGGTTCAACACAAACTTCGATGACCAGATACCATAACCTACAAAAAAGTGAAATCAATGAAAAGTATAATACGTTGCAATGATAATACATTATTTAACATGACAATGATATATTCTTGTTTGTTATACTACATTGTTTTATTTTATTTTATCCAATGCTCCCTATGCACCTTATTTTTGTATTCACTTTCCTGTGTTTAAAATTTTTAGTTGGTTGCTAAAATATGAAATTTTATGTTTCTTAAACCATGCATAATATGCATAATGTGACACATTGCCGAAGCACTGTTCGTGAGCCTCCAAGTTTATGGACTGTAGTAATGGAACGTGTTTGTTAAGTATCGATTAGTAGGAAACTTTACTTAAATAAGGCATGATTACATTTGTAATTAAATTTTTAAAGCTATGCAAACCTCAAAAATAATCACAAAAAGACTTGAGTATTAATTGCCACAAGCCTATGACACCCTAGACTCCTAAAGCACTTCAGCTTGCTGACATGGTTTATGTGTAAATAATGTGTCCTCTTTTTGGGGGGGAATCTTACAAATTTCAGGTTTCAAAATAAATGGTAACTTTTATAAATTACCCTCCACCCTTGTGGTCCAGGTAACCAAAACATATAACAAAAGAGAAACCTTATATCACTCACTTTATTATTATTTTTTGTTTAAAGTGCGAGGTTCCCAGACCTTTTCATTAACCAGGGAAGACCTAACAAATTACATTTACATGTGTGATGGTGTCAAGGCAAATATAAAAATGGTTAAATTTTCAATCAGATGTTACCTTACTTTAAAGGTTTTAACTCCTCCTCTGTAAATTGAGCTTTGATAACACACATGAGGCTCCTGCTGGATATTGATGGCTATTCACCGAGCAGGTGATAAATTCTAAATCAAATAGACCGTGCAGTACAGGAAGTTTAAACATTAGATCTCTCTCAATAAGAAGTGTTTAGAAAGGCTGACGTGCAGAGAGGTGTGAGCTTCACTAACAATGTGATTTAAATGGCAGAGAATTGCAGTGAGACTGAATGGGCATGATCTATACAACAAAAGTGCTTCATTATACTGAAGTTGTCTTGGTGCCTATAGTATCCCTTTAGAAGAGGCCAGGTGGTCCTAAAAACTATTCTAATTCTGAACTCTTTTGCCAAATCTCAATATTTATGAACCCTAATAACCCAAAATGAATAGCTGATAGCTTGAAGAGCTTCCAAAACATTGTAATTTGCTTAGCTTGCAACTAATCATGGTGCCCAGGAAAATCCAAGGCTCCAAGGCTTGCAATGTTTCTATATAAATATGCAGAAAATTACATTCTGGAAATTAAAATTACATGGATTCACTTTTTTTCCAGATCTAAAATATAAACAAATCAAATTGCCATATAAAGAACAGTTCTAAAATATAAATAATAACCTAAAGCTCCAATGAGACACATGATGAAAAGGATCCCAACGCAAAAGAAAACGTTGATGTTCATCCGCCTTTCAAGTTTGCTCCGTTTATAACGAGGACCACTGTTGTTTAACATTGCTTTCGTCTCGTGACCTTGCGCAAGAAAAAAAACACAAGAGAGCATGGATTTCAAAACATTTGAAAATGTATACATTTTGCACCACTATTCTGAAACTACATGCAATTCCATGTTATACTTAAATGTACTTCCTGGGCACAAATACTAATTTAAAGTATTTGATAAGTTTTGGCCTCATTAATATGTATTTTTTGCATGCTAAAATATTTATAGTTTTTGCTTAAAATACATTTTTGCAGAATGCTGCACGTACGCCTGTGTCTTTAGTCACACTCAATCACTAGAGAATAAGACTTGGTTATCAAAAGTTTGCAAATAGCTCAGCCACTGAATGATCTGAACAGCAAAACAAACTGCATTGATGATAGATGACATCCAGGGAGCCATATAGTAAGGATATCACTACCTGTTTTTCTGCAGTCTGGTTGTCAATTAAAAGCAGTTCACTTAGTGTTGTTGGAATGAGACTGTATACATACTTTGTATAAGGACATATTCCTGGCCCTATAGTGGTTATAGTAGGTGCAGGGGCGGGTCAGGGGTGTAGATTGTGCAGGGGAGTGTTAGAGGCTGCAGTGGATTCATTGGGAAATAGAGGCTGCAGTGGGTAGAATGGGCTGTAGTGGGTGCAGCCTCTATTTCCCAATGTAGTAAGAGTAGGGGGTAATACGGGCTTTGGTGGGTTGAAGTGTGTTAGTGGTGCAGGGTGGGTATAGGGACTGTAGTGGATGTGGTGGGACAATAGAGACTGTAGTGGGTGAAGGAGGAAATAGGGACTATAGTATGTGCAGGTGGTATTGCTGCTGCAGTGAATGCAGAGAAAGGATAGGGGCTGTAGTGAGTATAGTGGGATAAAGGCTGTAGTGGGTAGAGGGGGTTTTAATGGATGCAGAGGAGAGATGGGTTCAGAGGAGATAGGTGGCCTGGGGGCCTGCATGCACTGGAGGCCCATCTGGTGGCCCATGCATTTTGGGCTACCCGATGGGTATCGCTGAACAGAGCCCATGTAGAATCGGCAAGCTGGGAGGAAGTGAGAACTGGACAGCTTAAATAGGAGGTGCCGCGTGGAGGCAGAGGAGGAGAGCAAGATACCATCATATGGCGGCTTAGGATTGCTGCTCCTTGGTGCAGGACCGCAGGTATTATTCATATTATTCACATCCCTGCAATCAAACACACTCTTTCATTGAAACTCCAAAATTACATACAAACGCACATTTTCACTCAAACACTAATAATACACACAAATGTGCATTCACATTTAAAAACCAACACTACATCCAAAGACATGCAATCAAACGCAAACACTACGCACAAGTACACCACTGCATCTCAATGGCAAAAGTACATACAAATACACCCCTACAAGTACACACATACTCTATACAAAAACACACTTAAATTCTAACACACTGCTCACAAATCCAACCCTGCAAGGATGAGCAAATGGTAGATCCTCAACTAGCATAGCATCCTGAGAGTTGTACAATAGATGGAGATCTACCTTTTGCGCTAGAGGGAGGTCCCCCCCCCCCCCCCCCCCCCCCCCCCCCCCCAAAAAAAAAGCCACAATGACACAATGACTTAAATAACTTATACCATACAACAAAATAGAAAATATGAACAGTCAGTTGTGGTGTGCCAAAACTGACGATGCGGTAGGCCTGTAATAAAAGAGGGCAAAAAGAGTATACCATACAAGAATTATTTCACCCTACAATTTGACAAACATATAGCACATATCACATGTTCATGTTACAAAAGCTTTGCGTATTTCCTGTATTGGTTGGGGGATTGTATCTGGTATATGCTGATGCATTCCACCGTCCCAATGTCTTGATAATATGTACCGGTATGTTCCTACTGGAAGCAGTGGTGGCTTCTCCAATGCAAAGAAGTGTCCTGAGTAGTGGGATGGATTAAGGCCTAACCTTGCCAGTAATACTCTAATATAGAGCATGAATTTACTAGTGGTAAGAGCATTGCCATGTAAGGTAAACAAAGGTTGGTAAGGGGAACTAGGAACAATGGTTAGGAATTTATCTAATACCTGTACCGGGCACCATTTGTTGTCAGTAGGGTAATAGGGAATCTTTACTAGTTGATTTTTTTTGGTGTGCTTTTAGTGTGGTTGAGTGATAGTATGTAGCAATCTGGGATTTCTAAGGAACCCATAGGAAGCTAAGTAGATAGCGGCTTTAATGACATGATTACTGTGTGATTTGAAAGGGGTTGTATCTATGAGGTCTGATAATGATTGGAAGAGTTGACTAGGAATAGGTGGTATAGAAGATGGTGGTGTGGGGTTTGAATTCTTAATGCCTTTTAGTATGCTTTTGATTTAAAAACTGTGGTTGTTTGGCCAATGTGTAAGTGTTGTATTCCTGTCAGATATAATTTGATGGTGTTGTAAGAATTTTATTTTTAAGGTGGCAAAAAGAAGTGAGTGCTACAATGGTTTTTATTGAATATTTATTTACAACCTGAAAGTCAAACAAAAATCTGGGTTTTTAAATAGGCTGACAAAGTCTGATCTGGGCACACTCCAGCAGGCTATGGGAAAATTTATTTGGCAGAACAAGAAACAGAGTTTCACGAAACATTTTATACAGAGCAAAATCGAGAGGTAGTTTAGGTTTGCCAAATCTTTATTTTTATTATTTAGCGGCCTAGCTAACGCAAATAGCGTTATGGCACTCTACTCCGGAAGAGAGGAGGTGGGTAGATTTAGAGTCCTCTCTCATGGGGCCTGACATCCCCTAGTTCTTCATGTGGATCCCTAAGGCCAATAGACTGTCAACACACATCAACTGCCCAGCAATAGCGAACTCTTTGAAAATTTGGGATGCCACATCAATTAAATATGGGTTATCCCTGCAATTATCCCCGTTAGCTCCATACCTGAGAAACACTGCCTTTAGCCCAGGATTGGATGCTAGAGATTTTAAAGGCATAGAAAGCACAGGTGTCCAACGTTTATACCATCTATACGAAGGAGGCTCGCTTCTTCAGTTTGAGGAATTGAAAACCAGGGCTACTCTACGCCCTTCTGATTTATTTCGGTACCTTCAACTTAGGGATTATGCCCAGACACCGGCGGTTAAAATTAGCGCGTTGACACCACCTACTTTTTTCGAAAACATGTGCCTTAAAGAGCATTTCCCAAAAGGTCTCATTACCGCTATGTATTCGCACTTAAGTAGTTCCACGTTAGAATGGGGGGAACTCACTTACACATCCCAATGGGAAGCTGATCTTGGTGAGGAACTTGAGGAGGTGGATTGGCAGGAGATTTGGGAGGCCGCGGCTACTTCGTCTATATGTGTCTCCATGCAGGAACAAGCTTATAAGACCATGTTCAGGTGGTATACCACCCCGGTGAAACTTTGTAGAATGCACAAAATGTCTACGGATTTGTGCTGGAGAGGTTGTGGCTACAAGGGAACCTATTTACACATGTGGTGGGACTGTCCGGAGGCTCAGAAATTCTGGAAGCAGGTGGCAGAGTTACTGAAGGATATCTTTAATAGAGAGGTCAAGCTGGACGCATGGGTGTTCCTTCTGGCGAGATCTCTGGAGGACTTGTCCAGAGCAGAACAGAAGTTGATACATAAGGTAAATTTGGCAGCTAGGAGAGCCCTAGCTGCGGAGTGTACCTCCCCCAATGACGGTTGTGATGCAAAAGATTAAAGATTCATTTCTTATGGATAAATTGACAGTGAAGGTCAGAGGCACAATTGCGAAGTTTGATAAGATCTGGGCACCATGGATAGACAGTGGAGTGGGCGATTAGGAGATGGGGGGGATGGGCTCATTGCCCCATACCCCTGTCTCTATGGTAATTTTTTTGTTACCTGCTAATTCACTCCATCTCGTCTCCTTTAGTGGGACTTTGAGGATCCCGCTGGGAGGTTGGCAGTGCGCAACCGGCCCCATAGGTGCCATATCTCTCATTGCCGTTAACTACTATACAACAATTTGACCACGTACGCTGATTATCATATGTGTGGGAGGATCTATGTGACATTCCCTTTAAGTTCCCGTCCCTCCTCTCCCCCCCCCCCTTCTAGACCAATCCTTACGGTCTTTTCCTATTTTTACTTTCCTCTCTCACTTATACTTTCTCTTACTATTTTTCTCTTTTAAATCTGACTGGATTTTCCTTCATCTCTAGTCTGTCAGTGCCATCTTAGCCCTGATTGCAGGGAGTTACGAATGCCTAGAGATTATCTTAGGTTCGATAAAGCATCTATGTAGGCGAACTCGTTCTCAGTGCTGGAGATGGGTGATATCAACAAGTAGTGCATGAGTTATCTGAAGCCGTGAATTTATTCTTCCTATCAGAACGATTCATGTGATACAGCCAGTCATGTTTCTTTGTTTTACATATATCTTTAAATTAGGTGGACCACCATAAATTTATACGGACCTTCATGGTCGATATGCACTCGTCATTTCCGAAGATAACGAACGTTTTTTGGATGTACACTTGTACGAGCTTCCTTTATGTGTTGGTGCCTGAATGTGTTCAAATTGGTTTTGTATATGCTACTGTTTCTGTTGACTTTGGTGTTTAACCTTGTAATAAATAAAGAATGAAAAAAAAATAAAAAAAAAAAAATAAAAAAGAATAGGACAGAGTAGTTGGAACCCAAGCAATACTTATGAGTGTAATAGCAATGTTGTAGTACCCAGATCGTGATTGTTAAATAGCAGAAAAACCAAAACAATATGGGATACCTACCAGCCAATAGACTAGGCCTAAAATGAACCAGCAAAGTGTAAGTGGTAGTATAACCAGTAGGACCTAGTATCTAATAACATAAAAAGAAACAAAATAGGTTATCTGGGCAGTGAGGGTCAGATCGTGGATCCCAAGACAAATCTAAAAACCACTAACCGATGTGAAATCATGGGAATCGAAAGAGAGGAGATGAAAGTTAAATAGCAGAGTGACTTAAGTCTGTAATATATAATGCAACCAACATCAGAACCTCCAAGAAAGCATAACTAACTACTAATTGAAAAAATCAAAAAGGATCCTAAAGCAAGTTGGACAATTGAAACTGAGGCAACCAGAACCTATTAAAAACTTGAAAAACCCTCAGAGGCACAGCCAAAAGGAAGGTTCAAGCCCAGCAACCTATAAAATATCTTGTTACAGCATATCTAATAGGCAGAACAAAATTTAGCAACAATGCGCTACTCAATTAAATTTAAACAGAAAAGTATTTGATCAGAAATTTTAAACGTGCAGTTCTCCCCTATGGCCTCTAGAGGTCAGCAGCCTATCAAGCATATACATACAATTATGCAAATATTCGTATAGACCCTGAGAATACCTATTACTATAATAGGGCATTCGGCTGTAATTATGCGAACAGCCCCAAAGAGGAGCCCCATAACAACCGAACGCTCCATGTTTGACTGAACACTATAAAAGACATGTCGTACGAATCATAAGTAACGATCGTGCATACGAAGAAAATGGCGAATGGATGAGCGCAAACTCACCAAAGCCAAAGCATTAAAATAATTAAACAAACTACCAAGCCGTATGTTCGTATGAAAGTTAACAAAAGACTACATGAACGGCATACAAAATAGAGGTAGGTATGAGAATAGAGTTGGACCATGATGACGCTGTGTGCCCACGACAGGGTCGCAAAGGTCAACCAACTTACTGTTACTGCAGGTTTAAAACAGTTAGCGGTAGAGACCGGAGGAGAGGAGAAGTATCCCGGAGGCCGTGGACGGCTGAAAAACTTGAACCACGAACATGCAGACACTCTAAAAACAGGTAAGGTATCCATGAGGAAAGGTAAGCAAAACGGCGATCTGCTGCACCCGGAAGTCCAGGTATGCAAATCGCCAGACCAACAATCGTAATGAGGAGGGGTCTGGCAATCCTTAAGTAAGGAAAAGATATAAAGCAGGCAGCAAGATCCCCAGACCTTGAAAGTGAATAAAATACAAAAGAAAACAGCGTAAACTGCACCCAAGGTGTATGTACAGAATATTATACGTACATAGGTCTTTAAAGGATAATACACAATGAACCTCAAAAACAAAGAAACAGAGACAAAATAATAGTGCAATACAGTATAATTAAATGTGGTAGCTAGCTTAGAGCTCTGCTGTGTTGCGCATGTATGAAACAATCACTGTTTAAGGATATATGTTGGTGTATTTATCCCAGGTATTTCCCTACTTTTACCATTTTCCATCATGCCTGCTGAGTAACTACACTGATGTGAAAGAGATCAAAAGTTCCTGTGTCGCATCACTTCCTCCGTGACTCCACAGCCCCTCCGAAATCAAATGGAGCAAAACAGACATTTGTAAAAGAAGTGGGACTTCTATAACTAATTTCCCAGTGACAACCATAAACCCTGTTGTGGGAAGGACTGTAACAAAACAGAATGGAACGCAATAGCACCATTTTGGTTACGTATGTGTTCCAGCCTGACACGCACTTAGTCAATGGAGACTACCATATCTGTGAATCGCTGTGTCACTTCCGGTATGACGTCTGTGTTCCAGAATGGGTACAGCAAATTAACAAATCATCTTCACCAGGAAGCAATCTTCAATTATAGATACCCTATGTAAGCCTTGGAGAGGCAAAATGTGATAAGTGGGACCCCTTAACCCCTTAAGACCGCAGCTAAATGTACAAGTTGTGATCCAAAAAAAACGTAAACAAAACCTGGCATTTGCGCTATATGTCTGTCCAACCGTAATTCACCTCTTCCATATTAAATGCACCCACACTTATTATATATCATTTTATTCAGGGGAAACCGGGCTTTCGTTTAACATCAAATATTTAGGCATGGAACATAATTTAATATGAAAAAAATATTTAAAAAATGGGAGAAAATAAGAATTTTTTAAATTGTTTTAGTTCTACGTGACATTTTAACTGTGAATGTCAAAATACTGTTTACTTTTACTGCAATACAATACACATATTTGTATTCAGCGATGTCTCACGTGTAAAACAGTACCCCCTATGTACAGGTTTTATGGTGTTTTGGGAAGTTACAGGGTCAAATATGGCCAAAGTTAGTGTTAATATTTGAAAATGCAAAAAACTAATTTTAAAGCGAATTTTGGCCAGTGTTTGTGACTAAGTGGCTACTAAAAAAAACTGAACATACCCTATTTGCAATACCCTGGGTTGTCTACTATTGCAAATGGTATGCCATTATGGGGATAATTTTCATTCCTGGGCTACCATATGGTCTCAAAGGCAACCTGGCGAATTTTAATGTGAAAAAACTGAAACGCAAACCTTATATTTGACTCTGTAACTTTTGAAAACACCATAAAACCTGTAAATGAGGGGTACTGTTATACTCAGGAGACTTCGCTGAACACAAATATTAGTGTTTCAAAACAGTAAAACGTATCACAACAATTATATCATCAGTGTAAGTGCCATTTGTGTGTGAAAAATGCAAAAAATGTCACTGTCACTGACGATATCGTCGTTGTAATATATTTTACTGTTTTGAAACACTAATATTTGTGTTCAGCGAAGTCTTCCGAGTAAAACAGTACCCCCATGTACAGGTTTTATGGTGTCTTGGAAAGTTACAGGGTTAAATATAGTGCTAGAAAATGTAATTCCCTGAACTTTCGGCCTGGGTTGTCAGGCAGGTCCTGCAAATTTTAATTAATGAAATGACCTAATTATGTAAAATTATTACATAAATATATACGTAGAATTATTATATATATATATGTGTGTGTATATATATATATTTATATATATATATATATATATATAATTTTTTTATTATTTTTATTTATTTATAGGTATATATATATAGTTATGTATATAGATATATATATTATTTCGTTCTACATGTATTTTGATATCAATATATATATCGATTTTAAAATACAGTTAGAACGAAATGACACATGTTTATATATTTTTTATCTATTTATGTTTTATTATTTTTTTAATTAAATTTTTTAACATATTTATATATTTATTTATTTTTTATTATATATAAATATATATATAATGAAAATTATATATATATATTTAATCAATATCATTGTACGTGTATTTTGATATTAATATATATATAATTATGTATATATTAAAATTAAAATACACATAGACAGTGGATGTATATTTATGTGTATATGTGTATATGTGTATATATATACTTAGATCATATATATAATAAATATATATATGATCTAAGTATATATTATTTAATTTTACACTTATTTAACATGTTTAATTTTTTTTTCAGGCAGCAGGGGGAGTACCTGTCATTACAGGCACTCCCCCTGCTGGCATTGCTATGGACGGCTATGCCGTCCATGTGATCGCGTGGTCCTCGCAAGGACCTCGCGATCACATGGCCCTGGGGGGCCGAAGAGGACAGAGGGGGACTCCCTGGGCTCCCAGGTAAATCCCCCATACCACGATCGCCGGCATGGGATCGCCGGCGACCGGATAAGTACAAAAGATCGCAGGACGTTCTATGCCGTCCTGCAGCGTTTAGAGCCACCAAAATAAGATGGTCCTGCGGTCTTAAGGGGTTAAAGTATTTTATTACTGTTTTTATTGTTTTTTTTTGTTTGGTAAATAAATAGTTTATATTTCACTTTTATTTACCTTGTATTTATTCATTGATTGTTTCCTGGCACCATCACATCCTCAGGTGGGGATTATACCACCAACGCTGTTTATTCTAGTACTTTGGTTATACTATATACTCTGGTGAATGTTAGTACTATATTTTACTTATCCATCTGACCTTCAAATTTGTACTTACTTCACCATTGGAGTTTCCTCTTTTTACTTCCATATATGTCCTGCATACTGCACCTTATTTGAAGTACCTGGGGTAACTACACCAACATATATCCTTAGACGGGGATTGTTCCGTCCATGAGCAACACAGCAGAGCTCTAATTTAGCTCTATGAACTGTGAGAGGAAGTGACACAAGATTATCTACCACTTACACATTTAATTATACTGTATTACACTAATATTTTGTCTCTGTTGCTTTGTTTTTAAGGTTCATTGTGTATTATCCTTTGAAGACCTACAGGGAGTGCAGAATTATTAGGCAAGTTGTATTTTTGAGGATTAATTTTATTATTGAACAACAACCATGTTCTCAATGAACCCAAAAAAACTCATTAATATCAAAGCTGAATATTTTTGGTAAGTAGTTTTTAGTTTGTTTTTAGTTATAGCTATTTTAGGGGGATATCTGTGTGTGCAGGTGACTATTACTGTGCATAATTATTAGGCAACTTAACAAAAAACAAATATATACCCATTTCAAGTATTTATTTTTACCAGTGAAACCAATATAACATCTCAACATTCACAAATATACATTTCTGACATTCAAAAACAAAACAAAAACAAATCAGTGACCAATATAGCCACCTTTCTTTGCAAGGACACTCAAAAGCCTGCCATCCATGGATTCTGTCAGTGTTTTGATCTGTTCATCATCAACATTGCGTGCAGAAGCAACCACAGCCTCCCAGACACTGTTCAGAGAGGTGTACTGTTTTCCCTCCTTGTAAATCTCACATTTGATGATGGACCACAGGTTCTCAATGGGGTTCAGATCAGGTGAACAAGGAGGCCATGTCATTAGATTTTCTTCTTTTATACCCTTTCTTGCCAGCCACGCTGTGGAGTACTTGGACGCGTGTGATGGAGCATTGTCCTGCATGAAAATCATGTTTTTCTTGAAGGATGCAGACTTCTTCCTGTACCACTGCTTGAAGAAGGTGTCTTCCAGAAACTGGCAGTAGGACTGGGAGTTGAGCTTGACTCCATCCTCAACCCGAAAAGGCCCCACAAGCGCATCTTTGATGATACCAGCCCAAACCAGTACTCCACCTCCACCTTGCTGGCGTCTGAGTCGGACTGGAGGTCTCTGCCCTTTACCAATCCAGCCACGGGCCCATCCATCTGGCCCATCAAGACTCACTCTCATTTCATCAGTCCATAAAACCTTAGAAAAATCAGTCTTGAGATATTTCTTGGCCCAGTCTTGACGTTTCAGCTTGTGTGCCTTGTTCAGTGGTGGTCGTCTTTCAGCCTTTTTTACCTTGGCCATGTCTCTGAGTATTGCACACCTTGTGCTTTTGGGCACTCCAGTGATGTTGCAGCTCTGAAATATGGCCAAACTGGTGGCAAGTGGCATCTTGGCAGCTGCACGCTTGACTTTTCTCAGTTCATGGGCAGTTATTTTGCGCCTTGGCGCTTCTTGCGACCCTGTTGACTATTTTGAATGAAACGCTTGATTGTTCGATGATCACGCTTCAGAAGCTTTGCAATTTTAAGAGTGCTGCATCCCTCTGCAAGATATCTCACTATTTTTGACTTTTCTGAGCCTGTCAAGTCCTTCTTTTGACCCATTTTGCCAAAGGAAAGGAAGTTGCCTAATAATTATGCACACCTGATATAGGGTGTTGATGTCATTAGACCACACCCCTTCTCATTACAGAGATGCACATCACCTAATATGCTTAATTGGTAGTAGGCTTTCGAGCCTATACAGCTTGGAGTAAGACAACATGCATAAAGAGGATGATGTGGTCAAAATACTCATTTGCCTAATAATTCTGCACTCCCTGTATGTATGTATAATATTCTGTAGATACACCTTGGGCACGGTTTACTCTGTTTTCTCTTTTATTTTACTCCAGAATTCAAGTCAAGGCAATTTATTAAACCCACAGCCAAATCGCAATGTTTTCATCTATATAGTCTTTTTCAAGCTTGACAAAGACCATATAGGTCAAAATATTGCGATTTGGCTGTGGGTTTGATAACTTGCCTTTTCGTGAATTCTGAAGTGCCTGGACCTTCGTACATTTGGATTTTATTTCAAACACAATTAATTTCAAAATTCAGTCACTTTACAGAATAGTAATTTTAGTCCCAAATTGGACTTCCATCAGGATAAGCATTAAATAGGCATACAAACACACGTGCAAACAGCTCCCAATCATAAGTCTGAAGCAATCAACAACAGTGCATTGGGTCCCACACCAGCAAACCCCACATACAGTGCCTTGCAAAAGTATTCACCCCCTTGGCATTTTTTGTGTTTTGTTGCTTCACAACCTGGAATTAACATGGATTGTTTGAGGATTTGCATCATTTCATTTACAGAACATGCCCACAACTTGAAGATGTTTTTTTTTTTTTTGTGAAAAACAACAAATAGGACAAAATAACAGAAGTTGGATGGCTTGCGCTTGTGAACAGCAATCTTTAAGTCTAACCACAGATATTCAATTGGATTGAGGTCTGGGCTTTGACTAGGCCATTCCAACACATTTACATGTTTCCCCTTAAACCACTCAAGTGTTGCTTTAGCAGTGTGTTTGGGGTCATTGTCCTGCTGGAAGGTGTACCTCCATTCTAGCCTCAAATCACGCACAGAGTGGTAAAGGTTTTGCTCAAGAATATCCCTGTATTTAGCACCATCCATCTTTCCCTCAACTCTGACCAGTTTCCCAGTCCCGGCTGCTGAAAAACATCCCCACAGCATGATGCTGCCACCACCATGTTTCACTGTGGATGGTGTTCTTTCGGTTATGTGATGTGTTGGGTTTGCGCCAGACAAAGCGTTTTCTTTAATGGCCGAAAAGTTAAATTTTAGTCTCATCAGACCAGAGCACCATCCTCCATACCTTTTGGGAGTCTCCCACATACCTTTTCGCAAACTCAAAATGTGCCATTTTGTTTTTTGCTGAAAGTAATGGATTTCTTCTGGCCACTCTGCAATAAAGCCTAACTCTATGGAGCGTACGGCTTATTGTCGTCCTATGTACAGATACTCCAGTCTATGCTGTGGAACTCTGCAGCTCCCCCAGGGTTACCTTAGGTCTCTGTGCTGCCTCTCTGATTAATGTCCTCCTTGCCCGGTCCGTGAGTTTTGGTGGGCAGTTGTCTCTTGGCAGGTTTGCTGTTGTGCCATATTCTTTCCATTTAGTTATGATAGATTTGATGGTGCTCCTGGGGATCATCAAAGATTTGGATATTTTTTTATAACCTAAACCTAACTTGTACTTCTCAACAACACTGTCCCTTACTTATTTAGAAAGTTAATTGGTCTTCATGGCAGTGTTTGGCTAGTGGTGCCTCTTGCTTAGGTGTTGCAGTCTCTGGGGCCTTTCAAAAAAGGTGTGTATATGTAATGACAGATCATGTGACACTTAGATTGCACACAGGTGAACATTATTTCACTAATTATGTGACTTCTGAAGGTAAGTGGTTGCACCAGAGCTTTTTATGGGCTTCATAACAAACGGGGTGAATACATACGCACATGCCAATTTTCTGTTTTCTATTTCTAAAAAATAGTGTTATGTATATATTTCTCATTTCACTTCACCAACTTAGACTATTATGTTCTGATCAATCACATAAAATTCAGATTAATAAAACATTGAACTTAAGGCTGTAATGTAACAAAATAGGTAAAGAGTCAAGGGGAACCACATACACTAAACTTTATCTATTGCAAACATAAAAAAAAAAAAATATCTCCGTGTGAAAGGAGAGATACTAAGAAACAAAACTTTCAATTGAAAGATGATAGTACAGGGGTAGGCAACCTACGGCACTAGTGCCATGCACGGCACTTGAGGTGTCTTTCCACAGCACTCAAGGCTGCTAGAGCCAAACAGGCTCTGGCCTATCAGGAGTCTCAGTGAAACTTCAGATATCTGCTAATACGAAGAGGACAATACTCAATTTATGCATTGCAGAACGTATGGGAAGTGATCTCAGATCAGTTCCTCCAAGCACTTGTGAATGAGAATCCACACTGTAGTAGAGCAGCCTGCAGCTGCTGTTGCAACTCCTGTCCTTGACCTGTACCTGGCCAGCCTGGTCCCCACTGGAACCCAGGGAAGCCACCCACACTGCTAGATATACACAGACCTGCAGAATAAGCCTTCCCCTCATACACATAATAAGAACAGCCCACACACAAACATACACACAATCCCCACAAACGCAACACCACTAACAATCCACATACATGCACACAATCCCACATGCAGCCTCTCACATGCAATACCCCAAACAGCCCCCACACATACACACACACAACCCAACACACAATGTGACATATCCATCCACACACAATTCCCCAAGCAGCCCTCATACACAGCCCACATTCATATGTATCATACACAATACCATAAACTAACTACTAATGAACATATACAATATAATAGCCAGTGGCGTACTAAGGGGGGGGGAGGAGTGCATGACCCTGGTTGGGGGGTGCATGACCCTGGTGTGGGGGCTGTGTGAGCTGTGGCCGCACAGTGCCCCATGGTAGTTAGGGTGCCGGGCGGCCAGAACAGCTCACACACGCAAGGAGCAGCTGAACTGGCCGCACAGAAGGAAATTGGGGGCGGAGCTAAGCAGAATCAGGGGCGTGGTCAAATTGTCAGTGGGGGCGGGGCTTGATAGGCCCTTACCCGCTGCTGTTACTGCTGCACATGGAGGTGCAGCAAGAAGGAATCCCTGCCTCTCCACCTAACAGGTTTCAGGAGAACTCCAGTGAATCCACTCCTCCTCCAGCTCCTGTCTGTAAGTTACAGACTGTGTCTGTAAAACTGTCTTCCTGTAACTGTGTTTGTGTGTGTGTGTCTGCATGCCTGTAACTGTGTTTGTGTGTGCGTGTCTGCATGCCTGTAACTGTGTTTGTGTGTGTGTGTGACTGCATGCCTGTAACTGTGTGTGTGCGTGTGTGTCAGTGTGTGTGACTGCATGCCTGTAACTGTGTTTGTGTGTGTCTGCATGCCTGTAACTGTGTATGTGTGTGTCTGTCTGCATGCCTGTAACTGTGTATGTGTGTGTGTGTGTGTGTGTGTGCATGCCTGTAACTGTGTTTGTGTGTGTGTGTCTGCATGCCTCTAACTGTGTTTGTGTTTGTGTGTGTGTGTGTGTCTGCATGCCTCTAACTGTGTTTGTGTTTGTGTGTGTGTGTGTGTCTGCATGCCTGTAACTGTGTTTGTGTGTGTGTGTGTGTGTCTGCATGCCTGTAACTGTGTTTGTGTGTGTGTGTGTCTGCATGCCTGTAACTGTGTATGTGTGTGTCTGCATGCCTGTAACTGTATGTGTGTGTGTGACTGCATGCCTGTAACTGTGTTTGTGTGAGTGTGTGTCTGCATGCCTGTAACTGTATTTGTGTGTGTGTGTGTGTCTGCATGCCTGTAACTGTATTTGTGTGTGTGTGTGTGTGTGACTGCATGCCTGTAACTATGTATGTGTGACTGCTTGCCTATAACTGTGTATGTGTGTGTGTGTGTGTGTGTGTGTGACTGCATGCCTGTAACTGTGTGTGTGTGACTGTCTGCCTGTAACTGTGTATGTGTGTGTGTGACTGCATACCTGTAACTGTGTGTGTGTGTCTGTCTGTCTGCCTGTAACGGTGTGTGTGTGTGTGTGTCTGCCTGTGACTGTGTGATGTTGCCTGTAACTGTGTGTGTGACTGTAACTGTGTATGTGTGTGTGACTCTCTGCCTGTGACTGTGTGTGTGTGCCAAGCCCAGGATCCGCCCCGGGTGCCAAATGCTCTAGGTACACCCCTGATAATAGCTCATATACGCACAAATTCAATGATACAAAGCAATTACAGTATAAATAACACAAGCAGAATACGGCAGCATACACACCTCAATTAAAAAAAAATAGGATCGGCACGCAACAGGACATCGCAATCCTATATCGGCACAGTACTACTTGCCTACCCCTGTGATAGTATATATCAAGTAACAGTGATAGTTAGAAATGTTAACAACCAGTGATATGAGTCACACATAAACCCAATACAAAAGCCAAATGTTACTGTGAGATGTCTCTCAGGTACATCAGCCCTGCTGTAAAGTAAACTGCTGTGTCTATATAGCACAAAAAAACAAAAACAAAAAAACACTACATGGATATATCTATTTACAATCATGGAACAGTGATTTGTATGGACACATTTTAACCACAATAGTAAGATACACATGTGACAAACAATCCTTCCCACGTATGTTTGCCACGGACTCCTGGAGGAGTGTAGAAGCCGGCCTCCTGCTCACTGACTATGGTCCAGGTCTGGGCCACCGTTTGGGAGTTGCTGTCAGGATCGGGACAGGGATCCAACACGCAGAGTACAAAGCGTAGTAGGTACGTATACCGGACCTTAGAATGGCCGGACTTAACGTAAGGAGTAAGTAGAGAATGGTCAGAGACAAGCCGAGGTCGAGGGAACGAGAAGACAGGTAAGCGAGAGACAAGCCGGGTCAAAGGATAACAGAGATAAGCAGAGTAATACAAACAAGCCGGGTCAGAACCAAAGAGACAATAGACATACAAGAGCACTGAGTGACTAGACTGGCTAGAACCACGACAGGGCAATGAGCAAATGCGGGAAGCTCTATTAAATACCCCGGTTCTAGGAGGTAATCACACCCCCGACGAGTCCTGGTTCGTGTTCAGGGTTTGAGTGACAGGTCGAGCAGGCTTGGCGTCATGACGTCGGCTACTGAGCGTCACGTCATAAAAGGGCGTGGATCCCTCGCGGCCGACGTGTAACCGACCGGAGGAACCGCGAGGAACGGAGGAAACAGCCCTTCTGAACGGGAAAACGTCTAAGTCTCTCCTCTTATCAGAGGTAGAGACTACAGGTACCCTGACAGTACCCCCCCTCTCAGAAACGCCCACCGGGCGGAAGCAACCGGGACGAGATGGAAAGCGGGAGTGAAAAGCCCTGCGGAGGCGAGGAGCATGTACATCCTCCTGAGGTACCCAAGTCCTCTCCTCAGGACCATATCCATTCCAGTCGACAAGATACTGTAACCTCCCTCGAGAAATTCGAGAATCGATGATGGAGTTGATCTCGTATTCCTCCTGACCCTCAACCTGAACAGAGCGAGGGGAGGAAACAGCGGAGGAAAATCTGTTGCAAATTAACAGTTTCAGCAAAGAAACATGAAAAGAATTAGGGATGCGTAAGGCAGATGGAAGTACTAGGCGATACGCAACCGGGTTAATACGAGTCAGGACCCTGTAAGGACCAATGTAACAAGGAGCGAATTTCATAGAAGGAACCTTTAAACGAATGTTTTTTGTACTCAACCATACCCTATCACCAGGAACAAAAACAGGAGTCGCCCTTCTGCGTTTATCAGCGTGTTTCTTGAACAACATGGAATTATGTAGGAGAATTTGTCGAGTCTGATCCCACAACTTCTTCAGATTGGCAACATGAACATCAACCGACGGTACCCCTTGGGAAGAAGAGACCGAAGGAAGAACGGAAGGATGAAAGCCATAATTCATGAAAAAGGGGCTAGAACGAGTGGAATCACAAACAAGATTATTGTGTGCGAACTCTGCCCAAGGAATCAAACCGACCCAATCGTCCTGATGTTCGGAAACAAAACAACGCAAATATTGTTTAATTTTTTGATTGGTACGTTCAGCAGCTCCGTTAGACTGAGGGTGATAAGCAGAAGAAAAATTCAATTTGATGCCTAATTGAGAACAGAAGGATCTCCAGAAACGTGAAACAAATTGGGAACCTCTATCAGAAATAATTTCGGAAGGTATCCCATGTAAACGAAAAATTTCTTTAGCGAATATCTCCGCCAATTCAGGAGAAGTCGGAAGTTTAGGTAAAGGCACAAAATGAGCCATCTTAGTAAACCTATCGACTACAGTGAGAATAACAGTCTGTCTTTTAGAAATAGGCAAATCGGAGCCTGGCAGCCATCCTGTTCAGACGCCATCTAAACTTGCTCTCCCATAGCCAGAAACAATCCGTCGAATATCCCCTACACCAAGCACCATCAAACAGCGAAAAATACCTGACGTTGATTAGCGTTCCTTGCTGCATCGATTGATGCCTTTTTTCCAACCACCCAAGCAGCACAGGCAACGGCGCAAATCCGCGGCCTACCGCGCATCGCCCATCCAGAGCCTGGAGGCCTACCTAGACGGGAGCCTACTAGGGTACCACGCACCCAACCTGAACCCGGACACCACGGGTATGGGCCGCCGATCAAACAAACCTGCAACAAGCGCGACCACCCAAGCCAGGGATATTGGCGAGATGTGGCTCCGACCGGTACAAACCGAAACGGCGCGCACCACACACCGCCCTCCTCCCGAGCAACCGTCCGAGCCTGACCGCGAGGAGCCGAGTACAAACAGGACTCCCCTGGCGGAGCACACACCACCGCAAGGGGCCCAGGACGACTCGGCCCCCACGACTAAAGGCGACTTGAAAACCCTATGGACCAACATACAACAGCTGCTGGCGGCTGATGTCGCTATAGTCAAAAAAGACATACAGTCGGTCACAGAGAGAGTGACAACAGTGGAAGCTGATATTACCACCGTACAGGACACCGTGTCCTCCCTCCAGGACTCGATTCAACGCCTACAGGCAGAGCAACATGTACTCGCAGGCCAAATTATGTCATTGGAAGACAAACAACGCCGGAACCATATCAAAATCCGGGGCATCCCAATCGCTGTCACGACAGAGGAACTGCCGCAATATGTAAAACGGCTACTTACAACACTGCTAGCCGCTAAAAAGATAACCCCGGACGGGATTTACAGAGTGACCAGCTCTACCCGCATACCACCCAACATGCCAAGGGATGTTATCATGCGCCTGGCGACAACATCAGACAAGATCCAAATAATGACCGCTATAAAAGGCAAAACACCTCTGGCCTTTGAGGGCTCTCAGCTCTCTTTTTTCCAGGATGTCACAAGAGCCACATTGTTAAGGAGAAAGTCATTCGAACCGGTGACAACGTCCCTGCGCAAGGCCGGCATCGCTTACAGATGGGGAAACACAGGCGCACTACTTGTCCACCACAACGGGACAGCACACCATCTCACAAACCCAACCGGAGCGCCCACCTTCCTGCGGACACTGGGACTACAATCCCCACAACTCACCTCCATGACCACGAGCCAACCAGAAAACTGGGAACAGGACGACGGCTCCACACACGACCAATCAACCACCGAGTCACCAACACCTACCACCTGACCCCGACCAGGGACTGAAACCAGGGGTAACGCTCACTACAGAGCAGGGACTGCCAGTGTGAAAACCTGATACCCGTGAGAGAGATGAGGTATCCCCCAATGAACACTCACACCCGTGACTTTGTCCACATATAAATAGCACTGCTGCATTTCCCTGGTTTTCTTTTTCTTTCCCTTATTTTTCTTATTTTTCCAAGTTCTCTCTTTATCACAATGTTTTCATGTTTTGCTATACTGTATACGAGCCTCGGGGCTCCAATGCAATTATTCTTTTCTTACCTTGCAATGATAATCCATATGTATTGGCTCAGCACGTATTCATCCTCTACACATATGTCACTGAGGCACATCTAGACTGCAGCGACACACGATAGAGAGTTTATAGGCGCTTATTGTAGAATCTAGCCACTCCGCTTAACTCCCCCCCCCCTCATCCCCAGGGTTACAGGGGACACACAAGATGCCACACAGGGTGCATCGCTCTCCGGAACCACTTCCACACTAGCCAGACCACGAAAATCTACTATGTTCCGCTAGCGAGCACGCACGAGCATCCAAACCCACATACCTGCACTAACCTGGATTACATTCATACCACCCACACACCTGGAGTATCCCCTAGGGAAAGTTAATACACCTTACCAGACCAACCACAACACTACTCACCCTGGGCATGTCACTATACCTATTTGTTAAGAGAAAATGTGCTTACAAACTTGAAATATGAACGCTAACGCTAAACCATGTACCTGCTTGCTCCCATTTTACAAACTTGCTCTGAACTGTATTTTGTACCCATGTTCTACCAAGCACAAAAAAATAAAGAATTAAAAAAAAAAATAAGAAATAGGCAAATCAACAATAAAGTCCATGGCCAAACAGGACCATGGTCTCTCTGGAATGCCCAAGGGCTGTAATAGACCACATGGAAGAGTATGAGGTTGCTTAGTCTTAGTACAGATCTCACACACTGCAATGAAATCCTTAATATCCTTTCGTAAAGAAGGCCACCAGAAATCTTTAGAGATTAAGGAATATGTCTTGCGAATACCAGGATGACCCGCCACCTTACTCTCGTGAAAACACTGTAAGAGCTCTCGTTGGAGTTCAGGAGGAACGAAGTGTCTTGCCACAGGAGTCTGCCTAGGTGCCAGATGTTGCAACTTCATGATTTGGTCAAGCAGTGGAGAATGAATCTTAAGACTTGTGTTGGCGATAATATTGCACTTGGGAACTATAGAGGATAAAACTGGCTCCGATACAGTAGAAGGTTCATATTGGCGAGACAAAGCATCGGCTTTAGAATTCTTAGAACCAGGTCTATAAGTGAGTACGTAATTGAAATGGGTGAGAAATAAAGACCAACGAGCTTGCCTGGAGGACAATCGCTTGGCCTCCCCAATATAGGACAAGTTCTTGTGGTCCGTCAAAATAGTAACAGGATGTAAGGTCCCTTCCAATAAATGTCTCCACTCCTTTAAAGCCATGATAACTGCTAGTAGTTCCCTGTCACCAATGTCATATCTGCTCTCCGGGCCAGATAGCTTTTTGGAAAAAAAAACACGTGGATGTAATGGTTTATCCACACCTAACCTTTGGGACAGGATAGCGCCTACACCTGTCTCTGAGGCGTCTACTTCGAGTAGGAAAGGCAGAGTAGTATCAGGGTGAACTAAAATTGGTGCAGAAGCAAAAAGTTCTTTGAGAGTTTTGAAAGCAAGAAGTGCTTCAGTAGACCAATTCTTAGTGTCAGCCCCCTGTCTGGTCATATTGGTGATAGGAGCAATGATTGACGAGTAACCCTTAATGAAGCGCCTATAATAATTGGAGAATCCAATAAACCTCTGAATGGCCTTGAGACCCTTAGGTAAGGACCACTCTAAAATGGACTGGAGTTTATCCGGATCCATCTTAAACCCTTCCCCAGAAATCACATAACCAAGAAAGTTAGTCTGAGACTGATCAAAACTACATTTCTCCAGTTTGCAGTACAAGCCATGTTGAAGAAGTTTGCGCAAAACCCTTCTGACTTGTCTGTGGTGAGTCTCAATGTCCCTAGAATGTATAAGTATATCATCCAGGTATACAATAACACAGTCATGTTGAAATTCCCTAAGAACTTCATTGATCAAGTCCTGAAATACTGCCGGCGCATTGCAGAGACCAAAAGGCATTACGGTATACTCGTACTGCCCATATCGAGTGTTGAACGCCGTCATCCACTCGTGACCCTGCTGAATCCTCACCAAGTTATATGCCCCTCTGAGATCTAACTTGGTGAAAATCTTGGAACCCTTTAAACGATCAAAGAGCTCGGTAATCAAAGGAATCGGGTAGGCATTTCTAACGGTTATTTTGTTCAAACCTCGGTAGTCAATGCAAGGTCTCAGCGTACCATCCTTCTTTTTAACAAAAAAAAACCCAGCCCCGGCAGGGGAGGAGGATCTCCTAATGAATCCTTTGTCTAGATTTTCACGAATATACTCCTCTAGGACTAAGTTCTCTTTAGTAGACAAAGGGTATACATTGCCCCTGGGAGGCATAGTACCAGGGAGTAGATTAATCTTACAATCAAAGGTCCTGTGTGGAGGTAAAGTATCGGCCTTCTGTTTGTCAAATACCGCCTTTAAGTCCAGGTACAGTGGCGGTATTTGTACTTCTGTAGAGTCGGTAGACTGAGTGGGAGTATTAACTATGCAAAGCGGTGAGACTTTCTGTAGACACTTCTCCTGACAATTCTGACCCCATGAGATTATCTCCCCTAATTCCCAATCAATAATAGGGTTATGTCTCTTTAACCAAGAATACCCCAGGACTATGGGAACAGAAGGAGATGAAATGAGTAACAGAGATATGTCTTCCTCGTGTAAAATACCAACAGTTAAGTTAACGGGTATGGTTTCACGAAAAATCACAGGCTCAACTAAAGGTCTACCATCTATGGCCTCAACGGCCAAGGGCGTCTCCCTTAACTGAGATGGAATAGTGTGTTTAGTGACAAAAACTTGGTCGATAAAGCTCTCAGCAGCTCCGGAATCTATCAATGCCACAGTCTCTACTACTCCCCTCTCCCAAGTTAAGGAAACGGGTAGCAGAAGCCTATGATCTTAATAATTATGAGTAGAGGACAAAATAGAAACACCCAAGGCCTGTCCTCTAGAGAAACTTAGGTGCGAGCGTTTCCCGATCGATTAGGACAATTTAGGCGTAAGTGACCTCTGACTCCACAGTACATACACAGCCCCTCCCTTCTCCTGTACTGTCTCTCCTCTTCTGAGAGATGAGTATTGCCTATCTGCATAGGTTCTGGAAAAGGTAAGGTTTTGGTCTCAGGACTTAGAAATGAGGGAGCTAGTTTGAAGGAAGGTCTACAGGTTCTATCTCGAGTGTTCTGCCTCTCTCTTAAGCGTTCATCAATGCGAGAGATAAAAGAAATTAAATCCTCCAAATTCTCAGGAAGCTCTCTAGTAGCAACCTCATCAAGTATTACATCTGATAATCCGTTTAAAAATACGTCTATATAAGCCTGTTCATTCCACTTAACTTCTGCCGCCAAGGACCTGAACTCTAGTGCATAATCCACAAGTGTTCGGTTATCTTGTCTAAGGCGCAACAGTAATCTGGCTGCATTGACCTTTCTACCAGGAGGGTCAAAAGTTCTTCTAAAAGCAGCTACAAAGGCATTATAATTATATACTAACGGGTTATCGTTTTCCCACAACGGATTGGCCCATCTCAGAGCTTTCTCAACGAGTAAAGTGATAATAAATCCGACCTTCGCCCTATCTGTAGGATAGGAACGGGGTTGTAATTCGAAGTGGATACTGATTTGGTTTAAAAAACCTCGACACTTCTCAGGAGAACCACCATAACGTACAGGTGGGGTAATACGGGAGAAGGCACCTACAGTGGCTACCTCTAAACCTGAACTTACAGAAGAGATAGAATTATTACGCATCTCTTCTGGTGGATTATTAGGACGAGATAATAACGCCTGTAGCGCTAAGGCCATCTGATCCATTCTGTGTTCCATGGCGTCAAACCTAGGATCGGAAGGACCAAGCTGACTACTTGTACCTGCAGGATCCATTGGCCCTGTCGTAATGTCAGGATCGGGACAGGGATCCAACACGCAGAGTACAAAGCGTAGTAGGTACGTATACCGGACCTTAGAATGGCCGAACTTAACGTAAGGAGTAAGTAGAGAATGGTCAGAGACAAGCCGAGGTCGAGGGAACGAGAAGACAGGTAAGCGAGAGACAAGCCGGGTCAAAGGATAACAGAGATAAGCAGAGTAATACAAACAAGCCGGGTCAGAACCAAAGAGACAATAGACATACAAGAGCACTGAGTGACTAGACTGGCTAGAACCACGACAGGGCAATGAGCAAATGCGGGAAGCTCTATTAAATACCCCGGTTCTAGGAGGTAATCACACCCCCGACGAGTCCTGGTTCGTGTTCAGGGTTTGAGTGACAGGTCGAGCAGGCTTGGCGTCATGACGTCGGCTACTGAGCGTCACGTCATAAAAGGGCGTGGATCCCTCGCGGCCGACGTGTAACCGACCGGAGGAACCGCGAGGAACGGAGGAAACAGCCCTTCTGAACGGGAAAACGTCTAAGTCTCTCCTCTTATCAGAGGTAGAGACTACAGGTACCCTGACAGTTGCCCCGCCCAGCCACCATTAGTAGCTTTCCCTTGGTGCCCCTGGTTCGGCACTTTCCTTTATGTGAATAGAACCGAATGCTGGCTCTCTGGTGGCCGTTTGCATGAACCAAACCCATGAAAAGTCCCAGCGGTACTTAGTCGCAATAGCTATGGAACTAAATTTGGCATGAGGACTTTGTGGGTTCCCGGTTACCTCAGCGGGACATAGCCTCAAATGTTATGGAACTGTTTTCGGCATGAGGTGACCGTGCCGTTCCCAGACAACTTGGTTCGCGGTTCTGAACCACTTTGGAGTGAAGGTGCCTGAGACTAAGGGGAACAAACGCTACCTAAGAGCCAGGCGAAGCATACCATATTGCGGCTGAAGGAGCTGCAGAAAGTTGACCGGCAAAAGCATCAAACGCCATGGAAGTATTTTGGGCATAGGACCACGTGTGCGGATGGTCAAAACTTTAACACGGTGGCGTTTCCCCTACAATATATAGATCTGAGCGCTATTTGTGGAACTTGGACGGTCAGATCAGGGCTATTTAACAATGTATTATTTGTGGGGTTATTTTATGTTTTTACTATGTTTTGGGGTATTTTTATGTTTTATATTTTTATGTTTGCCTCTCTGTTCCTGGGAGATAATTAGCTTACTGGTCTTTAACCCCTTAAGGACGCAAGACGGTTCAGGACCGTCATCGGCATTTTTGCGTTGCCGGCCGACGACGGTCCTGAACCGTCCTAAATTTAAAATGTACTTACCCGATCGCCGTCGTTACCCCGGCGGCGATCGGCGTTGCTCCCGTTGTGGGGAGACTGCCTGCAGCCCAGACAGTCTCCCCATGGCGGATTAGGACCCCTGGGGCCATGTGATCGCCCAACAGGGCGACCACATGGTCACAATAGGTGTCCTAGTCTCTGCCTGCAGGGGGACTGTCTGTGCTGACAGGCAGTCTCCCTGCAACTGTAAAATCATAAAAAAATTTAAAGTGAAAGGTAATAAAAAAAAAATATTATTATATATGTGTATATATATATGATATATAGACATATATTATACCTATATAATATATGTCTATATATCATATATATATAATGTCATGCTAAGTGTATTTTTATATTAATATGTACATATATTAATATAAAAATACACTTATAATTAATTTACACACGTATATATATAATATATATAATAACTATATATATATTGTATATATATATATATTATTATAAAATACGAATAATAAATAATTTAAATTAAATTAAAAAAATTAAAAATAATAATAAAAATTAAAAAAAAATTATATATCTATACGAAATGTTATTCTAACTGTATTTTGATATTAATATATATATATTTATATCAAAATACACTTAGAATGAAATTGTATATATATCTATGTATATATAAATAAATAAAAAGAATACGAACTATTCATATGTCCATATACAAAATGACATAAATAATTATATAAATATACACGTAGACTTCAAATATATAAATATGCATATATATTTAAATTCTACGTGCGTATTTATGTAATATTTTTACATAATTAAGTTATTTTATTGATTGCAATTTAAGGGACCTGCCTGCCAACCCAGGCCAAAAGTCTAGAGAATTTAATTTGCTAGCACTGTATTTTACCCTGTAACGTTCTACGACACCCTAAAACCTGTACATGGGGGGTACTGTTTTACTCGGGAGACTTTGCTGAACACAAATATTAGTGATTCAAAACAGTAAAACATATCACAGCGATGATATTGTCAGTGAAAGTGACTTTTTTTGCATTTTTCACACATAAACAGCACGTTTACTGATGATATAATTGTTGTGATACATTTTCCAGTTTTGAAACACTAATATTTGTGTTCAGCAAAGTCTCCTGAGTATAACAGTACCCCCCATGTACAGGTTTTATAGCGTTTTTGAAAGTTACAGGGTCAAATATATGGGTCAAATATTTTTACATTGAAAATGACCAGGTTGGTTACATTGCCTTTGAGAGCGTATGGTAGCCCAGGAATGAGAATTACCCCCATGATGGCATACCATTTGCGAAAGAAGACAACCCAAGGTATTGCAAATGGGGTATGACCAGTCTTTTTTAGTAACCACTTGGTCACAAACACTGGCCAAAATTAGCGTTCAATTTAGTTTTTTACTTTTTTCACACACAAACAAATATGAACGCTAACTTTGGCCAGTGTTTGCGACTAAGTGGCTACTAAAAAAGTCTGGACATACCCCATATTGAATACCCTGGGTTGTCTACTTTAAAAAAAATATGTACATGTGGGGTGTTATTCAGCGATTTATGACAGATAATAGTGTTACAATGTCACTATTGATACATTTTAAAAATATATGTTTTGAAACCGCAATATCCTACTTGTACTTATAGCCCTATAACATGCAAAAAAATAGCAAAAAGCATGTAAACACTGGGTATTTTTAAACTCAGGACAAAATTTTGAATCTATTTAGCAGTTTTTTTCATTCGCTTTTGTAGATGAATAAAAGATTTTTCACATAAAAGTCAAAAAACATGTATTTTTTTTTCAATTTTTCATCATATTTTTTCATTTTTTAAAAATTAAATTACATGAGATTATATAAATAATGGTATGTAAAGAAAGCCCCTTTTGTCCTGAAAAAAACAATATATAATTTGTATATGAACAGTAAATGAAAGAGCGGAAAATTACAGCTAAACACAAACACCACAAAAGTGTAAAAAGATGCCTGGTCGCAAATGTACAACATCGCAAAAAAAGTCCAGTCCTTAAGGGGTTAACACAAATTTTCCCCATGGCCAGAGATTCCTGGGAGGGGCTTGTGATGAAGACAATGAAGACCCCCTGATTGGGGTCTATGTATAAAAAGGCTATGTTTGGATGCATTTAACCAGTTGTACTCTCAGAACTATGTGTTGCCTAGTTACTGGGAGGGGAAGGGCTATAATCATTGCTCAGCACCTTGTTCCAGCTCATGGAGGATTCTGCGGGGAAAGTCCTTGTAAGGACTAGAGCTCCCAGGACTATGTGTCGTCCAGTCCCTGGGAGGGAATAGAGCTAGTACCCTATCCTGTTCCAGGACGGAGAGGCTCCAGGAGGACCCCAGTCAAGCCACGACAACTGGGGCAGAAGCGATGAGGTTTTCCCCTATTCCAGCTAGCAAGCGGTCCTTGGCGGAGGTACCCAGCCTGGTTACAGGGAGCTCCCCTACAACACATGTGTTCAATATCCCACATTTATAACTTAAAATAATTCTTTAAGACATGAGTTTTTATGAATTCTGTTTTGTACCTGCATACACCACAACACCAATGGCTTCCTCTGTGTTACGTATAGTACAACCTCGGAGAAGTAAACTTTCATTTCCAAATCCTGTCCGTTGAACATTAGGGTGTTGCCTTTAAGAGTAAAAATAAAATAAATTTCATCATTAATTAATATTTATATAAAACTTGATTTCTCATGAATTATATGTTGTTAAGAATTTTACAGAGAAACACATTTTCTATTTGGGTATCTTTTGGGTAAAGAGAGACATTTTAATAGGTACAGGAATATTGACCCTGTATCTTATTATTATCTATTTAATAAATTGATCTATTGTTTGCTAAGGGCACTGATCTTATAGGGATACTATAGGCACCAAAACAACGTTATGAAGCAGCTTTGGTGTATAGTGCATGCCCCTGTAGTCTCACTGCTCAAATCTCTGCCAATGGCTGATGACTTAACCCCTTAAAGACACATGACATGTGTGACATGTCATGATTCCCTTTTATTCCAGAAGTTTGGTCCTTAAGGGGTTAAATAATAGCAGATCACATATATTCTTGATAAGAGTCAATCCTTGGTATCGTGATAGTGGAATAAGAATTCAATTATGATTAATTAGAGAGAAAGAGCACTGGGTGTTTTTTGTACCTCTATGCCCCTTTCAATATTGCCAGTTAAACAATTGGCTATAAAAAAAAAAAAAAAAAGGCTTATCCAGTGGTGAAGTTAAACATTCTTTCACCCATGGCAAAGACTCAGTTGGGTGTCCCTTGTTTTGTCTTTCAAGTGCACGCAGCCGGTGCACGCTGATTAGTGAGATTCCAGCATGCACCTTCCAGCCAGCTTTCCTGGTCAGGAGTGGACTGATCACTTGGGAAAATCTGTCATGGACCGAGGACCCAAGGTAGTCAGGGGCCTGGCTGGCTGCACAGCCATGCTCTGGCTGGGGAGATCAGATCAGAGATCTCCACAGCCAGAAAAAGCTAAAATTGTAGATTTTACAGTGATAGGTTGCTCCTGCAACCTATCACACTCTAAGTATTCCCCCTCTGACTCCCCTCCACCCCCACCTTCTGAGACCTGGCAGTGATCCTGCTGCTCCTGCCAGGTCTCCTCCAAGTCTGGCTGTGTGGAGCTCCGTGTGAGGGGAAGAGGTGGGGAAGTTACTTCACTTCCTGCCCTCTCCTGCAGAATATGCTGAGACTTGGCAGACAGCAGGTATGTAAACGTTTTTTTAGCTACTATCCCCCCTTCACCCATCCCAGCCACCTATGCCCCCATTCACCCATCTCAGCCACTATGCCAACCATTACCTATCCCAAACTCTATGCCCCCTTTCACCCATACCAGCCACTTATGCCTCCCTTTACCTATTCCAGCACCTATTCCCCCTTCACCCACCTATACCCCATTTACCCATCCCAACCCCTTGCTTCGCTTTCACCCATCCCAGTCTATATGCCTCCTTTAAACATTCCAGACTCTATGTGCCCCTTTCACCCATACCAGCCACATATGCCCCATTCACCCATCGCAACCCTTATGCCTCACTTTACCCATCCTACCCCTATTCCCCCTTTCACTCATCCCAGTCCCTATACCCCCTTCACCCACCACAGTCCATATGGCCCTTTATCAACCACAGCCCATATGCCCCCTTTATCTATCTGAGTCCCAATGTCCCCTTACCCATTACAGCCCCTATGAACCCTGCACCATTTTTCCCATCTGCACCCATCGCAGACCCTATAACCCCTTTACCCATCCGTCCGTCTTTACCCACTTCAGTCATATCCCTCTCATTCCTATCCCTTCCTGCACCCACTAGAGCCCCCATCCCTCTCATCCCTATCCCTTTCTGCACTCACTACAGCCCCTATCCCTCACTGCACTCACTACAGCACCTATACCTCCCAGCACCTGATTATGCCCCTACCACTTCTGTACCCCCATACAGCCACTGTCCCCGCATGCACACACTACCGTCTCTATGCCCCTCTGCACGTACTACAGTCCATATGCCCCCCCCCACCCACAAGGAACTTCACTGTATGCACATAATCCTACAAGCAGCATTCCCACAAATTAAATACCACATGCAGCCTTCCTTCACACACATCACAATAGGCTTTCCCATCATTGCAATACTGCATACAGCCTCCTTATACACACAAACACAATTATTACAATTACTTATATAGCACCAATATATTCTGCAGCACAGTACAATAGTGTGGCGTGAATTGCCTTGTTTCTTTTGCGTGTGGATGTGCCTACTATGATGTGTGTTTCCCCTCTTTCCTATTCCTTTTTCTACAATTTTTCCTATAAAATCCTGCACTACACCTTTTGATCGACCGGGGGAGCTCCAGCGCACGGAGACCCATGCTCGGGACCACCCCAGCACCTAAGTTAGAATGCTTACTTAGAATGTTCACACCTCGCTAACAAGGTGTGAAAACCCCAGACTGCAAGGAAATGAGTGGCGTGTGCTTCCCTTGGGTGGCCGCCGATTTGTATTACCGAATGCCCACCATGGGGGGCATTCGTCTCCCGAACAGTACAGGACCACCATGATACTCCAATTAGAACGTTCACAGCTCGCTAACGAGGTGTGAAAAATGCAGACATCAGGGGAACGAGCGGCGCATGCTGCCCCTGGGTGGCCGCCGGTTCGTATTACTGAAAGCCCGGTGTCATGAATCACCCTACCCGCTCCCAACGGAGCTATAATCACTCCCCCCCTTCCCTTGTCCTACCCGTAGTCCCTCATCCCTGTCCCTCACCTGGGAGCTACGAGGTTACGCTCGTGGCTGCCCAGGAGAGGGACGCGCACCAACCCAAAGGGTCCCTGGGGTTGTGAGTCAGTATCACGACCGCAGGGCTCCCGCTGGCCGCATGGAAGTCCGTGTCGACCAATGGGAGAGGGAGCGCCCATTCAAACTGGGTTCCCGCCACTCTCCTGGTTGGTCGGCACGAATAAAGTGCTGATTGGTCACCGCAGGGAGCGAGCGACCAATCTGAGGAGGAGCGTTAGTTCAAACAGGGTTTCATGCACTTCCATCTGATTGGGCTGTGAAACCCCCATCCTCCTCAAGCACGGATTGGAGCAGCCGAGTTTTGCACCCTTCGGATTGGGTGGCAAAACTCCTTCCTCCCCCTAATGCTGATGGGCACGTTTTTCACCGGACTAAACAAAGCAATCACCATGGAACTGATTCCGGGGATGTACAGAGCCTTGAGCCCCAAACTTCCGATGCGGATATCTCCGGCTCTGTACATCCGATCACCCCACTTTTTGCAGGGATCCTAGATGGGACCCGGGGGTATTCCCCCATGTAAAATATAACCCTTTACACCCTCCCTGTCCTGGGGTGCCGAGCCCCAAAGTTCACCCCCCTGTATGTGAAGTGTACTCGTGCGTGTCCCTGTGTCCTGTTAGTATCTCCCAAAACGGGAGATGGTTATCTGTTCCCCAGCCCCCTCCTGTATGTGTTTTGTGTTGTGCTGGATGGAGACCCCCTGCGGGGGTCTGTGCATAAAAAGCTGTGTGCCCAATAAACATTGTCAAACGTTGTATCTGGGAACTGTGTCCCGTCCTGTTACTGGGGAAATGGGTCTGACCTACTCTAACCAAAGGGGATATCCAGCCTGGTTATCCAGGTCCCGCTACAAATAGGTAAAACATGACAAATTATTCATTCTAACTCAACACGTTGACATACAGGAACACAACATCACAAGCAGCATGCCACACACACAACCACACAAGTAGCCTCCAAACACATGTGGAGGACGCTGCTTGTGATGTCACCAACAAACACAGAGGATTTTTAATTAAAAGTGCTTTATTTCTTTATTTAATGGAGGTGGGCATGAGGCATGCCAGTAAGGGTTACTCCATTCAAAAAATAGTTTTTATTAAAACACTGTTTTGGTTAGATTAACCCCTTTTGTGGCAGCCCTGCATTTGTGGGAGTCATGACTCTGTGGCTCTCACACAGCCATCCTTGGTGCTGGGTAGCGTGCACATAATATCTGTGTGAGAGCTGCACAACGACCTTGCACCAGGAGGGGGGTTCTTGATCTCCTACTAACCGAGGGAGTTGTCAGTCCGCCCCTTTTCCTGGTAGCCACCTGTGATGAATTGCACTTCGCCACTGGGTTTTGGAGAGGCCTGCTTGCCAGCCTCTTGCCCTGTGAATGTGGCCCCTGGGATGTATTGCTGCTTAAAAGCACTTTTTGGGCATATTGGATTCTAACACATTGTTTCTGCCCCTTTAAATACAATTGGAGAGGATTTGCACTTTCGAAGTGGCACTTTTCGAAATGGCCATTTTAATTCAGTCGAACGCGTTCAGCAGTGTTTGGTCGTCGAGTTCATAAAACTCAAATCGGACACGCAACGGCATGAACACCGCTGAACTTTACCTTCTCCTGGCTTCGACACAGAAATTGAAATGCGTTTGACAATTCGAACGCCACTTTAATTTTGAGTAATTGCATGAACTGCCCCATTCGTGCATTCGAACAGAACTTAATATATTTTAACTATTGGAAATAGACTGGCCGCACAGCCAAATTCTCCGGAACTGTTTTGAGCATGAAAATGTGCGTGCGGTTGGTCAAATGTAACTTCCATGGAACTTTTGAACCCATGCTCTGAGCTGGGTGATTTTTGGATATGTTGTTCACCCAGATCAGGGCTATAACATGGGGATATGTTGTATTTTGGGGTACATTTTGGAGTTTGTAAAAATTTATGTTTTTTCTGCCTGTGGATAATTAAGTTATTCCATTAGCTAGCTTAATTATATCACAGGCCGAGGGGAGGGCTTGCTGACTGTATGTGGGAGTGTTATGTATGTACTATGTTAATTATTGTTCCTATTGGTTTGGTGACTTTGTGTCCTGTGCTCCACAAGGTCCACGTGGGTGGTAACCTTGTGGGGAAAATGTGTATAAAAGAAATGCCTTTGTGCTCATTAAACCAGAGATCTTCTTAACCCTCAATACGTAGCCTTGTCTCGTTATTTTTGTAAGGAACTGCTATATTCACACTGGGGATTGCTATACTTTGTATACTCCCCAGGGCTCTAATCACTTAGCTCTTTTAAGAGCTGTTCCTGTAACGCTCTCCTGGAGGTACACGGTCCTGGATGTCAGAGGTTGATCCAGGGTGGAAGGAAGACGGCGAGATTCCACGGTCTCAGCTAGAAAGTGTCCGTCAATGGAAGTGCCCAGTCGGGGTGCGAGGTGATCCATTACAGTGGTGGCAATGATGGCTTTCAAGTGCGAGGAGCAGCATCCTGGAGACACCAAGCAAAAATTATGCATCGCTATGAGGATGACGCTTACATTGAGGAGGGAAAGAGGCGGCTAGCCAGGTATGGCCCAGATCCTCTGGCAGTGATGATCGAACTAATCATGCAAGAATTGGATGAGGAGAACCCCCACACGGTCCTGGATGTCAGAGGTTGAAGGAAGGGTGGAAGGAAGATTCCAGTTAAGCTACGGCGTTTGTGGAGTCTGCAGTGGTTGTGGTGTCCGGTGCGGTGTTTATAGTCCTCGGCTCAGCTAGGAAGCGTCCTTCAACGGAGGTGCCCAGTCGGGGTGCAAGGTGATCCGCTACACCACCAAGATTGACAAATTCTAGTTACCTATTTAGAGGAGATCTTTTAGAAGGATTTTCAGATGGATTGCCTGTGCTGAGCCCTAGGTGATACTGTATGTGTATCATTTATCGCCAAATGCAGAGCCTGTAGGTTTGCCGAATTAACAGGAGAGCCATCACCATACCCAGATTACCTATAAGAACTGGCTCTGATTATCAAAAGATCTCCCTGCACAGCCCTTTAGAAATCCTTCCCTGGTGGTCCAAGGTTCCTCGTATTATTGCCCCCCTTCCTGCTCAGGAGGTAAGCAGAACAGATTTGGGGGGCAAATATGATACATATTTATATATGTGTATCCCTTAGCCTTGGGCTGGGGGGTGCATCTTTTAAGTATGTTTAGTTTGTTCATATCTATATTGATTATTTTGCTCTTAATAGCAAGTCAACCTTCTTTCCATCCACTCTCTGAGAGTTATAAACCCTGTCATATTTGGCAAATTGATTATCAATATCTTTGCTAATCATCTGTGTCTTGTTTGGCTCTTCAGCTTAAATATTGCGTGGCCCAGTGACATCACAATGCCTCACCCATATGATCTGCCATATGAACTAATGCCAGTGCTGCACACAGTGTGTGTTTACATTAAAAAGCCTGCAGGAACAGGTTATAGACACCAGAACCACTTCATTAAGCTGCAGTGGTTCTGGGGACTAAAGTGTCCCTTTAATGTGAGGTAAATTAGAGATTAGTGTCACTACACCCTGTTCCAAATTATTATGCAAATTATATTTTTCTTATTTACCTAAATAATTGATGAAAATAACAGTCAGCATAATTCTCATGTTATCAACTATTAAGAGTACAATTCAAATGTTTTTTGAACAAACCTCCAAATGATAACAGTATTTTTTTTGAACATAAAAAAAACTTACAATGCACTGTTCCAAATTATTACACACAGTAAGTTTCAAAACACTTTATAGGTTGTTAAGAACTGAGAATTGTAATTTGTTGTGTTTGCAGCATATTCACTGAAATCAAAAGCTATTTCAATCAAACTTAGAACAACAGTTTAACTTTTCAAACATTTTAACAGGTCACGTTACATTTTAACATAGGACCCCTTATTTGATAGCAGCTTCACAAGTCTTGCATCCATTGAACTTGTGAGGTTTTGGACAGTTTCTGCTTGAGTTTGTTTGCAAGATGTGAGAATAGCCTCCCAGAGCTGCTGTTTGGATCTTTTGCTTGAGGATGCTCCAAAGGTTCTCAATAGGATTGAGGTCAGGGGAGGATGGGAGGCCACACCATGACTTTCTCTCCTTTGATCCCAATAGCAGCCATTGATGCAGAGGTATTATTTGCAGCATGAGATGGTGCATTGTCATGCATGAAGATGATTTTATTACAGAAAGCATAGTTCTTTCTTCTGTAACAGGGAAGAAAGTGGTCAGTCAGAAACGCCACATACTTTGCAGAGGTCATCTTTACACCTTCGGGGACCCTAAAGGGGCCAACCAGGTTTCTTCCCATGATTCCGGCCCAAAACATGACTCCACCAGTGCCTTGCTGACGTTGCAGCCTTGTTGCAACAGGGTGGCCGTCCACCAACCATCCACTACTCCATCCATCTGGACCATCCAGGGTTGCACGACACTCATCAGTGAACAGGACTGTTTGAAAATTAGTCTTCATGTATTTTTCTGCCCAATGCAGCCATTTCTGCTTGTGAGCATTGGTTAGTGGTGGTCTAATAGAAGGTTTATGCACAGTTGCAAGACTCTGGAGGACACTACACCTTGATGTCTGTGGGACTCCAGAGGCACCAGCAGCTTCAAATATCTGTTTGCTGCTATGTAATGGTATTTTAGCAGCTGCTCTCTTGATCCAAGGCATGGATCTGGCAGAAATCTTCCTCAATGTGCCTTTATCTGCACGAACCCATCTGTGCTCTGAATCAGCCACAAATCTCTTAATAGTGCGATAATCACTCTTAAGTTTTCGTGAAATATCTAATGTTTTCATACCTCGTCCAAGGCATTAAACTATTTCACTCTTTTCGGCAGCAGAGAGATCCCTTTTCTTCCCCATATTGCATGGAAATAGGGCTCTGCTTAATAATGTGGAACACCCTCCTTTAGTAGTTTTTCCTTAAATTGGGCTCGCCTGGCATTCTAATTATCACAGGTGTCAGAGATTGTTTTCAGTGATCAAAAGAGCCCTAAGACACAATGCCATCCATGAGTTAAACTGAAAAACAAAATATTTAATCTTTGTGACACTTAAATAGAATTTGCATAATAATTTGGAACAGGGTGTAATAATATACTAGATTGCCTACTTACAACCAGATGAGGATGGTGATGGGCTCTTGCTGCAGTTTGGCTCCACTGGTCTGGTGTAGAACTGGATCTCTGGAGGCTGTTTGTAACTGTGGTGTGACAGACCTCTCTGTCTTTGGATTACTTTTATTTCACCTTGGTTCGTCCGTTTGTTCGGTAATTACCACTTGTCCGTATGACCCCATGTGTTATTCCCTGCATATGAAAAACTACCGAACGGCAGGCTGCTTGTTAACCTCTTGCCCTCATTAGAACGTTGTGGTTAACCACAGACACTTTCCACTCTCGAATGATCAGCTGGGTGGTTGTCGTTCGTATGAATGAACACGTGGCGGCCGCCATCTTGGCTAGTCGAATGCCCAGCGGTGTTCATCGTCAAACCTACGGAACTAAAATCAGACTATTTCATCGAACATCGCTGAAGCCGCCAAACCCTCTTTGTTCTGTTCCCGGTTCATATGAATGCCGTGCCGTTCGGTACATTGACTATATGAACAGAGCTACCCCAGATAGCCATCCCATAGAGCCCATTCGTTTGACGAACGCACTCTGTACAAGAATTTAGCTTCATGGCGATTGAACTGTGTATATGGAATCTGAGCACTATTCGGTGATATTGATCTAAGCTATCTGGGGATATACGTTGAATGTGGAGGTTCTGATCGGTAGTTTGGGAATTATATATGTTTATGTATTTTTTTGTGCCTGTAAAATGGAGGTTATGCTCTATCCCTGGAGATAATTGAGTGACTTCTAGCATTTAACTCAATTATCTCCAATATAGAGATGAGGGTTTGTAATGTGCCTGTGGGAGTGTTTATCACTGTATAGGTTTCTGATTGGTCACTGTATGAACTTGTCCCAGTCTTCCACCAGGTCCCTATGGGAGTGTCCCTGGGTGGAAGACCTGCATAAAAGACGGGCATTAAGCCCACATTAAACAGATTCCTGCTTGACCCTCAATACAGAGCCTCGTCTCGTACTTGGGGGGGGATTATTTGTGTGTTTTCCTGTTCGGCGCTTAGGAGTGTTCGGTAGCTGACCTTGCATTTGGAAAGGGAACATCTTTGGCGGCGTTAACCCCTTCTATACCCAGAGTGCCATTACATGTGGTCACAAAATTCAATGTTCTGGGAGAACGGGAAGCAGCTCCATTTTTTGGGGCCCCTTACACAGCTCAAGGTCTGGGCCCCAGGGCCTGACAGTGAGTATGCCCATAAGACCCACCCATAAGTCCAGCTACATGTTCCACCCAGGGCCAGTGCAAAGATTTTTGCCGCCCTAGGCAAAAGAAAAATATCAATGCCCCACCCATATGATCTGCCATATGAACTAATGCCAGTGCTGCACACTGTATGTGTTTATATTAAAAAGCCTGCAGGGACAGGCTATAGACACCATAACCACTTCATTAACCCCTTAAGGACCAAACTTCTGGAATAAAAGGGAATCATGACATGTCACACACGTCATGTGTCCTTAAGGGGTTAAGCTGCAGTGGTTCTGGGGATTATAGTTTCCCTTTAATGTGAGGTAAATTAGAAATTAAGGTCAATAATAATATACTAGATTGCCTACTTACAACCAGATGAGGGTGGTGATGGGCTCTGGCTGCAGTTTGGCTACACTCCTCTGGTGTAGAACAGGATCTCTGGAGGCTGTTTGTAACTGTGAGATTCAATGTTCTGGGAGAATGGGAAGCAGTTCCATTTATCAGGGCCCCTTACACAGCTCAAGGTTTGGGCCCCAGGGCCTAATGGTGAGTATGCCCATAAGGCCCACTCATAAGTCCACATACATGTTCCACCCATGAGCTCGCTCACAGAGAGTGGAGTGTGTAGTGAATGTGTTATTGTAGAGGATCTAATGTGTGTCCTTATGGCATGTAGTGTATAGGGATGCCAGTTTTTTGTAGGTGATGCAGAGTGTGTGTGTAGTGGAAGCAGCGTGTTTTTGTGTAAGGGATAGAAAGCAGTGTGTGTTTGTGTATAAGGGATGTATGTATGTGTGTTTCTCTGTGTGTAAGGGAAGCATGTTTTGTTTCTGTGTGTGTAGGGATGCATTGTGTGTTTCTGAGTAAGTATAGTGATGCATTGTATGTGTGTGTGTGTGTGTGTGTGTGTGTGTAGTGTGAAAGAGCTCCCTGTCCTGCCCCCTGTCATATAGAGCTCTCCCTTCCGTCCCTTAGAGATCTCCCCTGTCCCTTAGTGGTCTCTACTCTCCCTCCCCCCACCTCCCTTAGTGGTCTCCCTTTCTCCCTGACTTTCCATTAGTGGTCTCATGTCTCCCCCTTAGTGGTCTCTGCTCTCCTCTGCGCCCCCCCTTTCCATTAGTGGTCTCCCCCCCACCCTTAGTGGTCTCTTCTCATTCCCCTTTCCATTAGTGGTCTCTCCCACCCTCCCCTAGTGGTCTATCCTCCACCCCCCTCCCTCCCTTAGTGGACTCTGCTCTCCTCACCCCCTCCCTTAGTGGTCTCTCCAACACCCCCCTCCTTTAGTGGTCTCTCCCTCCTCAACCCCCATGTTCTCCTCATCCCCCCCGTGTTCTCCTCTTCTCCCCCCGTGTTCTCCTCTTCTCCCCCCGTGTTCTCCTCTTCTCCCCCCGTGTTCTCCTCTTCTCCCCCCGTGTTCTCCTCTTCTCCCCCGTGTTCTCCTCTTCTCCCCCGTGTTTCCTCCTCTTCTCCCCCGTGTTTCCTCCTCTTCTCTCCCCCCATGTTTCCTCCTCTTCCCCCCCATGTTTCCTCCTCTTCTCTCCCCTGTGTTTCCTCTTCTTCCCCCCCCGTATTTTCCTCCTCTTCTCCCCCCTGTGTTTTCCTCTTCTTCTCCCCCCCTGTGTTTTCCTCTTCTTCTCCCCCCCTGTGTTTTCCTCTTCTTCTCCCCACCCCTCCTTGTGTTCTTCTCACCTTCCCTTCCCTGTGTGTAGCATGGGTGGCTGAGCTCCTTTATGGTCCGCGGTACATGAGCTTCTGTTTCCTGTACCTGGCCAGACTGATAGGAAGTGCACACTGTGCGTGCACTTTCTGTCAGTTCGGATGGGTACCGCGGACCGGAGAGGAGCTCAGCCACCCACGCTACACACAGGGAAGGGAAGGTGAGGAGAGAGGCAGTGCTGCAGCTGCCTGAGGCTCTCTATAGTATTTAACCCCTTAAGGACACATGACATGTGTGACATGTCATGATTCCCTTTTATTCCAGAAGTTTGGTCCTTAAGGGGTTAAAGGACCGTCGATGGGAGCGCAGGGCGCCCGTTCCTATATGGCGCCCTAGTTCGCCTTATAGGAAGCGCCGGCCCTGGTTCCACCCATGAGTTCACTCACACAGAGTGGAGTGTGTAGGGGATGTGTTATTGTAGAGGATCTAATATGTGTGCTTATAGAATGTAGTGTATAGGGATACCAGTTTGTGTAGGTGATGCAGGGTGTTTGTGTGTAGTGGAAGCAATGTGTTTTTGTGTAAGGGATAGAAAGCAGTGTGTGTTTGTGTATAGGGATATATTGTGTGTTTCTGGTTGTGTGTAAGGGATGCATTGTGTGAATCTGTGTTTGTATGCATAAGGGATGCAAGGTGTATTTATGTGTATGTAAGGGATGCAGTGTGTGTATCTGTAAGGGGTGCATTGAGTGTGTGTAAGAGATGCATTGTGTATCTGTGTGTGTGTGTGTAATTGAAGCAGTGTGTGTTTGCATCTGTGTGTACGGGATGCATTGTGTGTTTCTGTGTATGTGTGCAAAGGATGCATTGTCTTTATGTTTAAGGGTTGCATTGTGTGTGTGTAATAGATGCATTGTGTGTTTCTCTGTGTGTAAGGGAAGCATGTTGTGTTTCTGTGTGTGTAGGGATGCATTGTGCATTTCTGAGTATGTATAGGGATGCATTGTGTGTATGTGCGTAGTGTGAAAGAGCTCCCTGTCCTGCTCCCTGTCCTATAGAGCTCTCCCTTCCGTCCCTTAGAGATCTCCCCTGCCCCTTAGTGGTCTCTCCTCTCCTCCCCTGTCCCTTAGTGGTCTCTACTCTCTTCACCCCCCTCCCCCCACCTCCGTTAGTGGTCTCCCCCATGCTTAGTGGTCTCTTCTCACCCCCCCCCCCCTTTCCATTAGTGGTCTCTCCTCTCCCCCCACCCTCCCCTACTGGTCTCTCCTCCACCCCCCTCCCTCCCTTAGTGGTCCCTGCTCTCCCCCTACTCTCCCTTAGTGGTCTCTCCTTACCCCCTCCCCTAGTGGTCTCTCCACCACCCCCCCCCCCTCCTTTAGTGGTCTCTCCCTCCCCCACATTCTCCTAATCTTCCCCCTGTGTTCTCATTTCCCGTGTTCTCCTCTTCTTCCCACCCTGTGTTTCTATTCTCTCCCCTTCCGTGTGTTCTCCTCTTCCTCTCCCCCCTATGTTTTCCTCTTCTTCTCCCCCCTCCCTATGTTTCCTCTTCTTCTCCCCCCTCCCTGTGTTTTCCTCTTCTTCTCCCCCTCCCTGTGTTTTCCTCTTCTTCTCACCCCTCCCTGTGTTTTCCTCTTCTTCCCCCCTCCCTGTGTTTTCCTCTTCTTCCCCCCCTCCCTGTGTTTTCCTCTTCTTCCCCCCCTGTGTTTTCCTCTTCTTCCCCCTCCCTGTGTGTTCTCCTCTTCTTCCCCCCGTGTTCTCCTCTTCTTCCCCCCCGTGTTCTCCTCTTCTCCCCCCGTGTTCTCCTCTTCTTCCCCCCGTGTTCTCCTCTTCTTCCCCATGTGTTCTCCTCTTCTTCCCCCCTGTGTTCTCCTCTTCTCCTCCCCCCCTGTGTTCTCCTCTTCTTCCCCCCCTGTGTTCTCCTCTTCTTCCTCCCCTGTGTTCTTCTCTTCTTCCCCCCCTGTGTTCTCCTCTTCTTCCCCCCATGTTCTCCTCTTCTTCCCCCCCTGTGTTCTCCTCTTCTTCCCCCCCTGTGTTCTCCTCTTCTTCCCCCCATGTTCTCCTCTTCTTCTCCCCGCTCCCTGTGTTTTCCTCTTCTTCTCCCCCCTCCCTGTGTGTTCCTCTTCTTCCCCCTCCCTGTGTGTTCCTCTTCTTCCCCCTCCCTGTGTGTTCCTCTTCTTCCCCCTCCCTGTGTGTTCTTCTCTTCTTCCCCCCGTGTTCTCCTCTTCTTCCCCCCCTGTGTTCTCCTCTTCTTCCCCCCTGTGTTCTCCTCTTCTTCCCCCCATGTTCTCCTCTTCTTCTCCCCCCTCCCTGTGTTTTCCTCTTCTTCTCCCCCCTCCCTGTGTGTTCCTCTTCTTCCCCCTCCCTGTGTGTTCCTCTTCTTCACCCTCCCTGTGTGTTCTTCTCTTCTTCCCCCCGTGTTCTCCTCTTCTCCCCCGTGTCCTCCTCTTCTTCCCCCCGTGTTCTCCTCCTCTTCCCCCCGTGTTCTCCTCTTCTTCCCCCCTCTGTGTTCTCCTCTTCTTCCCCCCTGTGTTCTCCTCTTCTCCCCCGTGTGTTCTCCTCTTCTCCCCCGTGTGTTCTCCTCTTCTTCCCCCGTGTTCTCCTCTTCTCCCCCCCTGTGTTCTCCTCTTCTCCCCCCCCTGTGTTCTCCTCTTCTTCCCCCCTGTGTTCTCCTCTTCTTCCCCCCCGTGTTCTCCTCTTCTCCCCCCTGTGTTCTCCTCTTCTCCCCCCCGTGTTCTCCTCTTCTTCCCCCCCTGTGTTCTCCTCTTCTTCCACCCAGTGTTTTCCTCTTCTCCCCCCCTGTGTTCTCCTCTTCTTACCCCCCTGTGTTCTCCTCTTCTTCCCCCCCGTGTTCTCCTCTTCTCCCCCCCGTGTTCTCCTCTTCTCCCCCCCTGTGTTCTCCTCTTCTTCCCCCCCTGTGTTCTCCTCTTCTTCCCCCCCCTGTGTTCTCCTCTTCTCCCCCCCTGTGTTCTCCTCTTCTCCCCCCCGTGTTCTCCTCTTCTTCCCCCCTGTGTTCTCCTCTTCTTCCCCCCGTGTTTTCCTCTTCTTCCACCCCCTGTGTTCTCCTCTTCTTACCCCCCCGTGTTCTCCTCTTCTTACCCCCCTGTGTTCTCCTCTTCTTCCCCCCCTGTGTTCTCCTCTTCTTCCCCCGTGTTCTTTCCCCCCCCCTACCTGTGTTCTCTTCTCCCCCCTCCCTGTGTTCTCCTCTTCTTCCCCCCCATGTTTTCATCTTCTTCTCCCCCCTTCAGCCACCCACGCTACACACAGGGAAGGGAAGGTGAGGAGAGAGACAGTGTTTTAGCCGCTCTCTATAGAGTGCTCAGGCGGCTGCAGCATTTAAAGGGCTGGCAATGGGAGCGCAGGACACACCCTCCTATATGGCGCCCTAGTTCACCTTATAGGAAGTGCCGGCCCTGCGCGTGGCTATCAAACACATATCCTAAATTTGTTCCCTGAGTGGTAAGGTCACTAGGAAAATTTTGGTATGTTTTCCTACATTAATTGCAATCTTTATGACTCTTTTCCTACTTTATATGATGATTTTGATTCTTACTAGATAGCTAAATTCCAAGAAGGTCTCCATCTTCTCTTTCTCCCTCAGGATATGCAGGAAATTTTAACAGGTTCTTCTGATGATGGCTGACAAGATCTTTTAAGCCTAATAAGGGTCCAGGTCTGGATTTGTTTATGGCTCCCTAATATAAGGAATTTTGTTTTATAACGAAAAATAAGTTGCTTAATCGCAACAACAACAAACTAGGTAGCACTGTGAAATGTTTATCAGCAGTTGCTAAGGCCAGTAAACTATTGTCATGCATAAAGGGGACAATCCTTCTCAGGATTAAATATAATTTTACCTCTTTATATATCAATGGTAAAATCATACTTTGAATATGCTGTGTAATTTTAGACACCTGTTCTAAAGAAGACTAGGCACTAGAAAAAGTGCAGAGGTGGGCTAAGAAATTCATAAAAGGAATGGAAGATTTTAGTTATGAAGAAAGGTTAATACATTTAAATTTGTTTAGTTTAGAAAGACTGTACCTCAGGAGGATATGATAGCATTATAAAAATAAAATTATAGGAAATAAGTGTTGGAGCAGTTATAATAAAATAGGTAAATTAGGGTTGAGTGAACATGTAGCTCAAATTGAGTTTTGTTTTGGTTCAGAATTGAGGATTAAACAGGAAGAGAAGGCCAATGAAACATTGTATAGTGTATACTCACATGTAACCTTTGAACTTGTTGAGAATATTATTAGGTGATTCACAGACAATTGTGTTTTTGAATGATTCTGGGCTAAATGGAGATTCCTGGAAAACACAAGGAATTAAAGAAAAGCTAAATGTTAATTGATTTTTTTTAGACAGTAAAAACATGTCTAGTTGAAAAATTGCTGCATGTGATAAGATATATAAAAAAATATAAGCTTGCAGATAAATTTTACAGCAAGACAGAAGGCTTCATATTTACTTTCTGACATCTCCAGCAGCAAAGAAACATTTAATATAGTTAGTTAAAAACAACCAAGCAGGTTAATATATATAAACCCTTAACTAGACCCTACTACTTCCTCTTTCTTTGCTGCTACCTCCAGATGAGCACCATCAATTTTAGAGCTATCTCTAACCGGTTTGGTATTTTGTGCTCTGTATTTTATTTCTTGTCTCTATTTTCTTTTTTTTTTATTACATGCCAAGTTGTGTTATCTGGCTGTGGTTTAAATTCTTGGGGTTTGAGCACTCCATATACTATTTTCCCCCTCGGGCTTCCGAGTTCTGCATTTGCCAGCGTCTATCTGCTTGATGGCCCAGCAATCGATTTGTTTGCAGCTCGCTTTAGTGCTCCTTCCAGGTTCACCATTCTTTGGTGTCCGGCATGCTCTGCACCCTTCTCCCTATTGTTCTGGCATGTGGTTTGTGGCCTACCAGTATCCTTACAGTTTCTCACAGTGCTGCTGGCTCTCCCCTTTTCCTCCACAGGTCCTCTCTGTTTGGTTCCTACATTTCATGGTCCATATCTACGGTTTTGTACTCTTATCTAGCCTATAGGCTTTGTGATCATTGATAACTGAGCTGCATCAGTTGTGTCACTCCCCATATAGTGGGATACTGTTTTATTTTTATACACATGTGGTTTCGGCCCAACTGAGACCTATTTTTTCATGTCCTTTGAGCTCTGTACCCTGGTAGGCCCTGGACTTATTCTGGATGACCCCCAGTTGTATTGCCCTGTTGTTTTTGCCGTCTTCCTGACTGGCTGCACTCCACTCTGACTCACCTTCTCAGGCACCATCCCAGAAACCTCCCATTACCCCAGGAAGTGAGAGCTCTGATTCAGGCAGCTCCCACCATTCTGTTACATAGAAACATAGAATATCCTAGCACATAAGAACCATTCGGCCCATCTAGTCTGCCCAATTTTCTAAATACTTTAATTAGTCCCTGGTCTTATATTATAGCTAGGATAGCCTTATGCCTATCCCACACATGCTTAAATTCCTTCACTGTGTTAACCTCTACCACTTCAGTAATACTTCCTGATATTTTTAAACCTTTGTTTTAGATCAAACCAAGTGTTTGATTATCTGAGTATCTGCTCCTGTCCAAATTAAATAGAACATGTGCACGCTCTGAAGTAAATCACACTGAGACACCAAGTTTCAGCTTAATGAAAGACTATGGAATGTTTAATCAGGTGGGCCCCTTATAAAGGCAGAAATACATAATATGCAAAACAAGAGATAACAAAGAGAATACATCTTTAATTGGGAAAGTGTTAAATGTCTTATCTAATGCCCTTCCTCCAAAGTGTGATGCCACCAGCATACTGGGTGAGGCCCTGGCAGAAGACGCCATCTTAGTACATGACATTCTTTAGACAATGGGAGGGGTGCTCAGTAGCCATTTTGAGCAGTTAATGAACACAGAAAGGGAGGGAGTGCTCTATGCTATAGCAGCCATTTTAAGTAAACAGACATTTTACTAACATTAATTTCTATCCATAACACCTTTGCCCCTCTAATTTAAGACTATGTCCTCTTGTTGTGGTAGTTTTTCTTCTTTTAAATATAGTCTCATCATTTACTGTGTTGATTCCCTTTATGTATTTAAATATTTCTATCATAACCCACCTGTCGTGTCTTTCCTCCAAGCTATACATGTTAAGATCCTTTAACCTTTCCTTGTAAGTTTTATCCTGTGATCCATAAACTGGTTTAGAAGCCCTTCTCTGAACTCTCTCCAAAGTATCAATATCCTTCTGGAGATACGGTCTCCAGTACTGCGTACAATACTCCAAATGAGGTCTTACCAGTGTTTTGTACAATGGCATGAGCACTTTCCTCTTTCTACTGCTCATACCTCTCCCTATACAACCAAGCATTGTGCTAGCATTTCCTGCTGTTCTATTACATTGTCTGCCGACCTTTAAGTCATCTAAAATAATTACCTCTAAATACCTTTCCTCAGATGTTGAGGTTAGGACTATCAAATATTCTGTACTCTGCCCTGGGGTTTTTACGTCCAAGATGCATTATCTTGCACTTATCCACATTAAGTGTCAGCTGCCACAGCTCTGACCATTTTTCTAGTTCACCTAAATCATTTGCCATTTGTCTTATCACTCCTGGAACATCAGCCCTATTACATATCTTAGAATCATCAGCAAAAACACATACATTATCATCAAGACCTTCTGCAATATCACTCGTAAAAATATTAAATAGAATGGGTCCAAGTACAGATCCCTGAGGTACCCCACTGATAACAAGACCATGCTTTGAATAAACTCTGTTGACTACAACACTCTGTTGCCTGTCACTTGCCCACTGCCTTACCCATTCAACAATATTTGAACCCAAACTTAAAGATTACAGTTTATTGATAAGCCTTTTATGTGCAACAGCCTTATTGAAGCCTTACTGAAATCTAGGTAAGCAATGTCTACTGCACCACCCCGATCTATTATTTTAGTTACCCAATCAAAAACTCAATAAGATTAGTTTGGCATGATTTCCCTGTAGTAAATCCATGTTGTATCTGCTGTTGAAATCCATGTGATTTTGGATGTTCAACAATCGTTTAACATGGTTTCTATTACTTTCCCCACTACTGAAGTAAGGCTTACTGACCTATAGTTGACCGACTTCTCCCTACTAAATTTCTTGTGAATGGGCACAACATTCGCTAACTTCCAATCTTCTGGGACTACTTCTGTTAACAATGATTGGTTAAATAAATCCGTTAATGGTTTTGCGAGTACACCACTAATCCTTTTTTTTTTTTTTTCTTTTTTTTTACTTTGGGTGTATTCCATCACTCTCCACTGACTTATTTGTCTTTGTTTTTGACAGTTGAAATAGAAGTTCTCTAAACTCACATGTAACAAATTACTAATGACCCTTTCCTTAATTTTCAACTGTAAATACTGAACAAAAATATTCATTGAGGCAAGCAGCTAGACCTCTATTCTCTTCTACATACCTTGCTTCTTTTGTTTTTAATTTAACTAGTCTGTGTTTTTCTTTCCCTTTCTCATTTATGTATCTAAAAATGTTTTGTCCCTTTTTTTTTTACTGACTGTGCTCTTTTCTCTTCTGTGTGTGATTTGGAAGCTCTTATAACTTGCTTAGCCTCTTTCTGCCTAATCTTATAGATCTGTCTATCTTCCTCACTGTTTTTTTTATAATTACTAAATGCTAACTTTTAGTTTACTATTTTGGCTGCATCTGCAGAGTACCACAGTGGTTTCTTAATTTTTTTGCTTTTACTGACAAGCCTAATGCAATTTTCTGTTGCCGTCAGTAGTGCAACTTTTAAATAATTCCATTTCTCTTGGACTCCATTCAAACTGCTCCAGTCTAATAATTGACTCCTTTACACATATTCTAATTTTAGAAAAGTCTGTTTTTCTAAAGTCTAAAACATTTGTTTTTGTGTGGTGTGACTCAGTCACTGTTCTTATATTAAACCACATTGACTGATGATCACTGGATTTAGTGTTAACAAATGGAGATTTGGTATCAGATATTACTGTAGGTGAAAGTTTAGGATCCAGTGATAATCAGTCAGTGTGGTTTAATATAAGAACAGTTTAGTAGTGTGTGTGGGACTGCACTCACTCCCATAAATCTGAGCCAGGGTGCTTGCTGAACCAGAATCAAACACCAGATTTCCAAAAATTCATAAAATAATAGAGGTCCAGGCCCTCCTTGGTTCAAGACAGGTACTTTATCAGGTACTGTGGTTCTTAATAAAGTACCTGTCTTGAACCAAGGAGTGCCTGGACCTCTATTATTTTATTAATATAAGAACAGTGACTGAGTCATACCACGCAAAAAACAGACTTTTCTAAAATTAGAATATGTGTAAAGGAGTCATTATCAGACTGGAGCAATTTAAATGTAGTCCAAGAGAAATGAGATTATTTAAAAGTTGCACTGCTGAAGGCAACAGAAAATTGCTGATGAGAGATTGAGAAGGGACAAAGCAGCCAGTTTAAACTGGTCTGGCAGTGTCCTTGGGACAACGCCCTGCTGGAGAACAATGGGACAGGAAAAGGGGGAGGGGAACAGGCACATTCTCCCATGGAATCAGAGGTGAAGAATTGTGCCAGTTCCAATTAAATGGCCAGAACAATCTTTTAAACAGCAATAAGTCCAAATAGTGTTTTTAACTGGCAAAGTCTCCCAGGAACCACAGTCACATGGCAAGTGGCTGGCAATTAGTCCTCTCCAGGCACAAGTAGCGAAGGGCACTTCGTCACAGATGTCTAATCAAAAATCTGCAAATGAGGCAAGACAAACTCAGAAAAAGGCTTAAAAAAAACAGGAACACAAACTGGAAAAAACGACTATTAAATTTGTTCTCACTACGAGAAACAAAATCTAACAAATAAATTAACATCTCAGAGGATAGTGGATTAAGCTTAGAAAACAGAAAATATTCTGACTTTAGTTTTCACCAATTAAATTCAGACCTTGTTATCCTTGGACCCTTTGAATGTTGTAATCATTCTCTCTGCAAACTTCACCTATGGATCAATACCCACAAGGAGCAGTTGTTGTGAGAACATGAATTCATCTCTTCATAACTATGTCCACCATACAATTAAAATTATTAAGTTCTCAAGTCAGGGCAAAGTTCAGGCCTTTGCTGAAGAGATTTTTAAAGTTAAAATATTCCTCCTATTTCTTCCTCCTTCCTGATGCCAGACTACTGAAATATTTTGCAATCTGCAAAGTAAAGAAGAACTGGAGAGGAGGCAATCATTTGAAAGAACTCGGCAGAGTGGAAATTAAATGGATATACCTTTTTTTTTTTCTCCCCTCTAGAAATGATACTGTTCTCCATTAGTCTGAGATGACACTGTTCTCCATTAGTCTGAGCTTAATCTTTCCTAATCATTTTTTAAAATGTGTCTAGTAATGACATTTTTAAGGTTTGTTTTTTTTTAAATATAAATTACAATGTTTTGTATTCATTACATTATTTTTTAGTTTTAGTTTTGATTACATGATCAGTGTTTATGTATACTTCCTTTCATGGTACAATTGATCATATGGGAATTTGTAATCGCAAGGCTTTCATTTCATGGAAACACATGGAATAAGACTATATTAAGTGAAATCATTGGCATGAGCCGATCTCCAATAGACTATCCTTCCCCCACCCCTCTGACAGACATCCCCGTGTAGAAGAAGACACAGTGCATGTGAGCACTGAGAAATTAAATTCTGGAGAGGTGGCGGAAAGATCCAAGCTCGATTGAAGTGAAGGACTTCCCTTAGCTCTGCCCATAATATGGAATCAGGCTATTTAAACAAGAAGAGGAACATTCCTTACAATTCAACAGTCATTGATAAAGTCTAATTAGGCAAAATTCATTTGACATCACAGATGAGATTGATACCCACAAGGAGAACATTAATTAATCTCTCCATTACTATATTGAGATTGAGAGATAGCTGGAACAAGCCAGGAATCCTGATTTGAACTGAACTACCTATAGATTCTTCTTTTAGAACAGTCAACTCCAGTGTTCATACACTGCATCCCTTAAAGGGACACTATAGTCACCTGAACAACTTTAGCTTAATGAAGCAGTTTTGGTGTAAAGAACATGCCCCTGCAGCCTCACTGCTCAATCCTCTGCCATTTAGGAGTTTGTTTATGAACCCTAGTCACACCTCCCTGCATGTGACTTGCACAGCCTTCCATAAACATTTCCTGTAAAGAGAGCCCTATTTAGGCTTTCTTTATTGCAAGTTCTGTTTAATTAAGATTTTCTTATCCCATGCTATGTTAATAGCTTGCTAGACCCTGCAAGAGCCTCCTGTATGTGATTAAAGTTCAATTTAGAGATTGAGATACAATCATTTAAGGTAAATTACATCTGTTTGAAAGTAAAACCAGTTTTTTCTTTCATGCAGGCTCTGTCAATCATCGCCAGGGGACGTGTGGCTAGGGCTGCATAAACAGAAGCAAAGCGATTTAACTCCTAAATGACAGTGAATTGAGCATTGAAATTGCAGGGGAATGATCGATACACTAAAACTGCTTTATTTAGCTAAAGTAATTTAGGTGACTATAGTGTTCCTTTAATGTGACTTATAGGCTGCTATATCTGCTGCTAATCATTACTGTATGCGGCTAGTGTTTCTGTGTTGATTTACTTTATGCTGCTGTTTCCCATGCTAATTTGCTGTCCACCATCTATATAGCCAATGTGCTGATTATTTCCTATGCTGTTTTATTGTGTTTTTATCTGCAACTTTTATGTGAATAAATCATTTATTTTTATATTTGGCAAATCCATCTTTTGTACAAACAGTGCCTTAAAGGGACACTATAGTCACCAGTGCAACTACATGTATTCCTGACCCTACAGTGTTAACACGACCATCTAGCCCCCCCCCCCCCCGGGCCCCTCATGCCTCCATAAATATAGTAAAAATCTTACTGTATTCAAGCCAGAAGCTGTAAATCTGCATGCTGTTAGACTCAGAAAAAACAAGCAGTCTGCTGACATGTGATAGCCTGATCCAATCACAGTGCTTCCCATAGGATTGGCTGAGACTGACAAGGAGGCAGATCAGGGGCAGACCCAGCATGATTCAAACACAGCCCTGGCCAATCAGCATCTCAATGAATCTCTTTGAGGAAAGTTCAGTGTCTGCATGCAATGGGAGGAGATACTGAATCACAGGATGCTCATGCACATATTATGCCTAAATCAACTCAGAAGTCCCTCTTGTTCACTCTGAGTGACTGCAACTGGAGGTGTTCCTAGCTTTCAATGTAAACACTGTATTTTCTCAGAATAACCAAAAACATCCAATGTGTAAACAAAAAGCTAGAGCCCCCTGAAGAGCTCCTGATTGCGTCCATCATTTATATCCCCAAACAAAATAAAGATGAGCAACTGATGAGCAATTATAGACCAATCTCACTATTAAACACTGACATTAAAAACTACTCATCAGTACTGGTCAATAAGAATAAAAGGGAGAGTGGCTCAGCGCCGAGCAAGATGGGCGCTTAAATCTTGTGCATTGGTATTTGGGCTCAACACAATCTAGATGTTGAGAGCCCAAATACCAATGCCCAATTCGCTGCAATTTACACAGATGTCTTACGGCAAACATAAGAAAAATGCATTTAAAGCTGAGAAGTGTATTTTATTTTGCCAAAATCCTACTCCTGTGTCTCTGGTTGCGCAGACTGCATCGCAAGATGGCAGAGGTTTCTCAGAAGACAGCAATTCTGAATTTTAATCTGATTGCCAGGTGCTGACACACAGTTTACAAACATCTACAAGAGACTTTAGAATCTCTATCCACCAAATTAAATGCGTCATGGTCGACCAGCATGGATGCCCCTGTAAAGATATACAAGATCTATGGTCCAGGAGATCGCATAACGCAAACAAAATGGAGGAGTTTGCAAAGGCTCATAATGATCTTTCAGATCATGTGCAGATACTTTAACAGCAACTAATCTCCATGGAATAAAAAAAGATAGACGCAGAAGACTGTTCACGGTGGAACCATCTGAGACTGCGAGACCTTCCAGAGTCTGTGATACCAGCAGACCTCCCGGCCTATGTACATGGCCTACTGAGAACCCTGGAGCCTGAAGTTTCAGCAGACTTGCTCCTTCTAGACTGGGTACATTGTGTCATGAAACCTAGGCATCTCTCTGCTGCTGTACCTGTCAGGGGTCCGCGGGCGGCTAGTAGGGGAGGCTGCTCGCAGCTCGCAGCACTCACCCTCAGTCCATCGCCGCCCGTGGTCTCCCCTCCTCCTACCTGTCGGCGAGCGGCATCTCCTCTCCGCCGCTCGCCGCTCGCATCCGTCACGCCTCCCAGCGGCAGCATGTATAACGCTGCACGCTGGAAGGTCGTTGATTTATGCAAACGCCGGGGTCACGTGAGTGACCCGGCGTTAAAGCAACAGTACCACAATCACAGTGGGAGGCTTAGATATCTCCCACGTGTGATTGTTAATTCTGATTGGAAGTTATCCAATCAGAATTTAACCTAGGGTATTTATACTCACCTTTCCTGTTCCTCCCTGCCCTGTTGTGGTCTTTGCTGTATAGTATTGATTCTGAACTTGCGATTTCTGGTTACGTACTCTCTGGCTTGTTAATCTGACTCTGTGACTTTCTCCTACCCTTTGACCTCGGCTTGTTTATCGTTATCCTGTTTTCTGGTTCCCCTGACTCGGCTTGTCTCCTGACTATTCTGTGGGTGCTTAGCCCGGCCACTCTAAGGCCCGGTACGGCATCTTTTCTGTGTGTGTGTGTGTCTGTTAGCGTGTTGGGTTCCCGGAATCGTGACATTACAACAGGGCCATTATGGAACCTGCTGACATTCCACAGCTCCTAGTTAATCAGGAGGCTAGAATGGATGGTTTAGACCATCGTATGGATCAGTTTGCCCAGGCTTTACAAACCATACTGGCTCGTACTGCCCACTTGCAACCTGCCGTTCAAGAAGTTGTTGCTGCTGGGCCAGAACCCAGCCCTGATCCGGTAACCGCTCCTGCTCACGTGGTTCACATGACGCCACCTCAGCGCTATAGCGGTGATCCAGCATCGTGCCGTGGTTTCCTCAACCAAATTGATATTCATTTGGTGATGAATCCGCGCTCATACCCCACTGACAGAGCCAAAATTGCTTTTCTGATCAACCATTTGTCAGGAAAAGCTCTAGCATGGGCCAACCCCATGTGGGAGAACACGTCCCCAATGTCCTTTGCAGACTTTCTAACAGCTTTCAAACGTACGTTTGATCAGCCCGGCCGAGTTGCTTCTGCTGGCAAAGCTCTGCTCAGGATCCGACAGGGCAGTAGATCAGTAGTGGATTATACCATTGAATTCCGCACTCTGGCAGCTGAAGTGGTTTGGAATAACGACTCCCTCGTAACAGCTTTTCAGGAGGGTTTGGCCGCTTACATATTAGACGAAATAGCATCCAGGGAATTGCCTATTTTTCTGGATGATCTAATAGATTATATCATTCTAATTGACAACCGTATAAGAGAGAGGCGTAGTCAAAGAAGAATGAATACACAGGGGTTACCTGCTTTACCCAGTACTGCACTACTAGCGTTACCTCCCCCTACTCAACCACCTCCCGAACCCATGCAATTAGGTGCTGTAGGCTTATCTGAAGCTGAAAGGACATACCGCAGAAGGGAGGGTTTGTGCATTTATTGTGGTAAGAGGGGGCATCTCCGAAGTAACTGTCCTAGTTTGCAGGGAAACTACAGCACCTAAGGCCTAGAGAGGGGTCGGCCTCGGGTGTTATGGTTTTTTCCCCTCATGTGTCCATCTCCAGACCATTCATTACGGTTACTCTTTTGGTCAATCAAACCACGATTACAACTAAAGCCTTGATCGATTCAGGTGCTGCAGATAACTTTATCGATGAGAACTTTGCTAAAACCGCAGCCTTGAATCTGATTCAAAAGGCCACACCCTTGGCCGTTGAGGCCATAGATGGTAGACCACTTGAGAAACCCCTGGTGACCCATGAGACCCAATAAATGGTAATGGCCGTGGGTGCCTTACACAAAGAAAGGATAACCTTCCAAATAATTGACTCCCCTACAGCTTCCATCATACTGGGCTTCCCCTGGTTAGTTAAGCATAACCCGGTACTTGATTGGGGTTGTTTGGATATACTCTCCTGGGGGGAATCCTGTCAACGAGACTGTATGGTCCGTTTACGTCCCGTTTGTTTACTCAATGTCCCTACAGCTAAACCCCTTTCTGTTTCTGTCCCCCCTGTCTATGCAGACCTCGCATTGGTCTTTGAAAAAAGGGAAGCTGATAGACTACCCCCACATCGGGATTATGATTGTGCCATAAACCTGTTACCTGGAAAGATGCCTCCTAGGGGCAAGGTCTACCCGCTTTCTGAGAAAGAAAACCAGGTCATGGAGGAGTACATACAGGAATCCTTACGTAAAGGTTTTATCAGAAGGTCCTCCTCTCCGGCTGGTGCTGGTTTCTTTTTTGTTGCCAAGAAAGAGGGCGATTTAAGGCCATGTATAGACTATAGAGGCCTGAATAATATAACAGTTAAAAATGCTTATCCTATCCCTCTCATTACTGAGTTGTTTGACCGTGTCAAAGGTTCTAGATTTTTTACCAAACTAGACCTCAGGGGGGCTTATAACTTGGTTCGCATAAAAGAAAACGATGAATGGAAGACAGCGTTCAATACACGCAGTGGGCATTACGAGTATCTAGTCATGCCTTTCGGACTGTGTAATGCTCCTGCTGTCTTTCAGGACCTCATCAATGATGTCCTTAGAGATTTACTACATGTCTGTGCCGTGGTCTATCTCGATGATATACTTGTGTTTTCTCCTGATCTGGAGTCTCATCATGCCCATGTGAGGAAGGTACTTAAGAGATTGTTACAAAATGGTCTTTATTGTAAATTGGAGAAATGTTTATTCGACCAAAAATCAGTACAATTCCTAGGGTACATCATTTCTGAACAGGGGTTCAGCATGGATCCTTCAAAATTAGAAGCCATGTTGTCTTGGCCTCTTCCTCAAGGCCTTAAAGCAATACAGCGGTTTATAGGCTTTGCCAATTATTACCGCAGATTTATTAAAAACTTTTCATCAGTCATTGCTCCTATCACTAAACTGACTAAAAAGGGTTTGCACCCCAGGGTTTGGACTCCTGAAGCCATTAAAGCCTTTGAGACTCTCAAAAAGGCATTTGCCACTGCCCCTGTGTTACACCATCCCGATCCTTCCCTTCCCTTTGTAATGGAAGTAGACGCTTCAGAATCAGGTGTGGGAGCTGTATTGTCACAAAGACTATCCTATAACGAACCCCTCCATCCATGTTGCTACTTTTCTAAAAAACTATCTGATTCGGAGAAAAATTATGATGTCGGGAACAGGGAACTATTAGCTATTGTGATGGCTTTTAAAGAGTGGAGATACTTATTAGAAGGAGCCAGACACGAAATCCTGGTTATCACTGATCATAAGAATCTCTCCTATATAGCTGATGCTAAAAGATTGTCCTCTCGTCAAGCCAGATGGTCATTATTTCTTTCACGCTTTCAGTTCATTATCACATATAGGCCTGGGTACCGTAATGTCAAGGCTGATGCTATCTCCCGACAATACGAACCTTTGGAGTCTATTGCCCCCGCTCCTGAACCCATTGTACCCACGTCTAAGATAATAGCCGCTACCCGTTTGGTTATTTCGTCCCTTTTCCTGGATGGTATCAAGGCATACCAAACCCAAGCACCCTCTGAGACACCTGTTGATAGATTATACGTGAAAGAAAGAGATAGAAAGAAATTGTTGGTTTTATTTCACACCGCCAAAACGGCTGGTCACCCAGGGGTTACCAAAACATACAAAGGTCTCCTTCGACAATTCTGGTGGCCTTCACTTAAGAAAGACGTAGTGGATTATGTGCAGGCTTGTCGTGTTTGTGCACAGTGTAAGTCCCCTACTGTTAAACCCCAGGGTCTCCTGATGCCTTTGTCCGTACCCAAGAAACCATGGACCCACCTATCCATGGACTTTATTGTTGATCTCCCTTCATCCGATGGAATGACAGTAATTTTGACTGTGACTGATAGGTTCTCTAAGATGGCACACTTTATTCCACTCAAAAAACTACCTTCTGCGGTTCAGTTGGCTCGGGTGTTTGCCAATGAGGTTTTCCGCTTGCATGGTATACCACAGGATATCGTATCCGACAGGGGTCCTCAGTTTGTCTCTCGGTTTTGGAGGGGCTTTTGTGCTGAGATGGGGATTTCCTTGTCATTTACCTCCTCCTATCATCCACAATCCAATGGAGCTGCCGAACGGGCGAATCAATCTGTGGAGCTGTATTTACGCTGCTTCACGAATGCACACCAGGACAACTGGTCTCACCTCCTTCCCTGGGCTGAGTTCGCCAGAAACACTGTGACTCATTCGTCCACTGGCTTAAGTCCTTTTTTGGTTGCTTATGGGTTCCAACCCTCTGTCCTTCCCGGCGTATTCTCCGACAAGGGAATACCCGCTTTGGACGAGCACCTAACCTCCTTACGGAAGATGTGGGATCAGGTCCATGCTACTCTTTCTCGAGTGGCTGTTGCTCAGAAGAGATTTGCTGATCGCCGTAGAGGTGCTGCTCCTTCTTATGTTCCGGGTGATAGGGTTTGGTTGTTCTCTAAGAATCTCCGCCTCAGGGTCCCCTCTATGAAATTCGCACCCAGGTTCCTTGGCCCCTTCAAGGTATTGCGTAGGGTCAATCCTGTGTCCTACTCCCTGGCCTTGCCTCCTTCCATGCGTATTCCTAACACCTTTCACACCTCCCTTTTGAAGCCCCTGCTCTGTAATCGATTCTCTGGTCCTCTCAGGTGTCCAGTTTCCCTCCGCGCAGCCTCTAGTGACGTGTACGACGTGGCTGCCCTGCTTGATTCTCGTTTTTCTCGGGGTCGCTTGCAGTATCTGATTGACTGGAAGGGATACGGTCCTGAGGAGCGGTCATGGGTTTCTGCCTCTGACGTGAACGCGCCCTCTTTGGTCCGCTCCTTTCATGCGCGGTTTCCTTTGAAGCCTTTGGCTTCCCGCCCGTTGGGCGGTCCTCGAGGGGGGGGTTATGTCAGGGGTCCGCGGGCGGCTAGTAGGGGAGGCTGCTCGCAGCTCGCAGCACTCACCCTCAGTCCATCGCCGCCCGTGGTCTCCCCTCCTCCTACCTGTCGGCGAGCGGCGTCTCCTCTCCGCCGCTCGCCGCTCGCATCCGTCACGCCTCCCAGCGGCAGCATGTATAACGCTGCACGCTGGAAGGTCGTTGATTTATGCAAACGCCGGGGTCACGTGAGTGACCCGGCGTTAAAGCAACAGTACCACAATCACAGTGGGAGGCTTAGATATCTCCCACGTGTGATTGTTAATTCTGATTGGAAGTTATCCAATCAGAATTTAACCTAGGGTATTTATACTCACCTTTCCTGTTCCTCCCTGCCCTGTTGTGGTCTTTGCTGTATAGTATTGATTCTGAACTTGTGATTTCTGGTTACGTACTCTCTGGCTTGTTAATCTGACTCTGTGACTTTCTCCTACCCTTTGACCTCGGCTTGTTTATCGTTATCCTGTTTTCTGGTTCCCCTGACTCGGCTTGTCTCCTGACTATTCTGTGGGTGCTTAGCCCGGCCACTCTAAGGTCCGGTACGGCATCTTTTCTGTGTGTGTGTGTGTCTGTTAGCGTGTTGGGTTCCCGGAATCGTGACAGTACCTTGTTGATGTACTACTGCGGGCACTCTATTTCCACATCAAAGAAATGATTGTGAAGTGCAGCCACATCAAAGGGCATCTACCTACTGAATACGCCATGCTGAAGATTTATGCGGATCTCTCCTCAGCCACACTGTGATGATGCAGCTCCTTTCACAAAATCATTGAGATTCTTAAGGAGAACAATATTCGGTGCAGATGGAGCTACCCCACAAAGATACTAATCCTATGCAACAATAGTATAACATCCCTACATGCTCCTGATGAAGGTTTGAAATCCTGAATACTGCATAAATCTGCCTCAGAATCGCCAAATTCCAACCAAAGGCTGTCTCCTGAGTTGTTCGTGAAAAAAAGACATATCCAGGCACATCTGATAAAGGCTCAGAGGAGAGCGGAAACATTATCTCTTTTAGAAGAAATCTCAGATATATATTTTTTTTCATTAGTTGTCTTTAGGGATTAGCCCTCCCTTTCTGGAGCACCCTGCAGGAAGTATCCCCCTTTTTAGTGTGTGCATTTAATTCTTGTTGTTTTGCATCCAGAGTGGTTAGTGACTGTGAAATAACTGATTTCAGAGACTACTGCTCCCATTCTATTGATCTGCCAGTACTAGCACGCAAGTACCAATATCTTATGGTTTCCTGTTTAACCAGTTTCATTTAGCATAGTATACTTTTTTTATTTGTGTTCGCTTACACAACAAGATGTATTTTACATATTGTGAGCTGACTACACACTTCTAGTAATAGGTGCCCACCACACCTCTGACTGACCTCTCCCTTACAAACACTGCATTCTTTTGAATGAAAGTCAAACTGCTCAAGCTGACATTCTGTGCATCCAGGAAACCCATTTTGCCAAACTTAACATTCCAACCTTTGGCATCAAAGAGTGCCCTACATAAATCAAAATCAGAGGGGTCTCTATATTATTCCATACATCTCTATTATTTTAATTACTCAGGTTAATTACAGATAGTCAGGGCAGATACATAATAATGGTTTGTAAAATCAACAACACAATGTACACAGTAGCAAATGTTTATAGCCCAAATACTCATCAGTGAAATTTCCTCGATGAAATCTTATCCAAGCTAGGATCACTCCAGTCTGAATTGAACATTGTTTGTGGTGATCTGAACCACATCCTAGACTATAAGTTGAATACTTCCTCCTAACCCTCATCACCCAGATATAGGTCAGTCAAATCCCAGTGTAAACTCCATCCTAAGTTTCTTACAGAATTTATTCTTTACGATGCCTGGTGCATATTTCACCCATCAGAACGCACCTACTCACACTACTTACCAGTGCACTAGAGACTCACTCTCGGAAACACTATATACAGGTCTCTGGCCTTACATTGCACAGGGTCACACGCAGCACCATGCACCAAACATATTGACTATATCAGAGTTGTTTCCCACAAGAAGCCAGGCACAATGGTGATGCAACAAAATACTATTACATGATGAATGTCACGAACGCACCCTACCTCAAGAGTGTGCGTGAGGTAGTTGAGGTGGTGAAAGGGTTAAAGTTCACTATTTGTGTGCACTAGACCAGAAATAATCATAAAATCCCCCTTAACACCAGCCACAGTTAAGCATAATAATATAACTATTACTATGTTAACACTACCACCACCAAGATAATTTACAAATGGGGTGGCTTGGTCCCCCAGGTAACTTACAAAAAAAAAAAAAAAAACACCAAATATAACTTAGTACAATATCTAAGTGATTGCAAAACACTAATCTCTTCAGGTAACATGTTTTTTTTAACCAGACAAAGGCAGAACTTAATAAAGGAATATTTATTATGAGAAAAAAATAGTCACAGTGCATACAAAAATATAGATGACAATCAAATTAGTTTAAAATAACAAATTGGGATAAAATAACAGAACTCCTAATCACTTACTCCTTAGGTTTTCAAAGTAAAGCTTCTGCCCAGGTGGTCGCTGGCAAGGAATATGGAGACACACTCAAAATTTGATTTTGGCCCCAAGCAAGTACAAAGACACATTTCAGAATAATTAGACATATACCAAGCCCCGACCAGAGGTTAAGATAAGGTGTACCTATAGCAACTATAAGTGACCACCCCCTTGTGTTTCAGACCAACATCAATCCAAATGGAAACATCTGGTTCTATCTCCTCTTATGTTCTTACAACAGAAATAATAATTGCACCATTGATATGTCATACTTCTTACTTGTGACCCAATAGAGCGAAGATCATAATCTCTTCCCTTTGGTTAAGTCACACAACTCATGTTTGGGCTTAATTAGAAGATTGTGCTGGTCACATTCCAAATATAACAAAAATGAGGCTTAATTATTATTCTGTGGGTAAATATTAATGTTTCTTTCTTTTAGATATGATACTGGAACACAAGGCTTGCTTTTTCTCATTTCTTGAAAGCTAATAACCATTAACATATCAAAGAAATCCACTCATCAATTAAAAGGTAGATGCCATATGGCTGAAATCAGCTAGTTTACATTGGCGCTAGACTTCCAGGCCACATATGGGTGACTTCTCACACCTAATAGAGCTTTTGATTGAGCAAAGGACCAATGCATATGGTAAACCAAGCATGTCAAACTCAAAGGCTAGCACGGCCCCATAAACAAGGTTTATGTTTATGTGGGCCACAAAAAAAAAAAAACCTTAGAAATGTAGGTTTGTTTTAAAAAGTACAGTATAAAAAAAACCCAGTGCCCCCCTCTGTACTAAATCCCAGCCCCCCCCTCTATACTAAATCCCAGCCCCCCTCTATACTAAATCACAGCCCCCCCTCTATACTAAATCCCAGCACTCCCTCTATACTAAATCCCAGTACCCCCTCTAGTAAATCCCACCTCCCCCTCTAGTAAATCCCACCTCCCCCCTCTAGTAAACCCCAGCCCTTGTTTAAAACAAAAACAAAAAACAATATAAGCCAACGAGCAGACTCCACTCACATTGCCGCTGCATCCTGTGCCAAACGGATCCTCCTGCTACTCCTTGAAAACCTGGAAGGTGGAGCATGTTAACGTCACTTCAGAATGTGGCGTTGTGTGCCCCGCCAGGTTCTCCACTGTCCAGCCGTGGCCATCACAACACTGACCAACACACACTCTCTGACAGACACACACACTCTCTGACAGACACACACACTCTCTCTGACAGACAGTCACACACAGTGACAGACACACACAGTGACAGACACACACACACAGTGACCAACAGACACACACAGTGACCGACACACGCAGCTTGACAAAGACCTTTGGGTCGAAATGTTGCTGTTGTGGTTCCTAATAAAGTGCCTGTCTTGAACTAAGGAGTGCCTGGACCTCTATTACTTTATTAATCTTTGGAAATCTGGTGTTTGATTCCGGCTCAGCAAGCACCCTGGCTCAGATTTATGGGAGTGAGTGCAGTTCCACATATACTACAAAAAGTCACACACACACATTGATAGTCTCACACACACACACACACACACACAGTGACAGACACACAGTGACAGTCACACACAGTAAACGTTATACACACACAGTGACAGACACACACACAGTGAGACACACACAGTGACAGACACACAAACACGCAGTGTAACTATGTAACGCAGTGACAGTCTCACACACACACACTTCAACATTCTTGCACACACACACACAGTGACAGACACACACAGTGGCAGCTTCACACACACACACACTGACAGTCTCACACACACACTTCAACATTCTTGTACACACGCACATCATTGTATTCATTGCTCCCTACCTTTGGGAGCTGGTGTGGGACCTCTCCCTGATCTTTTCTTGGGAGCTTAGTCTTCTTGCTCCTCACTGCTCCTGCGTGCTCAGTTTAGACAGCGCGCACAAGGGAGCAGTGAGGAGCAAGAAGACTAAGCTCTCTCGCTGCCGCCAGAGACCTCTCCCCCGGCCGGGTAAATGAGCAGAGTAGGCACCTGCAATGTGGGGAGAGCAGGTGCCTACTCTGCTAAGCATGTCAAGCTCGCGGGCCGCAAAAATATTCATTGTGGGCCACAATTTCTATGCAATTCAAACTTCTGTCATCTGTTCTTTACCAAGTGGTCAATTCATATACGCACTACACAAATTACATTAATATTCTATTGTGCAACAATGAATTATGCACCCTTGGCGTAACAATGAAACCTTTTAAAAAATCTATAGACAGCGCCTTACACACTTGCTTTGAAACCAATACCATTGGAGAGACTACCACGCTGATCAATGGCAGGCACACAAATCTATTGTAAAAGACCTCTTCATGAGCTAAGCATCACACAAGAAACATACATCTCAAGCTTAATGCATTCAATGTTTATTTAATTACAAAACACAACCACAAAATACTCATCACAAAATGCTCAAACACAAAACAAACTATAAACCAGTTCGACAAATCCATCAATGATTTACACATGGCAAAGACAACCTCCATATTACAAAACCCAAAGGTTAGAGAATAATTTAAGCTCCCCTTACGGTTTTAAGCAAAAACTGTCAAAATGGTGCAACCTCTGCATATAACTAGTTGAGAAAAACAAGCTCTCTGAAAGTATGGCTAGAACTGCAGCCAGCCAAAAAAACAAAATATGGAAAATAGCTTAGCAAAGGTGGGAAGAAACTAGAAAGCTTGATGGGCCAACAAATGAATATCAATCGAAACCTCGACAGCTGCACCCATAATAAGCAAAATTTGTACATAGCAAAAAATGCTCCTTCCTTTATCTTATTCTAGCTTGTTTTATCCAATTCTTAATGAGGAAGATAGTTTCCTATTTGAAGATTAGATTTAAATATACCATGCCTTCTTGAGTCAATGGGATACATCTGATGGGAGTTCATATTCAAAACCTTCGAGAATAATGGATTTTTTTGAGGAAAGATGCAGGCAATCCCTCTATGAAGGTCCAACGGCTAAAGTGAAAGGTCCTAAATTCTCTTCACAATGTTTTACAATTAAAAACAGAATGCACCAAGGTTTCTCATCTCCTATACATATTGGCCTTAGAACCATTAGCAATTAAATTAGAGAATATATCACTATATTAAGAGCTTTCATACCTCCAATGCCATCAGTAAGCTAAATGTACATGCGGATGATGTTTTTAGAAGCATTAAAGAATTAGACAACTATTCTATATATTCCGGTTATAAGATAACTTTAGATAAATCTGGTTCTCACTAAAAATTTACAATGGAACTTGGTTGCTTATTGTATAAAAAATATGGTCTCATCTGGGTACAATACCATATTAAATACTTAGGAATTAATATCACATCTTCTGTAGACTCCATAATAGAAAGCAACTTTCACGAGTTATTAAAACAAACAAAAATACTGGGTTTTTTTCATGGTGGGGGATAATAAACATTGTGACGGAACGCAGTCACTAAGTGCCATATCCCCATGTTTAAGTGAAATGTATTGCTTGTCTGTACCACTCCCCCTCCCCTTCCCCTTTCTTTGTCTGTAACACCAGGGCATTGCCACAGGGACACTGCCAGCCCAGTTTGAACTGGCTGCTTTGTCCCTCTTCCAGGGAATAGAGACAACATGAGGAAGCTGAATTTTCCTCAGAGATGCATTGATTCAATGCATCTCTACAAGGATGTGCTGATTAGCCCAAACTGTGCTTGGCCCTGCTCCTTTGTCAATTTTATAAATTGGCAATTCAAATGATGTAACCAAGGGGGCGGGGCCAGAGCCAGCAGATCTGCGCGGTGCTGGAAATGGGGGGGCAAGCCACCTAAATGGTGGGTTTTGCACTATAGGGTCAGGAATACACGTTTTTTTTTTTTAAATATGATTTTTATTTATTTGCGATTTCTCATAACATATAGTAGGATTTGCAGATCAGGAATACACGTTTGTGTTCCTGACCATATGATGTTCCTTTAATATTCTTCATATGGTCTTTATGAAATTTGTCTGGATTGTAAAAACAAGATACAATATGAAGACTCTAGCTCTAGTAAAATACATGGTCGTATGGATATGCCAGATACTTTCAGAATATAAGGTAAGCAGACTTATGCACACTTTGATTTCAGAAAAGGTGTGTGAAAAAAAGAAAGAGGGTTCCAGATTGAACTAGAGTATCCCTTATCTAAAGATCTGCTTGCATTATTCTGGTCTCAGGGACCTCTAAGCGAATGTAAAAAATATCTCCCAGATCTCATATAGAGAAAGATTTCATTATTTAAGAATGTCAGTTTGTTTTCTAAGCACAAACCACAAGAGAGTTCAGAAGCGCTATAAGAACTAGAAGCGCTGATAAGACAAATACATTTTCAAAGTTTTGTGGTCAAATGTGCTCAAATTATCTATAAAACAAATTAAATAACTCATAAAAATTGAAGATCTTCATAATTACATAATTACTATTGCAGGGTTAAACTGACAGGGACTGCACTGAAGTGGTCTAGGTGCCACTCATATAACTAAAAATCAATAGTCTGCTTTTTTCACTGGTTGTTGTGCAAGGAAAACTTAAAATAAACCAAATTGGCGGAGCCTGGGACTGAACCCGACCAGACGCCATCTCCATCGGCTCCCGCCTATAACGAGGAAAACCGGCATAAACGCCTCGCCAACCCGTTTCACGTATAAGCCAAGACCATTAACAGACCCGGGGCACAGAGAGGAACAGGCGGATGCCCTTCTTTCAGCCCCCAAAGACCGGGAAGGCCAAGCGCCAAACCAAGGCCTACCTCCAGCCGCCCCTCCGCTCCCTGGAGACATACCTCGAAAGCTACCGGGGATATAACGAACCGGGAGTCGAAGAGGTGAGCGCTGCGGTACCCGTCCACACACCCGCAAAGATGACACGCCGCACACAGAAGGGACAGCAACACCCAACGGTAGAACAACCCGATATCGGGGAAATGCTGCAGCGCCAGACACAACCCAAGATGGCCGCGGAGGAGGCCTCCCCCGCACTAATGCGGCCTATCCAGCCAGTCCAAGCCCCGGCTACGCACAGCACTGAGCTACCAGTCCTCAAAGCTATAGGGGAGCACAACCTGGCCACCAAACTAGACCTCCAACTCTGGATGCATGAACTCCAAGAATTGATAGCCAAAGACATAGGCAACATCAAAGCAGAGGTACGCCAAAACACTGACAAAATAAGCACAGTGGAGGAGATAGTAACAACGACCAGGAGTGAAGTAACCCAGCTTAAAGAAGCAGTATCCACATTGCAAGCGGCCCACCAGGCACTAGCGGTGCAGGTCTCCAATCAAGGAGATCGTCTGCGCCGTAACCACATAAAGCTCCGCGGAGTACCCGCGACAGTCACACAGGCCGAACTCCCTCACTTCCTCAGGAGGCTCCTGACCACTATCTTAACACCAACAGCAGCCCGGAAAATCACACTAGAGAGCTCATACCGACTACCAGCTGGACCCAACTCACCGCCCGCAGAAGCACGAGACATCATCCTGTGCTGCACCACGACACAGGACAGAATTGCCATAATGACAGCGGTGAAAGGCAAGACGCCCCTGGCGTTCGAGAACGCACAACTACTTTTCTTTCAAGACCTGACCAGAGCAACGCTGCAGTGGCGGAAAACAATGTATGACCTGACCAGCCGCCTGAGAACGGCAGGAATACCATACCGCTGGGGGGCACCCAGAGTTTTAACGCTCACCCACAATGGCAACTCGTACAGAACCACATCGGAGACCGAAATCCCCGCAATCTTAACTGCATTGGGACTCACAGACTTACCCAAGACTGGAGCCATGAACAACCCGTCTCAGATGGAAGATCCGGCCACGACAAGCTCATTCACGCCTCGAACCCATGGAGGCACAACCACAGCGCCCTGACAGGGACTGCACAAATCAGATGGCCACAGTTGATACAGCACCTTGGGACTCAGAGACAGACGGAGGGCGCTGACATGTTATCCATGTTAGATACCACATATATCTTTGAGATGTTGTTTGTTTTTGTTTTTGATGGGATTTTTCTTTATTGTCCATGTTGATACCTGTTCTCATGCCGTAGAAAACAAGGAAGGGTTCACCAGCCAACACGTAACAATCTCCACGTTAATCCCCCCCCCCACAAGCCCCCTTGGGTTAGGGGCACCCAACACCACGTAACAGAACACCAGACTAACACCAATTTTCACAAAGCGCGGCGACACTTAGCTTCTACTAGAGCACATAGGCGAAAGCTACCTTCCCCGCAACACACACCACAAAAGTTGTATACAAACAGGCAAGGTCCCCGGAAGCACGTAACAGCCATGGGGCAACAAGCCAACGCGAGCAACACCTAGGGCTAACAAAAGGGTAGCGCGCGCTAACACACGTACCAATAATGTACCGCAACTTGTTAAAGAAATTACAAAATGTGTGCAAACCAGTGTGACGAGTTAAATAATCTGTCTAGTACCATATACCATGCTTCACCTCTGCCACTGCTTTTGAATTGTTGACATGCACCTTTAAAATAAAGAATTAAAAAAAAAAAAAAAAAAAAAAAATTACCAAATTTCACAGGTTTTTTTTGTTTTTGTTTTTTAATAGCCTATCACTCTTTCTCAGCACCTCTTTTCCTTACTCTATATACAGTGAGGGAAAAAGTATTTGATCCCCTGCTGATTGTTTGCCCACTGACAAAGATATGATCAGTCTATAATTTTAATGGTAGCTGTATTTAAACGGTGAGAGAAAGAATAACAAAAAAAAATCCAGAAAAATCTATGTCAAAAAAGTTATAAATTGATTTGCATGTCAATGAGAGAAATAAGAATTTGACCTCTTCGATTCAGTACTTGGTGGCAAAAACCTTGTTAGCAATCACAGAGGTCCGACGTTTCTTATAGTAGGCCACCAGGTTTGCACACATCTCAGGAGGGATTTTGTCCCACTCCTCTTTGCAGATCCTCTCCAAGTCATTAAGGTTTTGAGGCTGAAATTTGGCACCTCGAACCTTCAGCTCCCTCCACATATTTTCTATGGGATTAATGTCTGGAGACTGGTAAGGCCACTCCAGGACCTTAATGTGCTTCTTCTTGACCCACTCCTTTGTTGCCTTGGCTGTGTGTTTTGGGTCATTGTCATGCTGTTGTTGCCTTGGCTGTGTGTTTTGGGTCATTGTCATGCTGGAATACCCATCCACGACCCATTTTCAATTCCCTGGCTGAGGGAAGAAGGTTCTCACCCAAGATTTGATGGTACATGGCCCCATTCATCATCCCTTTGATGCAGTGCAGTTGTCCTGTCCCCATAGCAGAAAGCAAATCAAATACTTTTTCCCTCACTGTAGTAACTGTTTATATACTGTAGCAATATTTTTTACTTTATTAAGATTGTTGAAATGTATCTATATTGAAGGTTAAATTAGTTTGGAGGTATCTTTCATTACCTTATCACTAAGGTGACTTAGATAATGTTTATGCTGACATTTTGGAGCATTTCTCCTTAGTTCTAACTGAATCAACCCTTTCCAAAGGTGTGTAAATTTTCAAAGAACACAATTAAATGTTCCAGGCATCTGGCAATGAAACCAGGTGCCAACATTGCCATTCTTGTATTGGACATAGTTAGGTATTGCAATACGCTTAAATTGTTCTGTTATTTATGAGTCAGTCCTTTGTGGAACGATAAGCCAGCCTTGCATCCCTCACAAATCTCCACTGTTGTACTGAGAGCTTGTGGCACTAAACAAGTCACAATAACTTGTCTTGCAGGTGTCATGTGTCACGTAAGGTGATTGCCCTGGGCCCATGTGTCTTACATTTCAAGGAAATTGAGTCCACTGTTTATTTCCGTGGTACAGTTTTGTTTTTCTATCCTCTTCCTCTTCTTGTCTGCTTTAAAAACACACCTTTTCTCAATTTTAAGCATAATTCTTGAGCCTTAGAGGTTTATACTATGTTATGTTCCAAGCACTCCACTTGACACAATAAGCACCGCAGACCCCACAAACCATCGCAGCTTGGTTGGGGTCTCGCCGTTTCCTACCCACCCTGGACCTATGACAAGGCTCCAGGCTCCAGTGGGTGAACCTCTCTTCCTTCAGTTAGCGAAGCAGGAACAAGCTCTTAAAAGAGCTTAGTGATTATAGCCAGGGGAGTATACATAGTATAGCAATAAAGTGTAGATGCAGCCTTTTCCCCCCACACAACACAAGGCTCTATGTTGAGGGTAAAACAGGAACTCAGCAGTCTGAGGGTTTATTGTCTCTTATATAAAGGTCTTCCCACAAGGTTACCACCCACGTGTCTACAGTTTAGACACTCCCAGACAATGTACACAAACCCTCCCCTCTGCCTGTGATACAATTAACAAGCACAATGGGCTAACTTAATTATTCACAGGCAGAAAACACACATTTTTCCCAAAACACAGAAACCACCACAAATTTATAGCCCTAATCTGGGTGAACAACATATCCAATAATCACCCAGATTAGACCAGGGGTTCACGAAGCATGGCTTGACTGCCCAAAACAGTTCCACAGATTTAGGCTGTGCAGCCGGTCTATCTTCTCCTCCATCCTGGAGATAATTGGCTTAAGTGGGTGTGGTAACTTAATTATCTCCAGGTAAAGGGATCTCTAAGTCAAAACTGTTACAAAAAAACACATAAAAATACACAACTCTTATAATACAATGTTTAACCTATATGTCCAACATATTCCCAGATAGCTTGGATCTGAGCACTCAATATGTCCGAAAAGTCCTCAGATCTCACAAATACAGTTGGAACGCCATGTGGTTAAACAATAGCAAGGGCTGATGGGAGATTGAGGAGGGACAAAGCAGCCAGTTTCAACTGGTCTGGCAGTGTCCCTGGGACAATGCCCTGCAAGTTAACAATAGTAAAAAGGGGGAGGGGAAGAGGCACATTTTCCATGGAAGTCACCTTTTTAACAAGCCTTTTTACAGGGAGAAACAACGTTTTAACACAGGGGCCATAATCACAAGGCAAGAGGTGGGCAAGCAGGCCTCTCCAAGAACAAGTGGCGAAGGGGACTTCGTCACAGGAACATTCTTAAGAGTTCATTATTATATATAAATAAGATAATAGTATAATTAAGTAATTGTACTGTTGTTATTATTGTATGTTGCAACTGTTTGTTGATGTAGACATTCTTTTGAATTCATTATATACTGTTAAATATATTGCTGATACAAATAAGATAATGATGTAATTGTATTATTGTTATTGTATAATTAAAAAAAATGTTATGTAAAAAATATATGTATGTTACTTTTTCATTTTTTCATTTTATAATACTAAATATATTGCTGTGAAATCTATAAAAAAAAAACATAGTTGAAAAGAATGGCAAAAAAAAAGTATTGGAATATGTGACAAATTGCACTTTGTCACTGGCTTTTGGAGGAGCCTGATTGCCAGCCTCTTGACCCAGGATTATGGCCCATGCGCTAAAACTTTTTCCCCAGACTGTAAAAAGGCTTTTTCGGGCCTTTTCCCCATGTGGTTCGGTAAATGGGGTTTACCGAACAAACTGTCAAACAGCCGGATCACCCACAAGTGGAGTGTGCTGCTGGTTTACCCCCCAGAAGCTGTGGTTAACCGCAGTTAATTGACGAATGGCTGCGTGGTCGCCGTTCCTATAGCCAAACACGTGGCGGCGGCCATCTTGTTTAGCCAAACGCGCTCAGCTGTGTTTTGCTGTCGAGTTCATGGAACTAAAATTGGACACTCGATGGCACGAACACCGCCGGGACTTCCACTTCCATCCAATTTCGTCAAAATGCACACGAACAGAGCACCGTTCGGTAGAAGTAATCTACCGAACCCCCTTCAACTATAACTTAGTGCACGGATGACTCAGTTCAACGATTCAAACTATATTTCAGCCATTGGACATAGACCGACTGCACAGCCTAAATCTGTGCAACTATTTTGGGCATGAAAGCCATGCTTGCGGTCGGTCAAATGAGACTTCCATAAACTTTTGAAGCCCCTGCTCTGATCTGGGTGATTTTTGGATAAGTTGTTCACCCAGATCAGGGCTATCCAGGGATGTAAAATTTATGGGGATATGTTGGAGTTTTTGGGTGTTTCTGTACTTTGGGTAAAAATGTGTGTTTTCTGCCTGTGGGTAATTGAGTTAATCCATTGTCTTTGTTAATTGTATCACAGACAGAGGGGAGGGTTTGTGTACAGTAACTGGGAGTGTTCAAGGCAAAAATTCTAAATTTCTCGGCGGTAACCTTGTGGGGAAATACTGTATAAAAGAAGCAGCTGTACCATTAAACCTTTAGTTCTACTTGACCCTCAACTCGCAGCCTCGTCTCGTGTTTGGAAGGGACAGCTATAATCACTAAAGGGATTGCTATACCCTTAGCTTCACTGAGCTCTTGTAAGAGCTATTCCTGCTTCGCTCTCTGAAAAAAGAGAGGTTCACCCACTGGAGCCTGGAGCCTTGTCATAGGTCCAGGGTGGGTAGGAGATGGCTTACCAAGCTGCGGCGGTTCGTGGGGGTCTGCAGCGCTTATGGTGTCTGGTGCGGTGCTGATGGTCCTTGGTAAGCACTAGGAGCATCTGTCGGCAGTCCAACCCTCAGCTAGCCTGGGGCAACTGTAACAGCACCCCCAGGCATAAAAGGGGTTAAACGCAGTTTAGTAGATCTTCCCTTCCAGAGACACAGGCACAGCTACTGTAGACACCAATCCATCGAACCGGAGAAGCATATGAGAGCCATAAACCGCTGAACCGGAACCATACGAATGCTGTAAACAGCCGAATAGGAAAAACCACACAAATAGGTTTACACTCCTAGCAGTCAAACTGGAACAGCATACAGTAAATCCCCCCCAAGAACGAGACAAAGCTCCGTGTTGAGGGTCAAGCAGTGAACAGACAGAGCTGTGGGTTTATTGTTCTTATATACACATTAGTACCACCCACAGGGTTTTGGAAAACAACCAATAAACACGTACAATACACTCAGACACTCCCACACAAAATCCTCACCTCTGCCTATGATACAATTACCTTACACAATGGGTAATGTAATTATCACAAGCAGAGAAATACAGTTTTTCCACATTATTCATAACTTTAAAAGTATGCATCACATTCTTACATTTTCAGAATCAGCATATCTCCAAATACAAACATACATCAAAATCATACAAATTGGTCCAGTGGTTCAAAAGATAGATTGTAGTCCTTTGTGACCAAATAAAGCATGGCTTTTCTGCCCAAAACCAGTTCCACAGAGTGTGTCTCGTAAACCCTCTTTTGAATTTCTTATACCATTAGTGTTTCATATCCCCTTTTGTTGAATGTCTCACACTTTTTTGCTCCTTTATGTGTCTTGTGTGTATATTATTACCCCCTGCCACTTTGTGTGTCCCTTACTTCCACACCAGCCCTAATGTGTCTGTTTCCCCTAAGCCTCTTAATGTGGCTCTTTCTCCTCTCAGCCCATATTGTGTGTCCCTTCCTCAGTCTATTTGTGCGTCTCTTCCCTCACAAGCCATACAGACATTGATATACAGGCAAAAATACACACATGTGCAAAGACACTAATATACAGACACACAACCATACAGGCAGGCAAACATATATAGACACACAGTAATAAACGGTACAGGCACACTGTCATATAAACACAGACATACAATCATACAGAGACATACAGACACTGTCATACAAAAATATATAGACAGCCCTACAGAGAAAGACATAGATGCAGTCATATTGAAACACAGATGCAGACATACAGTGACATACTAAACAATATATACAGAGACCCAGTGCAATCAGATCCCTTTGGGGCATGCTGTCTGGCTCTGAAGTTCCCAACAGTCCAGCCCCATCACTAGGCACTAGCCATGTGGTGTGCTACACAGGGAACTGGGATATGATGTGATTCATATCCTCGCTCCTTCTATACAGTCGAGTGAATTGGAGTCATTACTGGAGAGCCCTCTTGCTGGTCACCTGGACATTGCGCTCCCCAAGGTGGTGCCTCCTAGGACAACTGTGTGTGCCCCCTTATGGTAGAGGGAGGCACCTAATAGCCACTGACGTATGGAATTGTGTCATATTTCTGATAGTTTCTATGCTTATTTATTGCTGTTAAATATGTATTACAGTAGCCGTTTGCCTGATGGCAGCCATGTGACTATGACAATTTGTCTGTGAAAGTTCCCAATATAAGGGTTAGTTGCCAGGATTAAAATCATTACTTAAAAAGTATTTTTTTGGGCAAAATGTATTGTTTCTTTTAATTAGTTTTAAGCTGTGTTGCTTTTAAGAGAAAGGAGGTAGGCCAAGTAGTATGATGTAAAGTCAGAGAGGGACAGATGAGGGGGTAACCCTAATGTTGATAATTATAGAAACAAAGAGAACAATATCTGTCCCAAATTGATGGTCACAAGAACAAAAAAGAAAAAATATATAGTTGAGCTAAAAATCTCGAGGATACTTTATTGATATAACATAAAAATAATAATACTAACAGGAAACAAAAAAGGAACCCTTACTGCGCTACCTAACTACTATTATCTAGTGTGGTAGTGAACGCAGAGAGTACAAATATAATACAAAAGAGAGATAACATTTTACCATACAGGGGAACGGAAAACTGAGTGGGTAAAGGAGACAGGGTAAATATAGAAACCCTGAGAGTAAACCGCCACACAGGGTAGTCAATATATCTAAATGGTGTAGTGTTCCAAGAGATATATAATGCATACTGAGGTGGCCATGTTGATAGCCATAGTGATGTTTAGCGGTTGGTAGAAAAAGCACTCAGATAGGATAAAATAACATCATATAGACTACGTGTATAGCCCAAGGGCATAAATCTATGACTCAATAAAGGTAAATGGATATACAAAGCCGTGGTCGTAGATAATGAGTCTTGGAATAAATACCTATTAAGTCTGTGGATGGTAAGTAATACCAGTAGATCAGAAATAAACATCCGATAATAAGTCTCTAAAAGTACAGAAGATAAAGTACTACTACCTGATAATTAAAAATAACTGTAGGTATAGAGATTTCCTTACTTTTCTCCCATATGTAGCTTGCTGTAACAAAACAACAGCCTCACATATGCATATAAAGCCTAAAGGAAAAAAGTCCTTTCGTGGATAATGCCCTTTTCTGCAGAATCTAGTGGCTGAGAGGAGAATACAGTCTGATAAATATAGTAAAGTTACAGCAAAAGTAAGAGAAGCAGGTTGAAATGTGCCTTCATGGGTACCTGGTACAGAAAAAATTAGGAGCAGGTAGAGGAGGGTGCCCTGATTTGAAACACTAATTCTGAGAAATATAGGAAAATCACCGAAAATCTACAACACACCCTAGAAAAAGTAGAAAAAGATACGATCCAAATTAAAAAGAAAAAATACACACGTGATAGGACTGATTACAATAAGAATGAAGCTTACACATATGGAAATAGAAAACAGCCCATATACAGACAAGGCAATATAAATAAAACACAACACTCAGTCAGACACTATCAAAATAACATTCAAAACAGGTACCATGAATCCGATTTCCAAAATGGGCCTAGAAATAGAACAGAATACAGGACAACCAATCACACTAATGAATGGAACCGTCCTAAGGTTTCAAGCACGAGAACAAGAGAACCACATGTGTCGAGGCCATATATCCAAGATAATATCAGAACCCCAATAAGAACAGAAAGAAGGGCAAGATCTGACGAGTTTTTAACGGCCCAAAGTAAAATCCGAAAAAGTACAAGGAGGTTGTCACATATACCTATCTCCAATAGATTCGAGACCTTAGCCAGAACCCCTCAGGAAGGGGATTTTTGGAACCTGAGGAACAGAGTCAAACACAAACCCCAATACCAACAGAGATCACCACAGAAGAGACGGAGAAGTATAGAGGAAGGGGAGTTAGAGGAGGAGCGAACCTTCAGAGGAGAAAAAAGAGACAGACGAAACCAGGAAATATGAAAGATAGAGAAAAACAAGCAGGGATTTTCAACCTAACGCCATGAGTCTTGAATTCTCCTCAAATCAAATTGTTACAGAAGGGTTTGAAATTTGCACCAACTAAAAAGCTAAATAAATTTGAGACATATGTTGATTTAAATAAATTTAAGAGGACATTATGTCTAAAGAAATTTTTCTACAAGAACCCCATTTTAACTAATTCCGAAGATCCACAACATGATGTCTATAAACATACTAACTTGAAAGAAAAATCAAAGTTCTATCCCAAAAACTTAATATCAGGTGAAATGGTAACATTTGAAAAATTAGTGATGAGAGATATAAATAAAATTAAAGAACCCAATAAACATCAACAGAACCTCACCAGGAAAGAGTGTATGGCCCTGAAGAAATTCCAGAAAGATAATTCAATAATTATAAAACAGCCGATAAGGGGGGAGGTGTAGTTTTAATGACATTAGATGACTATAATAAGGAATCATACAAATTACTGGAGGACACCAATACCTATATAAAACTAGGAGCAGACCCCACAAAGATTCTCAAGGACAAATTCCATAATTACCTAAATGAAGGACTTACAAATGGGATCTTGAACCAAAAAGAGTTTAATTACTTAAAAATTGATTTCCCAAGAATTCCAGTACTATACCACCTTCCCAAAATCCATAAGAATCCGACTCAACCCCCAGGGAGGCCTATAGTCTCAGGCATTGGTTCTGTGTAGATTATCGGAGTATATAGACCAATGCTTGCAACCAATTGTTCAAGAAATACCCAGCTATCTGAAGGATACTGGGGATATATTAAGACACATAGAAGAATTGGTGTGGAACGAAAACTATTTTCTGACCACTGCTGATGTGAGCTCCCTTTACACCAATATTGCACATGATAGGGGCTGTATGGCCACCAGGTTATTTTTAGAGCAATCAGGTAATTTCCCCCCTGACCATATAGATTTTATTATGCAAGGGATTCTTTTAATTTTAACCAGCAATTACTTCTGGTACGATGGACATTTTTATTTACAGGCCCGTGGAACGGCGATGGGAATGAGGTTCGCGCCCAGCTATGCCAATCTTTTTATGGCATATTGGGAGCTCCAGTTTATCCATCATGGGGCAGGCTGGGCGACGGGCCTCGTTACCTATCGCCGTTACATAGATGACCTGTTTTTTATCTGGGAAGGCACAGAAGAATCACTAACCAACTTCCTTAATACATTGAACAATAATGATAGGGGCATAGCCCTCACTGCGGATTTTAACAAAACGAGAGTGAACTTTTTAGATCTTGACATTTTTATTGAAGATAATAAAATCAAAACTAGCACTCATTTAAAAAAAGTAGATGTGAATAGTTTTATTCACACCACGAGCTGTCATTTTACACCTTGGCTTAAGGGAATCCCCAAATCCCAATTTATCTGGATAAAAAGAAACTGCACTGAGGAGACTAAATTTATTGAACAGTGGCATAAATTAGAAGGTAAAATGTTGGAAAAGGGATATAAACAAGATGATCTAACCAAAAATCTCAATCAAGTAATGGCAATTAAGAGAGAAACCCTATTAACAGATAAAAGGATTAATGAGAATAAAGAAAGATTTAATGATAATGACAACATACCTATTTTCTGTAATTACAGTCATGGTAACCGTCATTTAAAAAAAAATTATTAATAGACACTGGTCAATCCTAAAGGAAGACCCAGTCCTGTCCACCATTCTACCAGACAAACCCAAGGTGATCTTTAGAGGGGCACCTAACATGAAAAAATTACTAGTAAGGAACCACATCAGAAAACCATGCAGCATAAAGCCAATTGATACTAGGAAAGGTTTCTTTGGTTGTGGAATATGTTTGGCGTGCAGGAACACTGGAAGCAAAAAAAGACATATAGGGAAATTCAAAAGTACTAAAGAAAATGAAGAGTTCAACATAAACAATCTCATCACTTGCCATTCAACCAATGTAGTGTACCTGTTGGAATGTCCATGCGGCCTCAAGTATGTGGGCCGCACAAAACTTAATTTGCATATTAGGATAGAAGAGCATATAAGGAACATTAAGAAGGGATATGAAGGACACAGTGTATCCAATCATTTCAAGATTACACACAACAGCAATCCTCAGGGGCTCATATTTATGGGCATACACAAAACTTTAGGAAATTGGAGAGGCGGTGATTTTAACAAAATTTTAGCTCAAAATGAAATTAGGTGGATTTTTAGCCTTGGGACTTTACAGCCCAAAGGTTTAAATATAGATTTCGAACTCTGTCATTTCCTTTAATTATCCTTAACATATATTTAACACTATCATATTATATCTGCACCATCTGCAAATGTATGCCATTTGGTTTTATGTCCTTTTAAAAAAATGAAGTCTTGAATTCCAATGGGAGGAGTTTGTCTTGATTGCACTCTCTCATCCAGTAAGTTTTTAATTGACCCCCATTTTGGTAATCCCTTTTATTTTATTTTATATTTGAGGGATACCTCTCTGTTATTGTACCCATCTATTTATTTCACTTTGTTAATATTCATTCCGTTTTTTTTTTTTTTTTTATTAACAATGACATTTGGGAAGATGTTGGAGGGCGGAAGTGATGTCATAATGATGCCCATAATGGGTGCCATGCATGACAGCCCCATCCAACCACCAATAGAATTTGTTCTAATCAAGTTTTTTAATTGATTGACAGGCAATTCAGCCAATGAAAGTTTTTTTACCACAGGTGATCAGTATAAGAAATTTGAAAAAGACAGCCCCATCCAACCACCAATAGAACAAGTTGTTTAACCCCTTAAGACCGCAGCCAAATGTACAAGTTGTGATCCAAAAAAACGTAAACAAAACCTGGCATTTGCGCTATATGTCTGTCCAACCATAATTCACCTCTTTCATATTAAATGCACCCCCCATTATTATATATCATTTTATTCAGGGGAAACGGGGCTTTCGTTTAACATCAAATATTTAGGTATGGAACATAATTTAATATGAAAAAAATATTTAAAAAATGGGAGAAAATAAGAATTTTTTAATTTTTTTTAGTTCTAGGTGACATTCTAACTGTGAATGTCATAATACTGTTTGCTTTTACTGCAATACAATACACATATTTGTATTCAGCGATGTCTCGCGTGTAAAACAGTACCCCCTATGTACAGGTTTTATGGTGTTTTGGGAAGTTACCGGGTCAAATATAGCGTGTTACATATTTCAGTTTTTTTACATTGAAATTCGCCAGATTGGTTACGTTGCCTTTGAGACCATATGGTAGCCCAGAAATAAGAATTACCCCCATGATGGCATACCATTTGCAAAAGTAGACAACCTAAGGTATTGCAAATTGAGTATGTCCAGTCTTTTTTAGTAGCCACTTGGTCACAAACACTGGCCAAAGTTAGTGTTAATATTTGAAAATGCAAAAAACTAATTTGAACGCAAATTTTGGCCAGTGTTTGTGACTAAGTGGCTACTAAAAAAAACTGAACATACCCTATTTGCAATACCCTGGGTTGTCTACTATTGCAAATGGTATGCCATCATGGGGATAATTTTCATTCCTGGGCTACCATACGGTCTCAAAGGCAACCTGGCGAATTTTAATGTGAAAAAACTGAAACGCAAACCTTATATTTGACTCTGTAACTTTTGAAAACACCATAAAACCTGTACATGAGGGGTACTGTTATACTCAGGAGACTTCGCTGAACACAAATATTAGTGTTTCAAAACAGTAAAATGTATCACAACAATTATATCGTCAGTGTAAGTGCCATTTGTGTGTGAAAAATTCAAAAAATGTCACTGTCACTGACGATATTGTCGTTGTAATATATTTTACTGTTTTGAAACACTAATATTTGTGTTCAGCGAAGTCTTCCGAGTAAAACAGTAACCCCCATGTACAGGTTTCATGGTGTCTTGGAAAGTTACAGAGTTAAATATAGTGCTAGACAATGTAATTCCCTGAACTTTTGGCCTGGGTTGGCAGGCAGGTCCTGCAAATTGTAATTAATAAAATGACCTAATTATGTAAAATTATTACATAAATATATGCGTAGAATTATTATATATATATGTGTGTATATATATATATGTGTGTATATATATGTATATAATTTTTTTAAATTATTTTTATTTATATATAGGTATATACATAGTGATATATACGTATATACTTATGTATATAGATATATATATTATTTCGTTCTACGTGTATTTTGATATCAATATATATATATTAATTTTAAAATACAGTTAGAACGAAATTACGCATGTTTATATATTTTTTATCTATTTTTTTTATTATTTTTTTATTTTTATTTTTAACGTATTTATATATTTATTTATTTTTATTATATATAAATATATATATAATGAAAATTATATATATATTTAATCAATATCATTGTACGTGTATTTTGATATTAATATATATATAATTATGTATATATTAATATTAAAATACACGTAGACAGTGTATGCATATTTATGTGTATGTGTGTATATGTGTGTATATATATACTTAGATCATATATATAATAAATATATATATGATCTAAGTATATATAATTTATTTTTACACTGTTTTAAAATTTTTTATTTTTTTTTCAGACAGCAGGGGGAGTACCTGTCATTACAGGCACTCCCCCTGCTGGCAATGCCTTGGACGGCTATGCCGTCCATGTGATCGCGGGGTCCTCGCAAGGACCTCGCGATCACATGGCCCTGGGCGGCTGAAGAGGACGCAGGGGGACTCCCTGGGCTCCCAGGTAAGTCCCCCATACCGCGATCGCCGGCGTGGGATCGCCGGCGACCGGGTAAGTACATAAGATCGCAGGACGTACTATGCCGTCCTGCGGCTTTTAGAGCCACCAAAATAAGGACGGCATAGTACGTCCTGCGGTCTTAAGGGGTTAATTGATTGACAGGCAATTCAGCCAATGCAAGCTTTTTTACCACAGGTGATCAAAATAAGAAATTTGAAACAGACAGCCCCATCCAACCACCAATAGAATTCGTTCTAATCAAGTTTTTTAATTGATTGACAGGCAATTCAGTCAATGAAAGTTTTTTTTACCACAGGTGATCAGTATAAGAAATTTGAAAAAGACAGCCCCATCCAACCACCAATAGAACAAGTTGTTTAATTGATTGACAGGCAATTCAGCCAATGCAAGCTTTTTTACCACAGGTGATCAAAATAAGAAATTTAAAAACAGACAGCCACATCCAACCACCAAGAGAATTCGTTCTAATCGAGTTTTTTAATTGATTGACAGGGATTTCAGCCAATGTAAGCTTTTTTACTACAGGTGATCAGTATAAGAAATTTGAAAGAGACTTTGACCTTATGATTGGATAATCACACATCCTGTGACCCCAAAGGGAGGATCCGAATTAACTTTAGAACACTTATAAAGTGGAAGATTCCTGAGGCTACTTCACAGCTACTGAGGAAGCTCATACAAGAGTGAAACGCGTTTAGCTGGAGTTTGGACTTTTATACTTGGACTTTCTATCATTTAGCTTATATGCTTTTGAGAAGTCTAAATATTGTTTTTATTATTATTTTTTATCTCTACAATAAATCATTATTTTTTTTATATTAGTCCATATAGTCCTTTCTAGCCTCCAGGAACACTATGTGGGGAATGCTATCCCAATAAATTAGCATATTGCCAACAAACCTCAGAGCCAGGAATTCAAGGCTCTGTCTAAGGTGAGCATAATCATTACTATCTCACTATTTTGTATACACTATCTGTACAATACCACCTTTGAGGTTCTCTCTCTCTGCTTGTTCCATATTTTCGGGAGAACTTTGTTTGGGATAAAGGGGTGTGTTGCTGCCTCAAGAGCAAAAAGGAGTTACTTACGGAGCCAATAGCTTATAGGCTCCAACCCACGTGAGTGGTTTCAACCAATTGCTACTATTATTCATTTTTTATTTTTGTAAACCATCTGCACTATATTCTCTCTTTTTGTTGTTTTACTTTGTATGTACATTTGGACACATTGTATCACTATGTTGGAGGGGTGAGTATACCCCCTCATTATTTATATTAATATTCATTATAGCGCTCCACTCGCTGGTATATTGTTTATACCTTTTTATTCTTATATTTTGCCCTGATTTGTGCCTATATGGGCACCTGTCCTAAGAGAACTGAATATTTTGACTCACTGTACTGAGTATAACCCTGGTCGGTATGCTATTTTTGTGCCGTCCGAGAGAAAAGTCAGCAATCTGGATCGCTTTGTTGTACAATCACAGTTGAATGTAGTACATGGATTTCTCGGAAAGCATCAGGGGGAACTGAATACCCGGTATGGCAAGAATTAAATAGCCCGCCTCCAAATCTGATTGGTGGAGGCGTGGAACAGACGAGTTAAAAGGTACGGTGGCCCCGGTGACTCAAAAGAGGAACATTAGCGAAAGGAGACTCGTCAGTTGTAGCGAAGATTAAGCTAATTGGAAATGAAAATAGATATAGTGAAAAAAATAAGTGAAAATTAAATCGAATAACATGTAAATAAATAAATGTAATGAAATGAATTAAAATGTCCGAAGCATGATGGGAATGAATATACTATTTCGCGATGATGTAACACAGTCCGGTTGTACTAATAAACAAAAGCGGACTGGTATTGAGTATATGTCCATATAATGGGAAAGATCTATATAAATTAATGTAAGTACCAAAAAACTGGCTACATTAGTTAAAAAAATATATTTAAGTTGCAATTTCCAAATATATTATAATGGTAGAGGCACCGTGTATATGGCACCAAAGTCAGGTGCCCAGCATCAATGTAAAGGAAGTGATGTCTGATATGCCAATCTGTAATTGGCTGGATCAATTTAGGTTATATCCTGTTGTAAAGATAATAATACAGTATTGAGATTTAGAGATATGACTATGTACAATGTTAATAGAAATGCATCGTGGAGTCTTAGAATCCAGTTTGACTTTGGTGGAATGTAGACTGGTGTACCTGTCAATACCACATACACGATGGAAAGCGTGTTTAAGAACACGATTAGGATACCCCAGTGCTTTAAAGCGGGATCTTAATAGTTTACATTCCTTGTAAAAGGTGTGATCTACCGAGCAATTCCGTCTCACTCTCAGATATTGACTGAAAGGGATAGAAGCTTTCAATTTATGGGAATGGTGGCTTCCCCAATGTAACAAACTGTTAGTGGAAGTTGACTTTCTAAATAATTCGGTCTGAATTGTACCGTCTTCTTCCAATAGGATTTTTAAATCCAAAAAGACAAGCTCATGTTCGTCAATCACATAAGTAAGTTTTAGGTTGATATTGTTATCATTGAGGGCCCTGACAAAATCTTGAAAGAGGGGGACGGAACCTGCCCAGAGGACAATTACGTCGTCAATGTATCTATACCAGTTAAGAATACTGTCATGAAAGCAGTTAAATGCTAGATTAGTGACGACGTGTTGCTCCCACCACCCCAAAAATAAATTGGCATAGGTGGGTGCACAGGCTGTCCCCATGGCATTGCCAGAAATCTGTAAGTAGTAATGTAGTAAGTAGTAATGCCCAAACGTGAAGTAATTATGAGTCAAGGTAAAGTCAAGAATTGCTAGGATGAAGTTTTTTTGTGCGTCTTCATATGATGTCTTATCCAAAAATAATCTGCATGCCCTTAATCCCATTTCATGAGGGATGTTAGTATATAGGGCAACTACATCTAAACTAGCCAGTAAAGTATAAGGTGGAACTGATAGGTCCTGTAATGCCAATAGGGTTGATTTTGTGTCCTTTAGATAAGACTGTAATGTTAATACCATCGGGTGCAGAATCTTGTCAATGAACTTGCTCAAGGACTTGGTGAGGCAATTATTCCCAGAAACAATGGGCCTACCCGGGGGAGGTCGAATATCCTTGTGAATTTTTGGCAAGCAATAGAATGTTGAGATAGTTGGATTTTCGTGTGGCAATAAAAATTTAAATTCATCTTGACTAATGACCCGTTGTGATAATGCATCTGATAGTAATATGTCGCGTTCACCTACAAAATAAGAAGTTTCTGGGAACTTACTAGCCTGAAACAATACCTAGAGCAAAAACTGGTTCCTAGGGGACTGCGCTGGAGATGAAGTCCCGGTTGGAGACTAAGTCCCGTTCGAAGATTTGAACGCTCGTTCGAATGGGACTTAGTCATTTTCTCGGTGCAAAATAGACGACCGCACAGCCCAAATCCATGGAACTGTTTTGGGCATGAAAATGTGCTTGCGGTCGGTCCAAAGAGACTTTTTAATACTTCTGGAACCACTGAACCGATTTTCACGAATTTTGAATATGTTGTTCCACAAGTTGTGTTATTCATAAAAATTTAAGATATTTATGTACAATGAAAATGGGAAAGTTATAAAATTGTATAAAAATTTATAAGTTTTAGCTTGGAGATAATTGAGGAGATACAGTAAGAAACTCAATTATCTCCCAAGCAGAGGGGAGGGAATCTGTGGGATGTAACCGTTATCTTATTGGTTAATGCCTAATTGCATGTGGGCTTCTCCCTTGCAGGGGAGCACTGCATAAAAGCAGAGTACCTCCCTTTAAACATGAGATCTTCTTGACCCACAATACGTAGCCTTGTCTAGTTATTGGAGGGAACTGCTATATCACACTGGGGATTGCTATGCTCTGCATACTCCCTTGAGCTTTAATCACTTAGCTCTTGTTCCTGATACGCTCTCCTGGAGGAGAGGTCTTCCCCACACAGTCCTGGACGCTGGAGGTTCATACAGGGTGGATGGAAGACGGCGAGGCTCCAGTTAAGCTACGGCGGTTGTGGAGTCTGCGGTGGTTGTGGTGTCCAGTGCGGTGCTTGTGGTCCTCGGCGCAAGCTAGAAAGCGTCCATCAACGGAAGGTGTCCGTTACAGTACCTTTTAACTCTGTCTGCTCCACGCCTCCACCAATCAGATTTGGAGGCATGCTATTTAATTCTAGCCATACCAGTTCCCCCTGATGAACCATACCAGTTCCCCCTGATGAGCCAACACCCAGCGAAACGAGCGTCGGGGCTTGACAAACTTAGCTGATTCCTGCTTTCCGAGAAATCCATGTACTATATTCAACTGTGATTGTAAAACAAAGCGATCCAGATTGCTGACTTTTCTCTCAGACGGCACGATAACAGCATACCGACCAGGGTCATACTCAGTACAGTGAGTCAGAATATTCAGTTCTCTTAGGACAGGTGCCCATATAGGCACAAATCAGGACACCCTCCTCTACCTGCTCCTACTTTTTTCTGTACCAGGTACCCATGAAGGCACCTTTCAACCTGCTTTTCTTACTTTTGCCGTAACTTTACTATATTTATCAGACTGTATTCTCCTCTCAGCCACTAGATTCTGCAGACCAGGGCATTCTTATTGGGCTATACACTTAGTCTATGTGATGGTATTTTATCCTGAGTGCTTTTTCTACCAACCGCTAAACATCACTATGGCTATCAACATGGACATCTCAGTATGTGTTACAAAATGCCTTTTGTAACTGTCTCTTTAAGTGACAAATTGCCCTGCTTCCCTGTATTATGAAGAAGCCTTATTGCCAGCCTCCTTCCTCATGCCTATGGCCCTGGTTTTTATGGCCCTTAAGAACAGTCTGTGAGCATATTGGGGCTTATGGACTTTTATGGGACTGGTGCTGGCCCTTTAAGCACATTTTTGGGACATAGAGAAAATTGGGACAATGCCCCTTTAAGACGGTGTCCCCAGACTTGTTGGGGACACTGCCCCTTTAAGCCTGTGTCCCCAATGTCCCCAGACTTGGTTAAAACCCTTTGTTCCTGGCTATTTCCCACTTGGTTCAGTAAATGGGGCTTACTGAACCAAGTACCACACAGGCGCTCCACCCAGAAGTGGAAGTGTGCAGGCAATTGACCTCCCAGGCTCGGAGCCTGCTGTAGGTAAATTGCCAAACGCTGGGTGGCCGCCTTTCGTGCAAACGAACACGTGGTGGCACCATCTTTTTTCATTCAAATACGGTCAGCCAAATTCATGGAACTAAAATGGCTGCACATTTCCACAAACACCGCTGACCTGTACCTTCTCCCATACTGAACTTTCAGCCGCAGAGACTAAATCCCATTCGGCGATGGGACTTGGTCATTTTTTCAGCCTGAAATAGACCAACCGCACAGCCCAAATCTATGGAACTGTTTTGGGCATGAAAATGTGCTTGCGGTCGGTCATAAAGTACTTCCGTCTAACTTTTGATCTACTGAATGGATTTTTATCATTTTTGAGTATGTTTATTTTTAAAGGATGCTGATTAATAATATGTGGTTTTTATGAAGATGTATGGATGTATGGTTGTAACCCCTTAGTGACCAGGCCATTTTTCAATTGTATTACCGTTAAGGACCAGGGCTCTTTTTACATTTCTGCAGTGGTTGTGTTTAGATGTAATTTGCCTCTTACACATTTACTGTACCCATACATATTATATACCATTTTTCTCGCTATTAAATGTTCATTCTAAAGATACCATCATTTTCATCATATCATATAATTTACTAGAATAAAAAAAGTAAAATATGATAAAAAAACAAACAAAAAAAACACAGCTGGCCATCATGCACCCATGTCCCAGTTGGAACATGTCTGAAGCCGACCAATGTAATTCACCTCCGTCAAACTGTATGTTTTTGAAAAGTACACACCCTAGGGCATTTCACATGGTGGCATTTGAACACTTTACATGCACTAATTCTACCACCAGTCTCTGTCAAACGTTTTTGTGGTGTTATTTTTCACTCACACATTCTACTTTGTGCATAGATTCTAAGCTCCTGTTAGGTGTTACTGCCAAAGGACACCACAATATGTACTTGGCATCATCTCCCGAGTACAGCGATAACACTCATGCATACGTTTGTCGGGTTCACTGGGGGGGTGCAAAGCGAAATGTCTGATATGCGTTTTTCAAATTTTATATATCTTGTTTGCCTATCTTGCTTTTGAGGGCCTTATCAGATATCCCAATGTATTTTCTTGCCATGAGCGTGCATATATTTGAAAAGTTTACACCCCACAGTAGTTGAAGAACGTGTGTGGAGGTAACTGTTCAATCCTCAATTTTACACACGCACACCGCTATTTGACTGTGATTTAGGAGAGCCCGCTGTTGGTTATTGCAAGAACACACCCCGGGTTGTTTTCTGCGAGGCCTCCTAAGGACACCCATGCCCCCCCCATGCATAGGTCTGCCAGGATCTGGGGAAGGTACGGTAACAATTGAATGACTTGCCATTTGAGTTGAAATTGAGAGTATGTCTTCTGATAGGCCTATCTTTAGCTTGTGGCTTATCACATACCCCAGTTTTATATATCGCCACAAAAGGGTACATACTTGAAACGTAGACACCCTGAGGTATTGCATGTATGTGGAGTGCTTTGATGCAACTTTTTTTTAGCCAGAAAAAAAGATAAAACAAGATGAAGAACGTGTGTGGAGGTAACTGTTCAATCCTCAATTTTACACACGCACACCGCTATTTGACTGTGATTTAGGAGAGCCCGCTGTTGGTTATTGCAAGAACACACCCCGGGTTGTTTTCTGCGAGGCCTCCTAAGGACACCCATGCCCCCCCCATGCATAGGTCTGCCAGGATCTGGGGAAGGTACGGTAACAATTGAATGACTTGCCATTTGATTTGAAATTGAGAGTATGTCTTCTGATAGGCCCATCTTTAGCTTGGGGCTTATCACATACCCCAGTTTTATATATCGCCACAAAAGGGTACATACTTGAAACGTAGACACCCCGAGGTATTGCATGTATGTGGAGTGCTTTGATGCAACTTTTTTTTAGCCAGAAAAAAGATAAAACAAGAGGAAGAACGTGTGTGGAGGTAACAGTTCAATCCTCAATTTTACACACGCACACCGCTATTTGACTGTGATTTAGGAGAGCCCGCTGTTGGTTATTGCAAGAACACACCCCGGGTTGTTTTCTGCGAGGCCTCCTAAGGAAACCCATGCCCCCCCCCCATGCATAGGTCTGCCAGGATTTGGGGAAGGTACGGTAACAATTGAATGACTTGCCATTTGAGTTGAAATTGAGAGTATGTCTTCTGATAGGCCCATCTTTAGCTTGGGGCTTATCACATACCCCAGTTTTATATATCGCCACAAAAGGGTACATACTTGAAACGTAGACACCCCGAGGTATTGCATGTATGTGGAGTGCTTTGATGCAACTTTTTTTTAGCCAGAAAAAAAGATAAAACAAGATGAAGAACGTGTGTGGAGGTAACTGTTCAATCCTCAATTTTACACACGCACACCGCTATTTGACTGTGATTTAGGAGAGCCCCCTGTTGGTTATTGCAAGAACACACCCCGGGTTGTTTTCTGCGAGGCCTCCTAAGGACACCCATGCCCCCCCCATGCATAGGTCTGCCAGGATCTGGGGAAGGTACGGTAACAATTGAATGACTTGCCATTTGAGTTGAAATTGAGAGTATGTCTTCTGATAGGCCCATCTTTAGCTTGGGGCTTATCACATACCCCAGTTTTATATATCGCCACAAAAGGGTACATACTTGAAACGTAGACACCCCGAGGTATTGCATGTATGTGGAGTGCTTTGATGCAACTTTTTTTTAGCCAGAAAAAAAGATAAAACAAGATGAAGAACGTGTGTGGAGGTAACTGTTCAATCCTCAATTTTACACACGCACACCGCTATTTGACTGTGATTTAGGAGAGCCCGCTGTTGGTTATTGCAAGAACACACCCCGGGTTGTTTTCTGCGAGGCCTCCTAAGGACACCCATGCCCCCCCCATGCATAGGTCTGCCAGGATCTGGGGAAGGTACGGTAACAATTGAATGACTTGCCATTTGAGTTGAAATTGAGAGTATGTCTTCTGATAGGCCCATCTTTAGCTTGGGGCTTATCACATACCCCAGTTTTATATATCGCCACAAAAGGGTACATACTTGAAACGTAGACACCCCGAGGTATTGCATGTATGTGGAGTACTTTGATGCAACTTTTTTTTAGCCAGAAAAAAGATAAAACAAGTTGAAGAACGTGTGTGGAGGTAACTGTTCAATCCTCAATTTTACACACGCACACCGCTATTTGACTGTGATTTAGGAGAGCCCGCTGTTGGTTATTGCAAGAACACACCCCGGGTTGTTTTCTGCGAGGCCTCCTAAGGACACCCATGCCCCCCCATGCATAGGTCTGCCAGGATTTGGGGAAGGTACGGTAACAATTGAATGACTTGCCATTTGAGTTGAAATTGAGAGTATGTCTTCTGATAGGCCTATCTTTAGCTTGTGGCTTATCACATACCCCAGTTTTATATATCGCCACAAAAGGGTACATACTTGAAACGTAGACACGCACACCGCTTTTTGACTGTGGAACACACCCCGGGTTTATCACGATTCCGGGAACCTAACACGCTAACAGACACACACACACACAGAAAAGGTGCCGTACCGGACCTTAGAGTGGCCGGGCTAAGCACACACAGAATAGTCAGGAGATAAGCCGAGTCAGGGGAACCAGAAAACAGAATAACGAGAAACAAGCCGAGGTCAAAGGGTAGGAGAAAGTCACAAAGTCAGTTTAACAAGCCAGAGAGTACGTAACCACAAATCACAAGTTCAGAATCAATACTATACAGCAAAGACCACAACAGGGCAGGGAGGAACAGGAAAGGTGAGTATAAATACCCTAGGTTAAATTCTGATTGGATAACTTCCAATCAGAATTAACAATCACATGTGGGAGATATCTAAGCCTCCCACTGTGATTGTGGTACTGTTGCTTTAACGCCGGGTCACTCACGTGACCCCGGCGTTTGCATAAATCAACGACCTTCCAGCGTGCAGCATTATACATGCTGCCGCTGGGAGGCGTGACGGATGCGAGCGGCGGAGAGGAGACGAGACTGAGGGTGAGTGCTGCGAGTTGCGAGCAGCCTCCCCTACTAGCCGCCCGCGGACCCCTGACAGGGTTGTTTTCTGCAAGGCCTCCTAAGGACACCCATGCCCCCCATGCACGGGGTAAATGTAACAACCCCCCCCCCCCCCCAAAGAAAAAGACACCAAAAAAAAAAAACTGAACGGCAAAAAATTAATTAAAAATGGGCCAGCGTGTGGTATCGTTTGAAACAGTCTCCAATGCAGAGTCCAGGCTGCCCAGGGCAATCAGGACAGTAATATACACTGTCTTTTCTCTGCCCCCTCTTAGAACAGACCCTGCATCTTTTTTGGGGATTCTGTTTTGCCGCAGTAGGGGGAATTTTAAAAATAAAACGTGTAGCCCCAACTCTGCTCTCTCCCATCACCGCCCGGGGAGCAGGTGCATCACGGTACAAAATCCCCGAAATGATCTGGAGCTGAAACTGTAAAAATCTCAGTTGCGTCCCGGGGTTTGCTTTTTTGAACAACAAGAAAGCGTTGTGGGTTGCAATCTGCATTAGGTAGATTGCAACCTTTTTGTACCAGGCCCTTGTCTTTCGTATAACTAGGTAGGGCTGCAGCAGCTGATCTGCCAGATCAACCCCACCCATATGACGGTTATAGGCCTTGATGCACACTGGCTTCCTCGTTCTCTCAGCTCTGCCACGTACAGGGACCTCCACAGTCCCCTCAGTGTGGATGGTGGTAAGAAGGTACACATCCTTCTTGTCTCTGTACTTAACTGCCAACAGCTCCTCTTGGCGCAGAGCTGAGGTCTCCCCCCTCCGTAGCCGGGTGCGTGCAAGTTGTCCTGGGAAACCTGTGCTGTTCTTTTTAATTGTGCCGCAAGCTACTGTATCAAAACAGTACAGTAGCTTGAACAAAGGGACACTTGTATAAAATTTGTCAGTATACAAGTGGTACCCTTTGTTCATCAGGGGGAATATCAGGTCCCAGACAATCTTGCCACTGGTTCCCATATGTTCTGGGCAACCTGGAGGGTCAAGGTGGCTATCCTTTCCCTCGTACACCCGGAAGGCCTGAGTATACCCAGTCTCGCTATCACAGAGCTTATACATCTTTACACCATACCTAGAGCGCTTGGAAGGAACATACTGCTTGAATCCCAGCCTTCCCTTATACTTCATCAGGGATTCATCCACGCATATATTCCTTCCAGGTGTATAAGCCTCTGCAAACCTGGCAGCAAAGTGGGTAATCAGGGGGCGGATTTTATACAGCCTGTCAAACTGGGGATGCTCCCTAGGGGGACACAGGCTGTTGTCGCTGAAGTGCATGAAATGCAGAATCATTTCATACCTCTTCCTCGACATACATTGGGAGTAAATGGGGGTAGAGCAGATGGGGCTACTGCTCCAGTAGGAGCGGATGGAGGGCTTCTTTATGATGCCCATCAGCATAGTCAATGCCCAGAATCTTTTAAATTCTGGCACATCGATGGGGGCCCATTGCTGCTTTGCCAAAAAAGAGTCCGGTTTTGTAGCTCGGAATTGATGGGCATATAAATTAGTTTGGGCGACAATGTTCCCCAATACATCATCGCTCAGAAACACCTCCATAAACTGCTGAGGGCTAAATCCTGTGACATCCAAATTAATGCCAGGATTTGCAGTAAAGGATGGGATGTCTGGCCTCTGGTTATGAGGCACTACCCACTCCTCAGCAGTTCTGCCAGCTGGAGCAGCACGTCTCCTTCTGGCAGGGGGACTAGCAGGCACAGATACAACATCACCAGATACATCACTAGCAGTAGACACTGTATCGAGTGATGATGTATCTGAGCACCTGGCAGGGTCAAAATCAGGGTCAGAGTCTGACATAGACGCGTCAGACTCTAGCGCAAGGGTGGCATATGACTGCTCAGCGCGGGTTGTCTTCCGTGACCCGTGTGCCATGATCACAATTGCTTTACTTAGTAGTGACCTGTCACAAAAAAAAATAGAAAATAACCCCTGAAAAAATGAACAGACAGCAAAATAAGTGATGCTGTGCAAGAGCCTGTGATCTGTATAGTGATCACTGGCAGGGCAGGGGTTAATCGTTCTGAAAAGAGCTTTTGGGTCTCAAAAAAGATCACAAAAAAATGAACCCCTAAAAAAAAAAAAAAGGCACAAACAGCAGAAAAGATCTGCTGTGCAAGAGCCAGTGATTATAGTGATCACTGGCAAGACAGGGGTTAATGGCTCTGAAAAGAGCCTTTGGGTCTCAAGATTTTACAAATCCCTACCTATAAATACCTAAATCTCTCTAGCTAAACCACAGATCTCTCTCTCTCACACTAAAACACAAGTGAAGAGAGGGAGGCAGATCCACACTAATCAGAGAAATGGGGAACACACTTGGGATGAAATTGCTAATGGGGCAAGCTGTGATTGTATGACTCCAGCCTTCCCCTTATGATGCGGCATGCTAGGGACGCCCCCAGAAGCCCCATGATTCACTGCCTTTCGAAAAAAAAAAAGGGGGGGGGGAGTTAATATTGATCATTTTCTTTATTTTATATTTATTTTTTTATATATATTATTTTATATGCACGGAGTGCCAGGACCCCTCAAGGCACTCATCACATGCAGTACATCACTGCTATACTATCAGAGCTTCCAGAGCTCAAAATAGGTGCAGACGTACCAGGTACGTCCAAGGTCATTATGGACTGTTTTCTGCCAGACGTACCTGATACGTCCGCAGTCGGGAAGGGGTTAAAGTTATAGTACATGTATAAAAACTGAATTTTTCCTGCCTGTGATAATTATGTTAACCATTGTGTACCATAATTATATCACAGGCAGAGTGGAGGATTTTGTGTGTAATTGCTGGGAGTGTTTTCTGTAATGTATGTGTGTTATTGGTTGTTCTGTAAAACCTAGTGGGTGGTCCTATGTAAGGAAAACCCGCATAAAAGAAGACCCTTTGGTGCCAATTAAACAGAATGACTTGACCCTCTAACTTGCAGCCTTGACTCATGTTTGTAGGGGACAGCTATAATCACTACAGGGATTGCTATGCACTTCATACTCCCTTAGCCACTAAGCTCTTGTAAGAGCTCTTGTTCCTGATCCTGCTTCACTCTACAGAAGGAAGAGGTTCACCTACTGGAACCTGGAGCCAGGTCGTAGGTCCAGGGTGAATAGCAGATGGCGAGATCCTAGCCCAGCAGCGGCGGTTCGTGGAGTCTGCAGTGCTTCTAGTGTCTACGGTGCTGATGGTCCTTTGGTGAGTGCTAGGAGCATCCTTTCTATGGTCCAACTTCCAGCCAGCCTGGAGGCAACCATAACAGTATGCATTATATATCTCTAGGAACACTACACCATTTAGATATATTGACTACCCTGTGCGGCGGTTTACTCTCAGGGTTTCTATATTTACCCTGTCTCCTTTACCCACTCAGTTTTCCATTCCCCTGTATGTCTATATGTTATCTCCCTTTTGTATTATATTTGTACTCTCTCTGTGTTCACTACCAAAAGGGTTCCTTTTTTGTTTCCTGTGAGTATTTTTATTTTTATGTTATATCAATAAAGTATCCTCGAGATTTTTAGCTCAACTATATATTTTTTCTTTTTTGTTCTTGTGACCATCAATTCAGGACAGATATTGTTCTCTTTGTTTCTGTGTTTCTTTTAATTCTCAACAAATTCTTGGATTTTACAAGTTGCTGTCCATCTATGATTTGAGGAATATCCAGACCTCTTACATATTCTTGGTGGGGATATACTACCTATGCCTGATAATCAGAGCAGGAGCTGCTATGAAAATTGTTGTTAGAATTATTTTATTACTCTTATATGTTATATGGTATATACAGTAAGCACATTATATTTCTTTCATATATGATTACCATCTTTGAGACATCTGCTGTTGATCTCGGAGCAGGGATCATACTGCTCAACCTCAAATTAATGTCTTATTATACTTTATAATATCCCTGGATACCATACTAAAAGTTGTCTTTCTTGTTCAGATTACTATCAAAAGCCTATGTTGCTGTTTATTGTTACAGTTTATTGAAGATTAAGAGCTATACTTCTTTTAATCATTAACAACAGCCTTCATATGTACTCATATTATTTCTTGGCTTAACTACCATGCCTTTTAATCATTAACAACAGCCTTTATATGTACTTATAGTATCTTCATTCTTTGAAGAATTTTAACAAGGTAAAGTTGTTTGCTGCCCACACTTTCTTACTCCCCGTCTCAGCACTCGCCTACCTTTTTTGTGTTTTACACAGAAGCCAGTGATTGTGCCTCATAAAGACTAAACAGAAGCTAGTAATTGTGCCTCATTGAAGCATGTGAACAAAATTCACAACTATTGTACAATGATTTTTCTTGGAGTAAGGTATCGTCAAGCATCATGTTACTGTAAGTACTAGTAATCTTCATCTATGCTAACTGTTGAATAAATGTAAAGATTTGTTTTGTTGTGCAATATGTGTGTTGTGTAATTATCAGAAAACGTCAAATGAGTTAATATGAAACAATACTATAGATTTTGTGATGTAATTCCAGTAAAATACAAGTTTAGCAGGCTAAGATTGCCACAAGGCATATGTATGTATATGTGTTTGTAGTATCAGTTAGTTAATAACACGTAGCTAAGATACTGTTATCACTGTACTGACCAGGTGCAGGAATGTAAGAACTGGAATTACGCGTCCCTCTCCTTTGTATCAGATGAGCCACGTGGTTAGACCGGATGGATGAGTTTAGACTCTATTTATTAAATAGGTTAAGGGTATGTGTGGGTGTAGTTAATTGTGGGAGGAGCTACAGTGCTATATAAGGAATGTACTCTATGTATTCAGTACTCAGACTTTGCTGTATTTTGGTGACGCTAGTCCCTCTGAGTCCCGATCGGTGATCCAATAAAGAATCTCTTCCTTCCTGAAGAAACCTGTGTCCATCTCTCTGTGCTTGGCTTCCGTCAGTTTCTCCGGTATCATTTGGTGCATTGGCCGGGAAGCTCATCGTTCAACGGTAGCTGAGAGGCAGAGGCGTGAGACGGTCTATCTTTGCCCACGTTCTCTACGGCTGCACCCCTGAACTTCTGCGTGGACCTCCCTTCGTCTCGGCGCCACTGGTCTGTTGTCCAGGAGATCATCGGCCTCTACGTGAGAAGTGCTGGGGTGTCCCCGTCGATGAGTGTGAACTCAGGTTCAGGAACGAGGAGGTAAGACAACTGCTGTTTTAGACGGCAGGACCCACTAGGGGTATACCGATTGTGCGGTAGGCCCAAAGGGGTTTTGAATCTGTGTATCTGCCCCCTCTGTCGGAGGGAAGGAGCGAAGGCGCACCGCTCGATCGAACGCTCTTTAGTCAGACCGTTTGATTTGGTTAGTCAGGCGGGGTCCTGGTGTAAGATAGCCCTAGCCGGACACCGGTGTCTTGTCTAGACTAGCGTTCTAGGGTGTATATTACGTTCGCTAGGTCGGAGGGACCGGGAGACTAAGCGGCGCCTGTGTAAATTCGGTTCGCTAGTTCTCATCCTATCTGGGCTAAGTGGGAAGGCGTGTAAATTTGGAACCCACTAGACTTTTGATAGTGCGACTAAGAGGCGCCTGTGTAAATTCGGTTCTCTAGCTCGCTATATATGTGGTGATTGGGCAGTGTGGCTAACCAAAACGGGTGTATATAGTTTTAGGTAGTCCATTCAAGGTACTGGCCAATAGTTTAGTTGGGAATTGTAAATGTGTTAACGATTGTTTTAGTAAAGTGTATATCTTGTTAGATAGCGCGAGCTCAGCCGTCTAGCGAGAGTGTTAATAGTGTGTTGCTGTATTATAGTGCACGGTACCATAACCCTGTATATTTACTGACATTATATAATAAGTACTAATCATTGTCGTCCATTGCATGTTTAACACCATAACCACTAATAATTGTATTGTGACCTTAACTTGTGCTTTGACCTATGCTAACCGTACTGTAACCGCTATTTGTAAAAGACGATGTTACTGGGGTGTGTTATAGACGGGTAATTCGTATATAGAGAATTATAGCGTGGGTGACTGTGTAGTTACGCCAAAGGGCATAATATTGATTATATAGTGACTGGTGTAGCAGCTGTGTGTGTACGGGAATTCCCTGAGTGTTTATTGTTATTGTGTACGTTTCACTTGGTAACCGTACCACGTGGTGCTGTTGCCAGAGGAAACGGGTGTGACTGTTGAATAGTACGCGTGTATAGTATTCGTTGTCGACGACGTTCCATTGTTAAGTATGGGTGCGTCGCAGTCAACGATTCCGGATCCCTTAGGATGTATGGTTAAGAATTTTAAAAAGGGATTCAAAGTTTGTGATTTTGGGGTAAAGATGTCTCCTGTACGTTTGGTCACTTTGTGTACTAGGGAGTGGCCTACTTTGGTTGCGGCATGGCCGCCACGTGGCAGTTTGGATCCAACTCTGGTACAGCGCTTACACGTGGCTGTATCGGGTAGGCCTGAACTTTACGGCCAGTTTCCTTATATTGACTGTTGGAGACAGGCCGTAAATGACTCGCCAAAATGGCTCCAGACATGCCACGAGGAGCAGTGTCGCCTCATGGTAGCTAGGACTTGCTCGTCCACTAGGACTGGTGTTAGGCCCATTTTGGACACGCCCCCTGAGTCCGAGATCCCTTTGCCGCCCCCTTACTTTCCGTTAAGAAGAAGTGACGCAAACGCAGGAAGTCCTGCACCCCTCCCCTCATTACCCTCATCCACTTCCGCTTCCTCCTCCAGTACAGGATCCACCCCCCCTCGTACTAAATCTCCCCTTCCGGAACCAGAATCCACCCCCATTAGAAACGAATATCCTGATTTGGCGCCACTTCAGACTTCCGGTCAAGCTTCATCTAGCTCGGCTCGAAGTGTTTTATTTACGACCTTTTCCCAAAACCGACCTCCCACATCCCCATACCCTATCTCTCCCCGACCGGAACCCATGACTGACGCCCCTCCACGTAGCCCCATACAGACCCGACAGTTGACCGGTGCCCAACAATTGAGACACTATCAGATGCCTCTTCGTCTGAATCCCGGGTCAGCCTATATTAATGCCGCAGGTCAAATGGCACAAGCTGACCCTGTCTTCGTATATGTTCCCTTCACTACAACCGATCTTTTAAACTGGAAGACCCATAATTCCTCGTATACTGAGAAACCACAAGCCATGACTGATCTGTTCACCTCAATAGTACAGACGCATAATCCGACATGGGCTGATTGCCAGCAGTTACTAATGACTTTATTTAACAATGAGGAAAGGACAAGAATAAATCAAGCAGCCATTAAAGCATTAGAGGATAGAGCCCGTGCTTTGAACCAAGCCAATCCAGCAGCATGGGCCGCAACACATTATCCCAACACTGATCCCGATTGGAACGTAAATGGTGCTGATATGGTTCAACTCAGAGCCTATAGAGACGCTATAATTGCTGGCATGAAAGCCGGAGGAAAGAAAGCCATTAACATGTCGAAGACAGTTGAGGTGATCCAGAAAAGCGATGAAGCGCCCAGTGTCTTTTATGACCGATTATTGGAGGCATACCGCTTGTATACCCCCTTTAATCCGGAAGACGCAGACAATTCCCGAATGGTGAACTCCGCCTTTGTCAGCCAAGCTTACGGAGATATTAAGCGCAAGCTACAAAAGTTAGAAGGGTTTGCAGGTATGTCAATCTCCCAACTAATGGAGGTAGCTAATAAGGTCTATATGAATAGGGAAACAGAAAGCAAGAAAGAGGAGGAGCGCAAGATGCGTAAAAAGGCTGATATGCTAGCGGTAGCGATCGCAGGCGTAGATAAACGGGGCCCAGATAGAGGCAATAATAGATGGAGTAGGGAGCCTTTGAGTAGGGATCAGTGTGCGTATTGCAAGGAAGAAGGGCATTGGAGGAACGAATGTCCGCAAAGAGAGCAGTACGAGAGAGACCAACCCAGGGCAGGCTACGGAAACTTTAGAGGTAGAGCGAGAGGTAGAGGAGGCCCCGGAGGGAGTAATGGTTATAGAGGGAGTAATGGGAACAGAGGAAGTGTTAGGGAAGACAGATATATTCCAGCAGCGCAAAGGTCCCGCGATAGAGAAGGTAGGGACTTCGTAGGATTGGCTGACACGGTCATGGAGGACTATTGATACCGACCGGGCTCCTTCCCCCTTGGTCGAGCGGAGCCTATGGTCGATGTATCAATAGGGGGGAAAAGGAGTGCGTTCATGATCGACACTGGTGCTGAACATTCAGTGGTGACTAATCTAGTTGCTCCTCCATCTGGAAGGACTATTACTGTGATAGGAGCAACTGGAAGAAGTGCTGAAAAACCGGTTCTTAAAAGTCGACTCTGTATATTGGGAGGCCACGTAGTAAAACACCAATTCCTTTATATGCCTGAATGTCCAGTCCAATTGCTGGGACGTGATATGCTATCAAAATTACAAGCGCAGATTACGTTCCTACCAGATGGAACAACATCCTTAAAGTTTAATGGACCTTCAGGTATTATGACTTTATCCGTACCAAAGGAAGAAGAGTGGCGACTTTATACAGTGTTGACTAGCCAAAACCCTAGGAGTGATGAGACATTGTTTAACATACCAGGAGTTTGGGCAGAGAACAACCCACCAGGACTGGCCCGCAATATTCCACCAATAAAAATTGAACTGAAACATGGGGTTTATCCAGTGAGCCTAAGACAATATCACATTCCGCAGAAGGCTAAGAAGAACATCCAATCCTATCTGGATAAGTTCATACGGTATGGTATCCTAAAATTCTGTACTTCCCCCTGGAACACCCCATTGCTGCCTGTTCAAAAGCCCGGCACAGATGAGTATCGACCTGTGCAGGACTTAAGAGCAGTCAATGATGCGGTTGTTAGTATACATCCAGTTGTACCCAATCCATATAACCTGCTTGCTTTAATTCCGGGCGGGGCTACTTACTTCACAGTCTTAGATCTCAAAGATGCCTTCTTTTGCCTCCGAATTGCCGCAGAAAGTCAATGTATTTTCGCTTTCCAATGGGAGAACGCTGTAACGGGCTCAAAACGCCAAATGACTTGGACAAGACTGCCCCAAGGGTTTAAAAATTCACCTACCCTATTTGGTTCAGCCCTAAGTCAAGATCTATTGGATTTCGAGTCCATCCCAGGAGAGTGTGTATTGTTACAATATGTAGATGACTTGTTGATAGCAGCAGTTACAAAAGAAATCTGTCAGCAAGCAACGCACGATCTACTACACATTCTCTGGAAGGCAGGATACAAGGTGTCTAGAAAGAAGGCTCAGTTGTGTTTGCCAACTGTCAAGTATCTAGGATTCCATATCTCTGAAGGTCAAAGGATTATGGGGCCAGAGAGAAAAGAAGCTGTCTGCCAAATACCAATACCCAAGAATAGAAGACAAGTGCGAGAATTCTTGGGGGCAGCAGGCTTCTGTAGGATATGGATTCCCAGTTATGCGATACTAGCAAAACCTCTGTACGCAGCCATCAAAGGTACAGAGCACGACCCCTTCTTATGGACCCAAGAACAGCAAACGGCATTTGAAGATGTGAAGAAGGCTTTGATGAGTGCCCCAGCATTAGGTCTACCTGATCACACACGACCATTCTACTTATATGTACACGAGCAAAGAAGAATGGCTGTGGGAGTATTGACACAGTACTTGGGATCATGGCAAAGACCTGTTGCCTACATGTCTAAGCAACTGGATGCAGTGGCCAGCGGACTTCCACCTTGTCTAAGAGCCGTAGCTGCAGCCGCCCTGCTAGTAGCTGAAGCCGATAAACTCACTCTGGGTCAAGAACTTTATGTACGAGTCCCACATGCAGTACAGACGTTGTTGGATTACAAAGGAAATCATTGGTTTAGTAACAGCCGTATGACCAAGTATCAAGCAATGTTGTGTGAAAACCCAAGAGTGCATTTAGAGACTGTAAACACCTTAAATCCAGCTACCCTTTTGCCGCAACCTACTGAAAGTCAACATGATTGTTTGGAAGTAATGGATGAAGTATTCTCAAGTAGACCAGATCTTCGTGATTTTCCCATCCAGAACCCCGATGTTCAATATTACACCGACGGCAGTAGTTATGTGAAAGAAGGGATCCGCTATGCAGGATATGCAGTGACAACAGTAGACAAGGTGATAGAAGCTCGGCCACTGGCGAAAGGAACATCAGCACAAAAGGCAGAATTAATAGCACTAACACGAGCGTTACAATTGGCTGAAGGTTTAAGAGTAAATATCTATACGGACTCTAAGTATGCGTTTTTAACCACTCATGCCCACGGAGCTTTGTATAAAGAAAGAGGACTACTGAATTCAGAAGGCAAAGAAATCAAGTACGCAGCCGAAATCCTACAACTATTGGAAGCAGTGTGGGAGCCGAAAGAAGTCGGTATCATACATTGTCGAGCGCATCTGAGAGGAGATGGTGATGTAACCAAGGGAAATCGGATGGCAGATAGTGCAGCTAAGCGTGCTGCTGAATCAGGAAGACAGGAGTATGTAGGGCATATAGCTGCTCTTATACCAACTCCACTGTCCCAATGGACTCCAGTTTATACAGCTCAAGAAGAGGAGTGGTTAAAGACTGAACCGGGAAAGTATTTGGAGAACAAGTGGTATCAGCTAGAAGATGGAAGAATAGTCATACCAGCATCACTAGCGGTAGAAATTGTCCAAAATTATCACAACGGGACACATTCTGGGAGAGACAGTACTGAAGAATCTCTCAGGAAACATTTCTACATACCAAGATTGTCCAACTTGACTCAGGCCATTGTACGTAGATGTGTAACGTGTGCTAAAAATAATGCAAGACAAGGACCAGTAAAGCCACCAGGAGTCCAGTTTATGGGGGGACTCCCCATGTCCGATCTACAAATAGACTTTACAGTAATGCCTAAATCGGGTGGACATCGTTACCTGTTGGTAATTGTGTGCACCTATTCAGGCTGGGTAGAAGCATGTCCTACTCGTACAGAGAAAGCAGGAGAAGTTGTAAGATTCCTGCTACGAGAAATAATACCCCGATATGGACTACCCTGTTCTATAGGATCGGACAATGGTCCAGCTTTTGTTCATCAGTGCCTACAACAACTGACTCATATGCTTGGTATAAAGTGGAGGCTTCATACTGCATATAGACCCCAGAGTTCTGGTAAGGTAGAGAGAATGAATAGAACTATAAAGAACCAGTTGGCTAAAATGTGTCAGGAAACCCAACTTAAGTGGAACGTTCTCTTACCTATAGCCTTATTGCGAATCCGCAGTACCCCTACCAGAAGGATGGGCCTCTTTCCTTTTGAAATCATGTATGGGCGACCACCTCCCGTACTTGGTAACTTAAGGGGGGACTTGAGTCAGTTGGGAGAAGGAATTACTCGGCAGCAGGTTGTAGAGTTGGGTAAGACTATGGAGGAGGTACAGAAATGGGTACAAGATAGATTACCTGTGAATATTTATCCCCCTGTTCATAGTTATCATCCAGGAGACCAAGTGTGGATTAAAGAGTGGAATAATGTACCGTTAGGGCCCAAGTGGAGAGGTCCTTATGTTGTTCTTTTGTCTACCCCTACAGCAATAAAAGTAGCAGAAGTAACTCCGTGGATACATCACTCCAGGGTTAAACCAGCAGCAGTTGATTCTTGGCAAGTTACAGCAGATCCAGAGAATCCCTGCAAGATCCGGTTAAAACGTACTACTCAGTCGGAGTAACGAGGAATTATTGTGGATTACAAATTTTATTGTTACAGGTGTGAGTGAGAAGGCCATAATAAAGCCTGTCCGCTTACCAACACATAGTGTATAAGCCAGGAAAGTCTCGAAGGGACACCTGTGAAGACGAGCAGAACTCCATTCCCTGCAGCCCTCACATCCTGGAAGCTGAGGTTCCATCGCACGGACGAAGACTGAGGATGACGGCGAAAGATGTGCTTTTGATTGTGTTTATTTATATGTGTTTTTATATTCAGGAAGGTAGAGGTACCGACACTCCTAGCTGTGAGGTATGCATTAAGACTACGAGAACAGGTAACCATATTTCCCAAACCCTAATTTGGCATTCACAATACGAATGTAAAGGAGAGGTATCAAGATGTAGATACCTAAATATAGACTATAGTGTGTGCCATTTAGGAGTAGGAGAACCTAAGTGCTTCAGTCCGGAGTATCAGCCTCGTACAATCTGGTTGACTCTCAGGAATGGAGATCCTCAGGGGACCCTAATTAATAAAACGGTGTTAGAATCCGTACATTCTTCGGGTGTTCTGCTATTTGATGCATGTAAGGCGATATCAAGTGGTAGAAAACCGTGGAATGTATGTGGGGATCTTAGATGGGAGAGGACGTATGGGTCTAATGATAAATATATTTGTCCCAGTAGTAAAAATAAATATGTGAGTCCTAGATGCCCAAATAAAGACTATAACTTTTGTCCATATTGGTCTTGTGTGGGGTGGGCGACTTGGGGACAGACAGTAGATAAAGACATGATAGTGACTAAGTTGCCGACTAGCCCTTATTGTAAGTCTATGGAATGCAACCCAGTCCATATACTTATTAATAACCCCGACAAGTTCCTAGATAAGTATGGAAATTTATTTGGGTTTCAGATATACGGGACGGGTTTAGATCCTGGGACATTATTGTTTATAGGAATAGAGACTGATACGGTATCCTCCCAGACTCATCAAGTATACCATTCCTTTTACGAAGAGATGAGTATAGATAATAAGATCCCCCATAATGCTAAAAACCTGTTCATTGACCTAGCTGAAAGTATTGCCGGTAGTCTTAATGTTACCAACTGCTATGTGTGTGGAGGTACTAACATGGGAGACCAATGGCCTTGGGAAGCAAAGGAGGTAATGTCCGGTTCTGAGGCAGTTGACCAATTAATATCTTCACAAGCCGATTATCAGATGAGTGTTAGAGGTAAATCTGAGTGGAGATTAAAGACCTCCATCATAGGTTATGTTTGCATAGCAAGGAAAGGAATAATGTATAATACTTCTGTAGGAGAATTAACTTGTCTAGGGCAAAAAGCTTATGATGATGATACAAAGAATACAACTTGGTGGTCGGCTTCAAATGTCTCAGAACCATCTAACCCGTTTGCTAGATATGCCAGTTTAAAGGATGTGTGGTTTGATCTATCCATCACATCTACCTGGAGAGCCCCAGCAAATTTGTACTGGATCTGTGGTAAGAAAGCCTATTCGGAGTTGCCACAGGACTGGGAAGGGGCATGTGTGTTGGGTATGCTCAAACCATCCTTCTTCTTGTTACCGATTGAAACAGGTGAGACTTTAGGTGTTAAAGTGTATGATGTGAATCATAGGAAGAAAAGGGGACCCATAGAGATAGGCACCTGGGAAGATAATGAATGGCCTCCCCAGCGTATCATAGATTATTATGGGCCAGCCACGTGGGCAGAAGATGGTACCTTTGGTTATAGAACCCCTATTTATATGCTCAACCGTATTATAAGATTACAGGCGGTGGTTGAGATTATCACAAATGAGACATCACAAGCGCTCAATCTTCTAGCGAAGCATAATACCAGGATGAGGACAGCAGTCTACCAAAATAGATTAGCCTTGGATTACCTTTTGGCAGTAGAGGGAGGTGTATGTGGGAAGTTTAACCTGAGCAATTGCTGTCTTCAAATAGATGACGAAGGGCAAGCAATAGCTGAGCTTACTAGCCATATGGTTAAACTAGTGCATGTGCCTACTCAGGTATGGAAAGGGTACAATCCAAGTAGTTGGTTTGGTAGCTGGTATGAGTGGTTTGGAGGGCTTAAGGCAGTGGTAGGTGGAGTCCTACTGATTTTACTGTTGTGTCTACTCCTACCGTGTCTTATACCCTTAGTAGTTAGGTCTGTGCAAAGCCTGATAGGAAGTATAGCAGAGAGGAAGGCTGCTGCACAGATAATGGCGATATATAAGTATAAGGCTCTAGATCAGGGAGAACCAATGCAGGAAGATGAGTGTTAAAAGATTCACATCATAAGATAAGTCTGGTCTGGTTCATGGTAACCTGAGGTATATGCAAACCAAGGTTAAGTGATGCCTCAAGTAATTGTGAAATATCAGAGGCATCAAAGGGGGGAATGTGATGTAATTCCAGTAAAATACAAGTTTAGCAGGCTAAGATTGCCACAAGGCATATGTATGTATATGTGTTTGTAGTATCAGTTAGTTAATAACACGTAGCTAAGATACTGTTATCACTGTACTGACCAGGTGCAGGAATGTAAGAACTGGAATTACGCGTCCCTCTCCTTTGTATCAGATGAGCCACGTGGTTAGACCGGATGGATGAGTTTAGACTCTATTTATTAAATAGGTTAAGGGTATGTGTGGGTGTAGTTAATTGTGGGAGGAGCTACAGTGCTATATAAGGAATGTACTCTATGTATTCAGTACTCAGACTTTGCTGTATTTTGGTGACGCTAGTCCCTCTGAGTCCCGATCGGTGATCCAATAAAGAATCTCTTCCTTCCTGAAGAAACCTGTGTCCATCTCTCTGTGCTTGGCTTCCGTCAGTTTCTCCGGTATCAATTTTTTTGATGTTCATATTTAGAAATACAATTTAGGGCAAGGCCTGGTTCGCTTGCAAGATGGCAGCATTAGAGAGAAGCTCCATGTGCTGGATATGTCTTAATCTGTATTAGCTTCTCCTACCAGACTCAATGGTTTAGAATCAGACAATATGGCGTCAGTGGTGCCTTCATTAGGTAGTTTTTAAGAGCTCAACGCTAACTGATTCTGAGACAGTATCACCTTTGGTGCAATTGCAAGTAGACATATGCAACATCTATACCTCTATGTCTACAAACTTTAATTTTATGCTCTTGAAGACTTCCATTCAGGACACTATTTACCATGAACTAGCAGACCTCCGAAGCGAGATTGCAAGGCTGGATAGCAGAGTATTGGAACTCTAATCAGCAATGTGATCAGCAGCAGAGAGCAACATAACTAGTGGCCATGCGCCAAGGCAACCTTTTCCTTGCTATGAGAAGACATTGCGAGAATCTTGATAACAGAGGCAGCAAAATGAAAACACATTGTGGACTACTCAAGTCAGATCAAGCTGAACAACTGCTGGTGACCCTGAATTCCCTTTTGCAGGGAGGGCCTGTTTTGCAGAAACATTTACCTCATTATATTCACCATTATGTGTTGTGGAAATGTGAGGGAACACCACTACACTAGCCCCAGAATGGCACTTTCAGTGTCGTTGACTAGAGGGGGTAAAAAATCAAGCTGCTCTAGAACACTAATTAGAAAGCTATACAAACCCTATGCAGAGGAGAATTAGTCTCTTCTGTTAACCTGTATAGCAAGTAGAGGTAGTTTGCAAGCCTTTTATTTAGTTGTTTGTTAAACTACTGGGGTCTACTTTGCTTCCAAGAAGCATAGAGAGGGTACTCTATGCTAGTTAGTCTCCAGAGTAGAGTAGGATTTTATTTTTGTTCAATGTTTTGTGGTGGCAAAAGTAAGGCCGGGTTGCTAGATAAAACTTCACAGTTTCTGTGGTTTATGAACCAAGAACTGGCCAGCCTGCCACAGAGTACTCATGTTTACTCATTGGGACATCATTCTCTGTCATGCTGTACTATTTATTTATCAATCAATAAAAGGAAATAAGGAATGAAAATTTAAAAAGATGAAAAAAAGGTGACCAATTGTTTGAACGTGCATTCGGTTATACCAATGTGCATTCGGTTATACCAACGGCAGCCACACAGGGAAAGCACTTGAACTAATAACCAATTAGTGGTTAACAGCCAGGGGTGGTCGGTACTCAAAACATGCAAACAAGGGGACCACACAGAGTTGGTTCGGTAAACGACCAAGGGTGTACGGACAGCCAAACAAAAGGGAATGAATGTGTATTAAGAGCATCCATTCCACTACACTGATACATATTAGTCCTCCATATATCCAAAATATCAAGAGATCAGTTACAAAATCATGACAAATTGGTCATATATTTGCATATATTTTGGGAGGGCCCAGTTTTGGCCACTTTTTGGAGAAGGGTATATGATATAATAACCACAGAGGCTGATGAGGCTGTAGAGTTTTATCCGGTAGATATGCTCCTTAGTTGCACTAAGCTTCCTATCAAATATTAGAAAGTGTTATCCAGACATATGCTGATGGCCAGTAGGTCCCAGTGCTTTGGATGCAGCAATGTACTTATCCATATCACAATTAGTTGGTTCATGTGGAGGAGATCTGCCTGATAGAAGAACAAACTGCTGCTTTGAAAGGTGGAACTAAAAATTACTTTGAGGTGTAGAAAACTTGGTTGCCCTATCATAGCCTTCATGATCTCTCTGAGTACACGCATGTCCTTCAAGTCCATTTCCGGTCTGGAGAGACTTACCTTAACCTGCTCTCTGCCGTCCCCTTTTTTCCCCTATTATTTTTGATTATTTTCTTCTCATTCTTTTCGTTCTTTTCCAACAACAAAATTATGCTTTCTTCCCCTTCTCGAAGTCAGTGGGATTGGGGAGCTTTCAGCATTGAATTGCTGTAGCAGTAATCTGTCAACAATTTGCTATGTGCTACATATGATATGACATGTGATGGGATACAAGTATAATATGATATATTGGTTGTTTGATTCCCAGAACAATAGATAGGAGCAAAGTTTCTGGTTCTTGGTAAGGTTTTGACAGCTTTATCTGCTTTGTTTCCTTTTGACTCTAGCACTTTGCATATGTCAACAATTTTAAATAAAGATTGATAAAAAAAATCAAATTAAATTAAGTAAAACATTTACCTGATTGCAAAAGCCTCTGACCACTTGTCTCTGTTTTAAATTTGTCTCTCCATCCAAATTAGCAGTCTCTATGTGGCAAATCCCATTTTGATCAGATGAGTAGAGAAGTAGGATATCTGCAGGAATAATTTCATTGCAGAAAAGTTTGACAAAGTCTCCAACTCGGACATCTTTCCAGAATTTCTCAATGTAGCAGTTATCATTCCTGGATAAAGTAATAAAGAAAAATCCACATAATGGGTTTATATTTGATTTTAAATCTTATGTTATGTGGCAAATAGCAATGGGAGCGATTTTACACAAATTAGATTTTTAAAAGCCTAATATTTTTGGTATAAGGGCAAAGTTATGAGAAAATACTTTTGACCAGAGCAAAATCTCTCCATAGAAAACTTTTAGCTATTTACTAGATGGTGTAGGAGTTTCATGTAAATTGTTTAATGTAAAAAGCAAAATTTATTGCGACATAACATATAAAGAAACAAAGACAATCAACTCCCTCATACTTTCTTTAAAATAAAAAGATACAATTATAAAAGACATGGTCTGTTTGATTCAACTTTTAACCACAAAGGACGTTACAAATTCCTTTCATACTCTACCATGTGTTGGAAGGGTGTGCGGGGGGGGGGGGGGTGTAGTTTACCATGTAGGTGTCCAGTAAATGGACCTTACCTCTTGATTCACTCTATGTATGGTGGATGGAGGTTCAAGTAAAACCAGGTAGTGGCTTGGAAATTTACCCTAGCCATTCACATACGTCCTGGGTAGTGAGACAGAGGGTAATAAAATAATAAGCCAGGAGATAAGCCCATCCTTTATGAATAAGACTAGGGATTTCTAGTCCCTTCATTTTAATAAATATGGAATTTCTTTACACTTCATGACTAGGGGTAACCAAACTCCTATAATCCCATTCACAGTTTAAAATAACCTACCCTCTCCTTTGAATAAGTATTGGGAAGGAATTTTGTGGAATATCGAAGAAAAAAATCTTGCTTGATCTTTAAGCAAACTTTTTTCTTTAGCTTAAACACGGCCAAAATAAAGTCATCATGAGATCTTCAAGTAAGACCAGTTTATGCCTGAGTTATACATTTAGCAAGACGTGACAGATGAATTCCAGTCCCTCTCAGCCAACTTCCCTACAAACTGCTAACCCCTGCTCTGCCAGTCCCTGTCAGCCAACCTCACTACCCGCTGTTAAACCCTTCCACTCTAGTCGCTGTTAATCAACCTCTCTAGATAGATAGAGCTGTAGATAGATATAAAGAGAGGAAGATAGATAGCTAGATAGACAGACAGACAGACAGAACACAAAGCTCTATAGGTATTGTCTGTCTCTTTATATTTATTTATTGTGGCAAATGTGCCTATGCCACAAGCTCCTTGATCAGCCTGCTGACTAGCCCCTGCACAAGGAATATGGGCCATGTAACTGACCCCTTAAAATACTTTGCTTGTGTGTTTTCCCTTTTCAGTTTGGGAACCGAACAAACGTTCAAATTGCGAACCACCTCTGCGCTTGTTAACCCCTATTAACCTCTCCTGACACCTCCATCATCATTTTACACTTTGTATCCTTAGTGTATGGCTGGGTGGCCGCCTTTCGTATGCATGAACACATAAGTGTGTGTATAAATTGCATGTACCATGCCCCATTAACTCAGTTCACTCCCAGCATTATGTCTCGGCTAATGTTTGTGGAGGAAGGCTATACTCACTCCAGAGCTCTAATCACTTGGCAGCTATAATCACTATACAGCTGTACTCTCTGCAGGAGAACTTTGATCACTGGAGACTGGATCCACGACCCTGTTCCAGAGTGGGAAGCAACGGCGAGACCCCATCCAAGCTGCGGCAGCTAGGGGCTGAAGTGCTGATGGTGTCTCGGTGATAGCTAGGGAACGTGTTTGGCGAAGGTTGAGACTTGATGAAGGGTGCCACAGGAATGTTTTAATTATGGCCAGGGGGTCTCAAGCAAGGACATAGCACAACACCCCCACAACACGCCCAGGAGTCTCTGTGTCTGGGAGATAATGTAGGGTACTGTCACGATTCGGGGAACCCAACACGCTAACACACACACAGACACACACACAGAAAGTGTGCAGTACCGGTCCTTAGAGTGGCCGGGTTGAGCACACACAGAATAGTCAGGAGACAAGCCGAGTAAGGGGAACCAGAAAACAGAATAACGAGAAACAAGCCGAGGTCAAAGGGTAGGAGAAAGTCACAAAGTCAGTATAACAAGCCAGAGAGTACGTAACCAGAAAGCACACGTTCAGAATCAATACTATAAAGCAAAGACCACAACAGGGCAGGGTGGAACAGGAAAGGTAAGTATTTAAACCAGAAGGTTAATTCTGATTGGCTAATTTCCAATCAGAATTAACAATCACACGTGGGAGATATCTAAACCTCCCACTGTGATTGAGGCACTGTGCCTTTAACGCCGGGTCAGGTGACTGACCCCGGCGTGTAACAAATTGGGCGGTCTCCCAGCGTGCAGCGTCATGCATGCTGCCTCCGGGGGACCCGGAAGAAGACGCGGGCGGCACCCGTGGCTGGGAGGATGCCGCCCGCCGAACACATGGCAGGAAGGGGACCGCGGACGGCTGGAGGGTGAGTGCCGCGAGCGGACTGCAGCCTCCCCTCGCAGCCGCCCGCGGGATCCTGACAGGTACTTTGCTTAAACTAATTATCTCCCAGGCACAAGAGTTACAAATCATAAAACATAAAATATTAAAAATACACATAATACATAGAGTAACCCCCATAAATATTATATCTCTGGATAGTCTGGATCTGAGTGCCCAAGTTGTCCAAATAGAGCTCAGATCCCTCCAAAATGAACAAAAGACAAACGGTTCCCCTGGCTCATAGGTAGAGATTGTTCGTCTTGTTCGTGTGAACAATTCTACCAAACAGCGCTCTCCTGGCTTGTCTTAGAAAGAAGCAGGCGTTTGTGTGAATTTGCCAGTGTTCGCGAGGTCACTTAGAGTTCCAGACACTGGACAACCAAGTCCCTCTGCCTGCTTTCGTGCGACAAGATGGCCACCATTTTCTCCAGCACACAGACACACTTAAGTTTGTGGTTTATTTGAAGTTAATGAGCCAGGGGGGTGGGCGGTGTTCGGTAGATCCATCTACCGAACGCAGGGAAAGTAACTGGGTGAATAAAATACATAGTTTTTGTCACACATGTTATCTCTGATCTTGAAATCCATATAATTTTAGATGTTCAACAATCCTGTCCTTTAACATGGTTTCCATTACTTTCCTCACTACTGAACTATGGCTTACTGGCCCGTAGTTTCCAGACTCCTCCCTACTACCTTTCTTTTGAATGGTCACAACATTCACTAACTTCCAAACTTCTAGTCCCAGACGATTAGTGATATTGCAGAAGGTCTTGATGGTAAGGTATGCCTTTTTGCTGATGATACTAAGATATGTAACAGTATTGATGTTTCAGCAGGGATAAGACAAATGGCAAATGATTTAGGTAAACTAGAAAAATGGTCAGAGCTGTTGCAGCTGACATTCAATGTGGATAAGTGCAAGATAATGCATCTTGGACGTAAAACCCAAGGGCAGAGTATAGAATATTTGATAGAGTCCTAACCTTAACATCTGAGGAAAGAGATTTAGGGGTAAATATTTCAGATGACTTAAAGGTAGACAGACAGTGTGTGAAGGAATAAACCCATCACCATTCGGCTAATTGTACTCCCTGCTATCAGCTTTCCCCAGTCATTCGTTCTTTTTATGATTACATTCATTCAGTTGTTCATTTCCCGAACTGAGACCACACCAGAGACTAATTAGAACTTAGAACGTTATGTATATTTACGAAAACCGCAGACTAAGTGAATGCTCCTAGTTGGCTGCCATTTTGTGCATACAAATACATGTGGTGAGAACAATGGGTGGCGGCCATCTTGTCTCCCGAACGCTGCCTGCGTGCCTGGAACTTTTTTCGGCAACGCACTCGCACGAACACCGGTCTCTATGAAACTCTGCTATGTTCTGTTTCCCAGTACTTTAGACGAAAGGTGTTCGGGAATTTCAAACTACCGAACCCAAGGAGCATTCTTCATGAACCAGATATATTTCACCTTTTGCGGTGTTCGTTTAAAATCCCACGAACGGAGACCGGTTCTTACTACATTTCCTCTGGAACTGTTTCTCGGCTACAACCTCGTGGCAGGCCTGTCAACTCTCTCTGCAGTGCCGTTCGGTAACTACCAAACGGATATGGCTGAATTTTTGATATGTTGCTGATATGTTGCTCCCACAGAGACAAGCTACCCAGGGATGTGCCTTTTGTTGGGTTTTTAATGTATTTTTGGGGTATTTCTAACAATTGGAAAATGTTACTTTTTCTGACCAGAAGATAATTGAGTTTAGTATGTTCTCAAAACTATCTCACTGGCTCAGAGGAGGAGTTATACACTGTATAAATTGAATGCCTGTGTTCTCATTAAACCTTAAATCTTTGCACAGCATTAAGCTTTGGTTCATGTGTGGGTTATTATGCGACACCAGCGATATTGGAACCTGTGGATTATTGGCATGCTATTTTATGGAAAAAGGGAATGCAAGACGGTAATACATATCCATACCATCACAACTGGTTGGCAGCGGCAGGATTTATCCTTTTTTCCTGCATTAAGAATCCAAGGTAGGCACTGCTATACAGTGAATGGAAGGCTGGTACACACAGCTTAAGAGCAGCACGTTTAAGGAACTATTTACTTTAGAAAGAGTTCAGAGAAGGGCTACTAAACTGGTTCATGGATTGCAGGATACAATTTACCAGGTAAGTGTAAAGGAAATTAACATGTATAGCTTGGAGGAAAGACAAGACAGGGGGATTTGATAGAAACATTTTAATACACAAAGGGAATCAAAGCAGTCAAGGAGGAGACTATATTTAAAAAAAGAAAAACTACCACAACAAGAGGACATTGTCATAGTTAAATTAGAGGGGCAAAGGTTTAAAAATAATATCAGGAAGTATTACTTTACAGAGAGGGTAGTGGATGCATGGAATAGCCTTCCAGCTGAAGTGGTAGAGGTTAACACAGTAAAGGAGTGGGATAGGCATAAGGCTATCCTAGCTATCAGATAAGGCCAGAGACTAATGAGAGTACTTAGAAAATTGGTCAGACTAGATGGACCGAATGGTTGTTGATGGAAAATAACTTGTTTTACCTATACAATGCTTAGTAAATATTTCCCTAGACCAGTTATGGCGAACTTATGGCATGCGTGCCACAGATGGCACGCCGTGCCCTCTCTGTGGGCATGCGGCCATAGGTTCGCCATCAATGCAGAGTAGGCACCTGCCTGCCCAAAACGGCAGGTGCCTACTCTGCTTCCGTGTCGGGAGGCAGGAGGAGGGATCTGTGAAGCAGCTCCCCTGTCCTCCCGCGAGCAATCTGTGTGGAGCATTGCCACGTGTTACCATGGCAACGCTCCCCACAGCGCGGGAGGACAGGGGAGCTGCTCCGTACAATCCTTACCACCACCGGACCACCAGGGATGGCTGTGTCCCCCCCTCCTTCAAAGCTAAGATGGAGGGAGGGGGGATACAGATTTAGCATACTTTTTTTTTCTCACACACACACACAGCACCCCTCACACATACACACAGCACCCCTCAATGCAGTCTGTGTGTGTCTTCAGCAGTCTGTGTGTGTCTTTAGCAGTCTGTGTGTACTCAGCGGACTGTGTGTGTGTATTCAGCGAACTGTGTGTGTACGTATTTAGCAGCCTGTGTGTGCGTACGTATTCAGCAGTCTGTGCGTGTGTATCCAGCAGTCTGTGCGTGTGTATCCAGCAGTCTGGGTGTGTGTATGCAGCAGTATGTGTGTGTGTGTATATTCAGCAGTCTGTGTGTGTATATTCAACAGTCTGTGTGTGTGTGTATCCCATTTGTTGGAGATACTAATAAATATAAGCTTCATTTTATCTATTTATATCATTATTTCATTGAACTCTCTGTTGTTGTGTTCTTCTTTTAAAACAAAAGTTAATTAATAAACAAACAAGAAATGAGTGTCCTATCTAATAAAAATATAACCTTTAATAGTAATGCTAAAACTAGTACATTGATAGGGATGAAATATCCAATTTATCAAATATGTATAAACTAATATTCATAGGTGTGGTGATAAACCAATGTACTAATACTATCTGGTTGATAGTTTGTCAATCAGAGAGTATATAAAGCTAAGGTAGATCCTATTACAGGGTGTTCTAAATCATTGTCTAATGACAGCTGATACAAAAGCATGCACCAGAGTATAGTATAGTATCCTCTAGGATCAAATAAATATGTAGGTTACAGGTAAAGTCCTAAACATAAGTTGTGCAAAAAATGATAAGAACTAAATAGAATGATAAGTGTTAAGTAACAATATATACAGTCATTGGGAGGTTCTGTACTAAAGTTTTCAGAAACCTATTCCCAGTAAGGTGTGCAAAACTGAGTGTTGCAATCCACAGGGGCCAAATCAAATGATACTTGCTGTGCAAATAGTACAGAAATAATCTCAATGTTGTACTGTAACCCGTCGGTAATCAAATACAATATAACGATTCTGTAACAGCTAAAGAATAGATACTGACTTCCCTGCTACAACCGTAGCACAAATGGGTGGTCTGAAATAGAGTATGTATGTCAGCCAGAGCGCTCAATGTTAAATAGTCAGCTTAAATACTCAGTACTTTGGGAAGCACAGTAATGCAACCTCTGTGGATAGAAAGAAACCGTGGTTGCTATGGGGACAGTAGGAGGGCTCTCCGTTTTAAGCAAATAACGAAAATTGCGAGATGGCTAAAAGTGTTAATGAAGCCCAAATATCTATAGAGAGCAATGACGGTTAAAAAGTACATGGGACCTGATCCTAGTATAGATATATACAAGGTAAAGATTCAAATGAATATAAGTCTAAAGACTCTAGGTCGCCAAGTGCCCCTGGCGCGCACGTTTCACGCACAACTCATCAGACAATCAGTCATTAGACAATGATTTAGAACACCCTGTAATAGGATCTACTATATACTCTCTGATTGACAAACTATCAACCAGATAGTATTTGTACATTGGTTTATCACCACACCTATGAATATTAGTTCGTACATACTTGAGAAATTGGATATTTCATCCTTATCAATTTACTAGTTTTAACATTACTATTAAAGGTTATATTTTAATTAGATAGGACACGTATTTCTTGTTTGTTTATCGCTTTAGTCTATGGGTTAACCCCTTCAACGAGTGTTCCTTAAGCTTCCTTCCTCTCCTTCCTTTTTTTGTTCTTTCCAACAGTTGTTAATTAGTTCGGACAACTGTAGGAATTGTTTTTTCTAAACTTGAAACTCAGTATTCAGGTTTAATTGCCGTGTTGGCACTTTGAGGAAAAAAAAGTTGCCATGTATTGCGGTTTGGGCACTCGGGCTCAAAAAGGTTCGCCATCACTGCCTAGACATACAGAGATATATATTTTAAGTTACAGCGTGTCATTCTCATGTCCTGCTTTCTACTTCTGTATTTCTCATTAATTAGCTAAAGTATTACTGTATACATAGCTTGAAAGACCAAATGGTCAGTGCTTTGAAAGGGTTAAACTCGCATTTTTTTTAAACATACAATATTTTTCTGTTCTTGTGTCCATGAGCCTGACACCAGCTTTCGCTATCTTTTATAAACATCCTGCACTGGAAAAAAAGAGCATTCTTTCTAGCACCTGCAATTTTTAATTGTTTTCCTTATTTAAAGACTGTCATGTGCATCCGTTAACAGGAGACTAACTAACAGCAATACGTAATTGTGACGAACTGGTCCTCATCACGTGTTTTTGGAGGGGCATGCTTGCCAGCCTCTTACCCTGTGACTATGTCCCCTGTGTTAAACCCTGGTTGAAAATACTGTGTGTGCCTTTTTGGACTTATATGGTCACACTTCGAACTCTTGAAGCGGTATTTCGAACTCCCGAAGCAATTTGAAGCGGCTCTTCGAATTACTGAACAACCGCATGAACCAGAGACCACCCTGGAGCTTGATAAAACCTATTAACAACTTGGAACGTTTCTCACCACAGTGTTCTAATTGTTCATCTGAGTGGCCTCAATTCCTATGGACAACCACAAGGTGGTGGCCATCTTGTTCGCATGAACGTAGGCAGTGGTGTTTGGGCATGAATCTCATGGAACTAAAATTGGATACAGAAACTCCTGAACAACGCTGGACTTCCATCATCGCCTGCATTCGGTTCTACAACTTAGAAGGGCACTGTTCGGTGAGATCATTCATCTGGATGAAGGGAATAAATTCCAGGGTAAGACTATTGACTCTGTTTGGTAGTTTGTTCATTTTCAAACTACCGAACTAGACCGACCGCAAGCCCTGATTCTCTGGAACTGTTTTGGGCATGGGACCATACCTGCAGTCGGTCAAATAAATTACTTCCATAGAATTTCTGAACCCCTAAACTGATCTGGGTGATTTATGGATATGTTGGTCACCCAGATCAGGGCTATCAGGGGATACACCAAGTTGAGGCAGTTTGTGGGGTCTACAGTGCTTATGGTGTCCAGTGCGGTGCTTATGGTCCTCAGCGTCAGCTAGGAAGCATCGATTGGCGGAGGCACCCAGTCAGGGTGCCAGGCGGTATGTCACATTTGGTGGCAGCAGTGGGATGGCTTCCTAGTGTGAGGAGCAGCATCCTGGAGACACCGGTAACATGTGGATTATATTGAGGACAACGCTAGCATTCGTGCAGCACCCCTGGAAGCAGAGGTGCCCATCGACTTGGAGCAAGCAAACATGACATATTGCTTTGAGGGCGGTGACTACATTGATGAGGTAAAGAGGCGGCTATCCAGGTATGACCCAGATCCTCCGGAAGAGATTATGGCGGCGACCATGATGACGATGAGAACTGAGTGGCGCAGAACTACGAGCTCTGGCTATACGAGGTACAGTGGCGGCCGAAGAACAAAAGACCTACACAGGGAGTGGAGACAGTTCGTCTCACTACCCAGCAGCAGTGTGTGTCCCAGGGAGAGAAGCGTCTCGTCCTTCCTCCCCAGCGGCAGAGCGAGTTACTGGGAGTAGGGACAGTTGGTCCTACTCCCCAATGGCAGAGTACCTGCCAGGGAGAGGAGACAACCGGTCTCTCTTCCCAGCGACAGAATATCCTATAGCAGGCATAGGCAGCCTTCGGCACTCCAGATGTTTTGGACTACACCTCCTGTGACGAGACCAATCTCGCCACATTGCATTGGAGGAGCCTGGTTGCCCGCCTGCTGCCTTTGGACTATGGCCCTGGGAGATTGGGCCCTTTAAAAACAGTGTTCGGCACCTAAACTATGGTACTATAAACGGACACTTATCTGCACGAACACCGCTGAGCTGTCCGTCTCCTGGTTCCCATTCGTGAGGATGTAGCCGAACAGCCATACCTTTGGTATTTCTATGTGAACTGTGGTAACCCAGATAGCTATGCCATGGAGCCTATTCGTGTTATTAAAGACTTTGGCTCCATGGCGATTAAACTGTATTCGTGTGGTCTGGGTGCCATTCACCTAATAATGTGCACCCAGACCTGAGCTATCTGGGGATATGTAACATGTCTGTGTTTGGTGTAATAAAAGTGACTTTATATATTTTAAAACATAATCCTGTATTTAGGTCCCCACATGTGTAATGGAGTTTTGTCTTTGACCTGGGAGATAATTGGATTACTTCTCCAATTATCTCCAGGGCAGAAGGGAGGAAGCCAGGATGCATTGTGGGGATGTTTTACTTTTACTGTTTGAGCCAGATTAAAATACTGCCAGCCAGGGGGAACAAAATATACTTTTACTAACTTTTGAACCCCTGGTCTGATTCATGCCATTTTTTAATTTGTTGTTCCCCTGAATGGATTGATTGTGGATATGTATTTTTTATGTGAATGTGATGTATGGTTTTAAAGTTACAGAGTATGTGTGGAAACTGTATTTTTACTGTATGTAATAATTATGTTAACTGCTTATCTGAGGGGAGGGGATGTGTGGGTTGTACTGTTACTTGATTGGTTATTTTATGCCTCCCTCTGGGTGTGTCCTGTATGTGCACAACCGTAATAAAAACCAGGCTGGGCATGCCAGCACCTCAGACCACTGCTTGACCCACAACACGGAGCCTTGTCTCGTTCTTGGGGGGATTCACTGTATGCTGTTGGAGATTGATTGCTAGGAGTGTAAGCTGATGTCTGCTTTTCCTGTTCGTCTGCTAGCAGCTATTCGTGAGGTTCCAGTTTGGAGTGCTATTTTGTATCCAGTTCGGGAGTTTGGTGTTCTGCAGTAGCTGTGCCTGTCTCTCAGAAAGGGGCATATCGCCTAAACGGATTTTAACCCCTTGTCTGATGAAACGGTCCGTTACACCTCCCATGATGCTTTGCCAGCATTTCATGTGTAAAAGCATTATGGGGGACCAGAGGTGGAGGTAGGTGCCCTTGTTCCTGCATTGTTTACAGCATAGGTCGGAGTTTGAGATCCCCATCTGTTTGTGTCTAAGGGGGGGTTGAGGTACCATCGCATTAGGGTCTTGTATGCTTGTTCTTTGTGGTTAACACATATTGAGACTGTGGCCTCCCAAAGCTCCCCCCAGTCCGAGGGCAGGCTTGGCGGCCCAAGGTCCCTCTCCCAAGCCGACACATATGTTAGGGAGTTTTCGTTTTGTGCTGTAATGATGGCCGTATAGAGGGCAGAGATTTGGCTTTTGTGGATAGGGTTGGTCATACAGGTTTTCTCGAAGGGGGTCAGTTGTGTGGTGCTTGCTTTTTTGTTGGTTGGTGTGTCTAGGAAGCTGCAAATTTGGAGGTAGCGAAAGTGGTCAAATGTGTTTAGCGGGGTGTGTTGTGGGAGGTTGGGGAAGGGGAGCAGTGTTTGACCTTGGTAGAATTTGTAGAAGCGGATGAGGTCATTATCTTCGAATCTGGAGAAGTGTTGGGGTGTCATGCCGGGGGCAAATTGTGTGTTTTGCAGGATTGGAGTTAATGGGGAGGGTGTTTGATGTCATGAGCATTTGGTTGTGATTTTATCCCAAATTTTGATGGAGTTTGTGATTGCCGGTGAGGTGTTGGTGATGGATTGTTTGGGTAGCCATATGTATAGGGATGGGAAGTCCCTGCCGAAGATCGTGTGTTCTAGGTCTACCCAACGCTTGATTCCGTATTTGAGTAGCGTGATAATAGTGCAGGAAGCGGGGGAGGCCCAGTCCTCCTGCTTTGTTTGGGACGTATAGTGTCGCTCATTTGATTCTGGCCCTCTTGTTGGCCCATATGAATCGGTCTTTTAAGTTTGCAGAGTTTTGAAATCGTTGGTAACGAGTGGTATGGGTAGTGCCTGAAATAAATATAAGAATCTGGGGAGTAGTTTCATTTTAACCGATGCTAGTCTACCTAGCCAAGATATGGAGAGGTTGGCCCAGGTTCGTAGGTCCTGTGCGGCTGTAGTAGTGGTGCATAGTTGAGTTTATATGTTAAGGATAGGTCCTTGGGGAGGCGGGTTCCCGAATGGGTAGTTGTTCACTAGGTGTTGAAGTCATTGGGATTCTATGTGGATTGGTAGGGCTTCCGTTTTTTCACTGTTTAGTTTGTATCCTGATACCCTTGCGCAGTCATGTAGGGTGGTGAGTAGTGGTGGTAGGGATTCAGTGGGATTTGTGATGGTGAGTAAGATATCATCAGCGTATGCTGCTGTCTTGCATTCTTCGGTGCGGATTTGTTAGGATTACAGAATGATCCAGCACGTAGAATTGTAACACAGAGGACTGATAGGTAACGTATACCGGACCTTAGAATGGCCGGACTAACGTACCAAAGAATAGTCAGGAATAGCCGAGGTCAAGTGATACAAAAAGAGACACAACGATAAGGAAAAGCCAGGAGTCAGGGATGCCAGAAAACAGGGAAGTCAAAAACAAAGCCAAAGTCAAAACCAGAATAACCAAAATCAAAAACGTGCTCTCAGACAACCACAATGGAAAACACGACAGGGCACTGAGCAGGATGAGAATTGGGCCTAAATACCCCTCCTCTAGATCTGATAGGCTGTAACCGGTCTTTGACCCCAAAGGCAGTTACCAGGTTCCAATTTGCATAATTGCTGCACAGCATTAACCCTTCTGTGGATTTGGTTGCTGCTCGCCACAACTTTTCCTGTGTGGACAGTAAATGCCATTAACCACATTTTTATAAGCGGATGAATACGTGACATTACCCCCCACCTGAAGAATGCCCACCGGGCGGGCAGGACCAGGCTTGAGAGGAAATTTGGCGTGAAAATAGTGAATCTTGCGGCCAGAACCCAAGAACGATCAGCTGGTCCATAACCTTTCCAATCCACCAAGTAATGTAAAGTGCCCCAAGAAAACCTGGAATCAATTATGGAGGAGACCTCATACTCTTCCTGTCCAGAAACAACTAAGGGAGAAGGAGGGACACTTGAGACAGTATATTTATTACAAACAAGAGGTTTGAGCAAGGACACATGAAAGGTATTAGGAATTTTCAATGAGGCCGGAAGGGCCAGAGAGTACGCAACAGGATTGATCCTACGAAGGATACGAAAAGGTCCAAGGAACCTAGGCGCAAATTTCATGCTAGGGACTGATGTTACGAGAATATAACCAAACCCTCTCACCCACTTGGTAAACAGGGTTAGCACCTCGACGTGTATCAGCATAATGCTTGGAACGGTCAGCAGCAGTACCCAGAGCAGATTGAACTTTAACCCAGGTATCACGGATAGAAGCCAGATGGTCATCCAAAGCAGCAATAGCCGTATCAGAAAAAACAGCCGGTAGAACAGTAGGATGCTGGACTATGCCCAGAGGAGTCATGGTCAGCATTGTTCCTAGCAAACTCGGCCCATGGTAGACAATTTATCGTATAATAATTAGTACCAGGTTTTGAGATGACGGCAATTTCCTGAGAGGAATAAAATGAGCCATTTTAGAAAAACCCTTTCCCCCAATGGAACGAACAGTTTGTCCTGAGGTTTACCGCAGGGCGTCTGAGACTGAGCCTCCATGATGGAGCCAAGCAGTGGAGAGGACAATGAAAGGACAGTGGACGCAATGATACATTCTGGGGGAATGATATGGGGCGTTTCTTGCTCTAGTATAGCTTCAGTAATAAACTGCCTTGACATTTTTAGAACCAGGTCTGTAGGTGATAAGAAAATTAAAGCGAGAAAGAAATAGAGACCACCTAGCTTGTCTAGAAGATAATCGCTTAGCATCTCCTATGTAAGCCAGGTTTTTGTGTTTTGTGATCAGTAGTGATCAAAAGGGGGTCCTTGGAACCATCTAGAAGATGTTGCCACTCCTTGAGAGCTAGAATAATGGCCAACAATTCTCTATTGCCAATATCGCAATTGTGCTCAGCAGGAGACAACTTTCTTTTTTTTTTTTTTTCAAATTTTATTGATATTCCACAACAAATACTTTCCAAAACATTGTTGAGATAGACAGTGGTTTCTATGTAACTTTTCATTATATTACCACAAGTGTTGTCCTTGTATTTTGTACTTCATTAAACCTTTGGTGAGGGGTTGCTAAACTGGGATCTCCGGGTATTCCGGGGGGTGAGGTATAGGGAGAAGGGGGATACTATGTACATGAGGGGGGAGAAAGGTACAAGGTGTTTCCCATTATCACTGTTGTGGTTGATTCCGTGTCTGTGCCCAGTGTTTTAGCCAGGGTTCCCATGTGCTTAGGTAGTTATTATATTTGCATAATGTGGACCAGTATAGCATTTCAATTTCTCTCATGTGCTCTACCCTTTCTATCCATTGGTTAATTGTGGGCGATACAGTTTGTTTCCAGTAAATCGGTATAAGGTTGTTTGCTTCTCCCAGAAGCAGCCATAGCAGGCGCTGACTCCTCATACATTGGAAAGATTGCGGCCATCGCAGCAGGACCTGGGAAGGAGTTAGGGAGTGCGGCACCCTTAGGATAGCATTAATTTTGGATACTACTTCCGACCAATAGGTTTTTATTTGTGGACAAAACCACCATAGGTGCCCCATACTGCCCACGTCTCCCTCGCATTTCCAGCATTTATCACTAACTGTTGGCCAGCACAAATGGAGTAAGTCTGGTGTTCTGTACCACCGCGTAATGTGCTTATAGAAAGACTTGCGTCTTGATAAGCTAATGGAAGTGTGCATGGGTTTTGTGAAGATATATGCCCAGTCCTGGTGTGTCATGTGTAACCCCGAGGCAGAAATATTATATCCTAAAAACTGTACTTCAGACTGGTCAAATATACATTCTTCCAATTTACAATAAAGTTGTTTTTTTTAATAAGGTTTGCAGAACATGTTTAACGTGATCGTGGTGAGACTGGAGGTCAGGAGAATAAATAAGGATATCAAACAGATAGACCAAGACAAACGAGTAAATGTAATCCCTGAGTACATCGTTAATGAAATCTTGGAAAACCGCTGGAGCATTGCATAACCTGAATGGCATCACTAGATATTCATAGTGTCCACTTCTGGTATTAAATGCAGTCTTCCACTCGTGATTTTCCTTGATTCTCACTTAATTGTAAGCACTTCTAAGGTCAAGCTTAATAAACACTTTAGCACCCTGGATTCTGTCAAATAATTCAGCAATAAGATGAATGGGGTAGGCATTCTTAATGGTGATTTTGCTCAATGCCCTGTAATCGATACATGGGCGCAACTCACCATCCTTTTTAGATAAAAAAAAAGAATCCTGCACCAGCAGGTGAGGATGATTTTCGTATATGGCCTTTATTCAATGAATCTTTAATATATTCCTCCATTACACTACTCTCCTGAGGAGATAGAGCATAGACTGCTCCCTTAGGTGGCATAACACCTGGTAGTAAGTTAATGGAACAGTCATATGATCTGCGAGGAGGTAGAGTATTAGACTGAGTTTTGCTGAATACTTCTCTAATGTCTTGGTATTGTATAGGGATCTTGGGATTTTGAGGTGTACTAGTGGGTAATTCAATAGTGCCCACTCTTTTGGTGACATGCAATATGCACCTTTCATTACAATCCTTACCCCATTTTAATATTTCCCCATTAGCCCAGTCAATATGAGGGTTATGCTTGCTAAGCCATGGGAATCCTAATATAATAGGTCAAAAAGGAGATGCAATCACCTGAAATGTAATCTCTTCCTTATGTAATGCACGAATGGAAATATTAATGGGTAAGGTTTCATGCGTTATCAATGGTTGTGAGAGTAGTCTCCCATCAATAGCTTCAACAGCTAGGGGTGATAGTCTCTCTTTGATAGGTATAGTATTACCTTAGACAAATTGAACGTCAATGAAGTTTCCAGCAGCACCTGAATCCATCAGGGCTTTGCATGAAAAGTTATTTTTGTCAAAGGCGATAGAAATGTCAAGGAGAAACCTATTTTTATTCTTTTCCACTTAAGGTGCTTAGGTGCGGTAGTTTTCCTGATGTATGGGACAATTGTTTCTCATATGTCCCTTCCTACCGCAGTATAGACATAGGCCTTCTTTTCTTCTATATTGTCTTTCTCCTTCCGACAGTCTAGTGACCCCAACTGCATGGGTTCGGGTTCAGACTGTACAGGAATTTCAAGGACAATAGGTCTGGAGAAATGGGGTGCTAAATGCATACTCATGCGTCTGTTCTTGTTTCTAGTAGATTCTCTGGTTCTTAATCTATTATCAATCTGCATGACAAAAGTGATAAATTCATTAAGCTTTTTGGGTAAGTCTTTGGCGGCAATCTCATCTAGCATAGTTTAACCCACTATTAGTCCAGTCTACCTCGGAAGCTAGGGTACAAAATTCTATGGCATATTCCAAAATAGACCGGTTCCCTTGTCTGATGTGCATCAGGGCAGTAGAGGCGTCATCCTCTCTGCCTAAAGGTTCAAACGTAAGTTTGAATTCCGTAAGGAATTCCTGGTAATTGTGTGCCACACTCCTATTACTCTCCCATAATGGATTGGCCCAAGCTAAAGCTTTACCTTTTAATTGATTCATTAGGTAACCAATTTTAGCTATGTCTGTGGGAAAAGATCCCGGTGAGGCCTCAAAATGATACTCCATTAGGTTAATAAATCCCCGGCATTCTTGAATATTACCATGAAAATGCAGGGGAGGAGATAGGGAGATAGTAGGTGCTGTGTGTACTATAGCTGGAGGTACACACGGTGGAGGTGAGGCCGAAGGTCGCAGATGCTCTGTTCGGGTAAGAAACGTACTGAAGGCCTGGGCAAATTGATCCATGCAGTGATCATTATCCTCAGGTTTCCTTTCACAAGCAGCTATGTGCTTGCACAATTCTACAGGATCTATGGCCATGTCGTAATGTCAGGATTACCGAATGATCCAGCACGTAGAATTGTGTAACACAGAGGACTGATAGGTAACGTATACCGGACCGTAGAATGGCCGGACTAACGTACCAAAGAATAGTCAGGAATAGCTGAGGTCAAGTAATACAGAAAGAGACACAACGATAAGGAAAAGCCAGGAGTCAGGGATACCAGAAAACAGGAAAGTCAAAAACAAAGCCAAAGTCAAATAACCAGAATAACCAAAATCAATAACGCGCTCTCAGACAACCACAAGGGAAACCATGACAGGGCACTGAGCAGGATGAGAACTGGACCTAAATACCCCTCCTCTAGATCTGATAGGCTGTAACCGGCCTTTAACCCCAAAGGCAGTTACCAGGTTTCTATTTGCATAATTGCTTCTGTGGATTTGATTGCTGCTCGGCACAACTTTTCCTGTGTGGACAGTAATGCCATTAACCACATTTTTATAAGCGGATGAATACGTGACAGGATTGTGATCCCTGTTATGTTCTTGTCTTGTCGGAGCGTTTGTAGACGGGGTTCTAGGCAGAGGGCAAATAATATGGGGGAGAGTGGACAGCCCTGTCTTGTTCCGTTGTGGATCTCGAATGATGGGGGGTGGGGGAGTGGCAGGAGTAGGTTGGTCGTGGGGGATGCATACATCGTTTGTAAGGCGTTGAAGAGGGGTCGTGGGAATTTGAATTTTTGTAGTGTTGCGAACAAGAATGGCCAGAGCAAGCGGTCAAACGCTTTTTCGGCGTCGAGCGATAGAATTAGGGTGGGGGTGTGTCTAGCTGTTACTGTCCATATGATGTCTGGGGCTCTGAGGACAGGTGTCAATCCATATCTGCCAAGTGACCCTATGTAGGGGAAACAGTCTCTATTCTGCTCTGTGTCAGTGTGTATCATAGTCTCTGAGGACAGGTGTCAATCCATATCTGCCAAGTGACCCTATGTAGGGGGAACAATCTCTATTCTGCTCTGTGTCAGTGTGTATCAGGGGCTCTGAGGACAGGTGTCAATCCATATCTGCCAAGTGACCCTATGTAGGGGGAACAGTCTCTATTCTGCTCTGTGTCAGTGTGTATCAGGGGATCTGAGGACAGGTGTCAATCCATATCTGTCAAGTGACCCTATGTAGGGGGAACAGTCTCTATTCTGCTCTGTGTCAGTGTGTATCATGGTCTCTGAGGACAGGTGTCAATCCATATGTCAAGGTGTCAATATGTCATATGTCAGGTGTCAATCCATATCCATTGTGATTTAGGAATGTTAGGTGATTTATGCCCTTTATGGATTAAAACCAGACTCTGCATCAACTGTGTCATTTTCCATGGGAGTTTTGCCATGGATCCCCCTGTGGCATGCCACAGTCCAGGTGTTAGTCCCCTTAAAACAACTTTTCCATCACTTTTGTGGCCAGAAAGAGTCCCTGTTGGTTTTAAAATTCGCCTGCCCATTGAAGTCTATGGCGGTTCGCCCGGTTCGCCGGTTCGCGAACGTTTGCGGAAGTTCCCGTTCGCCGTTCGCGAACCGAAAATGTTGTGTTCGCGACATCACTAATTCAGACTAGTTCAAACCTTGATGGGGTTCCAGTCCTTAGAATTGTCTGTCCCCAACCATGTTTGTACCAAAGTACTGCATTTACACTAATGTAATTAAGCTTTGTAGTGTAATTGGTTACTGCCCAAGTCCATACTGCTATTGGTTGGCTTGTGCTTACTGTGCTGTTTGAGAGGAGATTATGGTGGAGAACCTGCAGGGGAACTTTGTGTACCACTGTAACTCTATTGTATGTAAATGAGTTGTTGTTTCCAACCTTCAATAAGTGTCATATGGTGTTTGAAGAAAGGGCTATGATCACTGCACTGCTTGAGAAAGGGTTTCCAGAGCTATAATCACAACAGCCTAGTCCAGGATGTAAAAGGCCCTCAGCGATCACAGTCAAGCTTCCGTGACTGGGTCTGAAGTGCTCCAGGGTCCCTGATAGTGACAAGGAAGCAGACTTGGTGGAGCTGTCCCATTCATTATTTTCCACCAAGCATTATTAAAAAACAAACACATTTCCCTTGATACAGTCCATACACACACACACAGACTGCTGAATCATTACACACACACAGAGACTGCTGAGTCCATACAAACACAGACACATAGACTGCTGAGTCCACAATAACACACAGACTTCTGAGTCCATACACACAGACTGCTGGGTCCATACACACACACACACAGACTGCTGAGTCCATACACATACATACACAGACTGCTGAGTCCATACACACACACAGACTGCTGAGTCCTTACACACACAGACTGTTGAGTCCATACAAACACACACACACACACACAGACAGACTGCTGAGTATAGACACACAGACTACTGAGTCCACACACACACAGCCTGCTGAGTCCATACACACTCACACACAGACTGCTGAGTACAAACACACACACACACACACTGCAGAGTTCACACACACAGACTGCTGAATCCACACAAACACACACACACACACACACAGACTGCTGAGTCCATACACACACACAGACTGCTGAGTCCATACACACACACACGCACACACAGACTGCTGAGTCCACACACACACACACTGCTGAGTCCATACACACACAGACTGCTGAGTCCATACACACACACAGACTGCTGAGTCCATACACACACAGAGACAGACTGCTGAGTCCATACACACACAGAGACTGCTGAGTCCATACACACAAATACAGACTGCTGAGTCCAAACACACACACACACACACACAGACAGCTGAGTCCATACACAGACAGACAGACCACTGAGTCCATACACACACACACACACACACACACAAAGAGACTGCTGAGTCCATACACACACATACACAAACTGCTGAGTCCATACACACTCACACACATACTGCTGAGTACAAACACACACACACACACTGCAGAGTTCACACACACAGACTGCTGAATCCACACAAACACACACACACACACACAGACTGCTGAGTCCATACACACACACAGACTGCTGAGTCCATACACACACACACGCACACACAGACTGCTGAGTCCACACACACACACAGACTGCTGAGTCCATACACACACACAGACTGCTGAGTCCATACACACACACAGACTGCTGAGTCCATACACACACAGAGACTGCTGAGTCCATACACACACAGAGACTGCTGAGTCCATACACACAAATACAGACTGCTGAGTCCAAACACACACACACACACAGACAGCTGAGTCCATACACACACAGACAGACCGCTGAGTCCATACACACACACACACAGAGACTGCTGAGTCCACACACACACACACACACACACACACACACAGACTGCTGAGTACTTACCCACACAGACTGCTGAGTCCATACACACAGACTGCTGGGTCCATACACACACACACACACACACAGACTGCTGAGTCCATACACATACATACACAGACTGCTGAGTCCATACACACACACACACAGACTGCTGAGTCCTTACACACACATACTGCTGAGTCCATACACACACAGACTGTTGAGTCCATACAAAGACACACACACACACACACACAGACAGACTGCTGAGTACAGACACACAGACTACTGAGTCCACACACACACCGCCTGCTGAGTCCATACACACTCACACACAGACTGCTGAGTACAAACACACACACACACACTGCAGAGTTCACACACACATACTGCTGAATCCACACACACACACACACACAGACTGCTGAGTCCATACACACACACACAGACTGCTGAGTCCATACACACACACAGACTGCTGAGTCCACACACACACACACACACACACACACACTGCTGAGTCCATACACACACAGACTGCTGAGTCCATACACAGACAGACTGCTGAGTCCATACACACACACAGACTGCTGAGTACATACACACACACAGACAGACTGCTGAGTCCATACACACACAGAGACTGCTGAGTCCATACACACACATACAGACTGCTGAGTCCAAACACACACACACACACACACACACACACACACACACACACAGACAGCTGAGTCCATACACACACAGACAGACCGCTGAGTCCATACACACACATACACACACACACACACACACACACAGACTGCTGAGTCCATACATACAAATACACAGACTGCTGAGTCCATACACACACACACACACACACACACACAGAGACTGCTGAGTACTTACACACACAGACTGCTGAGTCCATACACACGCATACACAGACTGCTGAGTCCATACAATCATACACACACAGAGACTGCTGAGTACATACACACACAGACTACTGAGTCCAAACACACACACAGACTGCTGAGTCCACACACACACACACACACATAGAATGCTGGGTCCATACACACACACACAGACTGCTGAGTCCATACACACACATACACAGACTGCTGAGTCCACACAAACACACACACACACACACACACACACAAAGACACACCGACTGCAGAGTCCACACACACAGACTGCTCAGTCCATACACACACACACAGACACACAGACTGCTGAGTCCACACACACAGGCTGCTGAGTCCATACACACAGACTGCTAAGTCCATACACAGACACAGACACAGACAGAATGCTGAGTCCATACACACACAGAGACTGCTGAGTCCACACAGACACACACACACACACACACACACACAGACTGCTGAGTCCTTACACACACAGACTGCTGAGTACATACACACAGACACACAGACTACTGAGTCCACACACACACAGACTGCTGAGTCCATACACACACACACACAGACTGCTGAGTACATACACACACACACACAGAGACTGCTGAGTACTTACACACACAGACTGCTGAGTCCATACACACACATACACAGACTGCTGAGTCCATACAATCATACACACACACACACACACACACAAACACACAGAGACTGCTGAGTACATACACACACACACACAGACTACTGAGTCCACACACACACAGACTGCTGAGTCCACACACACACACACACACACACAGACTGCTGAGTCCATACACACACACACACACACATAGAATGCTGGGTCCATAAAAAAAAACACACACACACACACACACAGACTGCTGAGTCCATACACACACAGACTGTTGAGTCCATACAAACACACACACACACACAGACAGACTGCTGAGTACAGACACACAGACTACTGAGTCCACACACACACAGACTGCTGAGTACAAACACACACACACACTGCAGAGTTCACACACACAGACTGCTGAATCCACACACACACACACACACACACACACACACACACACACACTGCTGAGTCCATACACACACACACAGACTGCTGAGTCCACACACACACACACACACACACTGCTGAGTCCATACACACACAGACTGCTGAGTCCATACACACACAGACTGCTGAGTCCATACACACACACACACACACAGACTGCTGAGTCCACACACACACACACACACACACTGCTGAGTCCATACACACACAGACTGCTGAGTCCATACACACACAGACTGCTGAGTCCATACACACACACACAGACTGCTGAGTCCATACACACACACAGAGACAGACTGCTGAGTCCATACACACACAGAGTGTAACGGATCACCTGGCACCCCGACTTAGTACCTCCGTTAATGGATGCTCCTAGTGCTTCCTGAGGACTCCAAGCACTCTGGCAGACACCACAATCACCGAATCCGAGAAACCTTTTAAATTCTCCCAAGCATATGAATGCTGTAGACCATTGAATAGGAACCATACGAATAGGCTTGTACTCCTAGCAGTCAACTGGAACAGCATGCAATAAATCCTTCCCCCCAATAATGAGACGACACATCACTTTGAGGGTAAAACAGGAACTCTGGACTGGCTCATCCAGCCTGGCTTTTATTACACTTGTATACTTACAGGCCACACCCAGGGGGAGGCATAAAAGAACCAATCACACATCTGGTGCAACCCACACATTCCCTCCCCTCAGATAAACAGTTAAACCAATTATTACATACAATAAAAATACAGTTTTCACATACACACTGTAACTTTAAAACCATACATCCAATTTCAATAAAAGTTGCATATTCAGACTCAGCATACATCAAACATAAACCCTTCCAAAAATCAGCCAAATCCCTCCAGTGGATCAAAAGTTAGCTGGAAGTCCTTTATGACCGACCGCAAGCACAATTTCCTGCCCAAAACAGTTCCATAGATTTGGGCTGTGCGGTCGGTCAATTTCATGCGAAAAAACGACTAAGTCCCATTTCGAACGGGACTTAGTCTCTGGAGCTGCAAGTTCAGTATGGGAGAAGGTAAGGGTCAGCGGTGTTCGGCAGAATGTGTAGCCGATTTTAGTTCCACAGAATCTTTAACATACACCGCTGACCGCATTCGAATGACCAAAATGGCCGCCGCCACGTGTTCGGCTGCCGAATGGCGGCCACCCAGCGCTCGGCAATTAACCTGCAGTAACCTCACAGCCTGGGAGGTAAATTGCCTGCACACTTTAACTTCTGGGTGGTCCGCCTGTGTGGTACTTGGTTCAGTAAGCCCTATTTACTGAACCAAGTGGGGGAAAGCCAGGAACAAGTTATTTTACAGGGGACATAGTCTTAAAGGGACATTGTTCACCAAAGTTACAAGATGTCCCCAGCCGGTTCTTAAAGGGCCATACACACCAAATAAAAGTCCATACGTTTTCAGGGGCCATAGTCTTAAAGGGTATTGTTACCCAAAGTCTCAATATGTCCCCAGACAGTTCTTAAAGGGCCAGCAGCAGTACAATAAAATACCATTCACTGTGCTTAAAGGGCCAGTAGCCGCCATAGTCAGTAGGTAGGAGGCTAGCAAACAGGCTTCTCCAGGGCCCAGTGGCGAGGTTGGTTTCGCCACATTTCTCCCCTTTTCCAAACAGACTAACAGGGTACCTGACCTCTTGCCGGTCAGTGCCCTTGTTAGTCCAGCAGCCCACCCACAAAACAGAAACAGCAGTACAGTCCACCCACAATGAATGGTTACTACACCTGAGTAATGGAAAAACTTGTCCAGGTCCAGGTGCCTCACCCCGGCTGTGTGGGGGACTGGTAGGCTGTTTTGGTGGGTTGCTGAGTGGGCAGAGACCAGCGGTACTCTGCCCTGGTGCCAGCACTACTACGGGAGTAGTCTGGGTGGAGCCTGGTTGCTGGAGACCGACTGTCTCCCCTTTAGCTGCGCAGCTCTGCTGCTGGAGACCGACTGTCTCCCCTTGAGTTATACAGCTCTGCTGCTGGAGACCGACTGTCTCCCCTTTAGTTACACAGCTCTGCTGCTGGAGACCGACTGTCTCCCCTTTAGTTACACAGCTCTGCTGCTGTTGACAGACTGTCTCCCCTTTGGCTAAACAGCCCTGTTGTGGGGGGGCAGGACCGACCGTCCCTACCCCCTGTGCTGGAAGTGCAGAGACCACGGTCCCATCTGCACAGGTGTGGGGCTTACAGTCTCCCCCTGGTACATTAAGCTGCCGCTGGGGAGAGGTGGTAACCAGCTCCTCTCCCATTAGAACACTCTGCCCATTGATGATCCGCCGCTGGGGAGAGGTGGTAACAATCTCCTCTCCCATGCCTACTTTGAGTCTTTGTGGAGGGAGACCGACTGTCTCTCCTCCCAATTCAGTGTCCTGCTGCTGGGGAATAGAGACTGGGCTCTCTATTCCCAAAAAATCACGCTGCTGCTGGGGGGTAGGACCAACTACCTCTGCCCCCTGTAACTCAGCCTGCCGCTGGGGAGGGAGGACGCTGCTCTCCTCTCCCTGCATTTCACACTGCCTTCCCGGCATATCACTCTGCTGCTGGGGGGTAGGACCAACTACCTCTGCCCCCTGTAACTCAGCCTGCCGCTGGGGAGGGAGGACGCTGCTCTCCTCTCCCTGCACTTCACACTGCCTTCCCGGCATATCACTCTGCTGCTGGGGGGTAGGACCAACTACCTCTGCCCCCTGTAACTCAGCCTGCCGCTGGGGAGGGAGGACGCTGCTCTCCTCTCGCTGCACTTCACACTGCCTTCCCGGCATATCACTCTGCTGCTGGGGGGTGGGACCAACTACCTCTGCCCCCTGTAACTCAGCCTGCCGCTGGGGAATGGAGACTGGGCTCCCAATTCCCTGCAGGGCCGGTGGAGAGACCTCGGTCCCATCTCTACAGGCCACCTGGGGTTCTTCCCAGTAAATCTCTACAATATCTTCCCAGCGGAAGGGGTCTGAATCTGGGTCTGTCACCTCACTGTCCTGCTGAGCCTTCCCAATGAAGCGGAAGAGATCTTGGTAGTTTTGCTCCAGTTCCCACTCCAGGGCTGCTAGGTGAGCCAGGTCTTGCTCTACCTCATGGGGGTCATCCCACTCATGCCTAGCCTCCCTCTCATAGAAAATGTCCTGCAGTCTGGTTTGCGCAGGGCTCCCGAAGCCAGGCTCTGCAAAGGACTCCCATAACAAGCCAGGACCATCAAACTCCTCTCCCTCTGGCTTGTCATGTTCGGCTGTCCAGGGTATATACTGTGCCATATACCACCAGAGCGCCTGGTAGGCATCCTCCAGCCATAGCTCCTGCCATACCCGGTGCTCTAGTTCCTTCACCCATTCCTCCAGGGGCTGCTCTCCCAGGAAGGGCATCCGCAGGGCCACTTGCTTCTGCAACCGCTGCTCTTCACTGGGGAGACTCTCACCCCGCTGGTATTGTACATTATCCAGGGCCTGGTACCAGATGCCTTTCCTTATTGCATCCCGGTCATCCATGTCACCCTTATTGTACTCCACTGCTGGTTCCATCCTGGTGCTGTCAGGGTCGCTGTACTCAGACATGCGTTGCCCTCAAATTGTAAATCCAAAGAAATGGTGTTCTGTAGCTGTCCTTCTGGCTGTAGGAACGATCCCACCGCTGCCACCAATTGTAACGGACCGTTTCAGCATACAAGAGGATAAAACCCAGTTTAGGCGATAATCCCCTTTCCTCAGAAAGGCACAGCTACTGCAGAACATCAGAACTCACGAACTGGATATAGGTGAATAAGGTAGCACTCCAGCTGGAACCTCACAAATAGCTGCTAGCAGATGAATAGGAAAAGCAGACATCAGCTTACACTCCTAGCAGTCAAATCTCCAACAGCATACAGTGAATCCCCCCAAGAACGAGACAAGGCTACGTGTTGAAGGTCAAGCAGTGGTCTGAGGTGCTGGGCACCCAGCCTGGTTTTTATTACATGAGTACACATACAGGCCACACCCAGGGGGAGGCATAAAATAACCAATAACATAGATGTTACCTCCCACACATCCCCTCCCCTTAGTGTGACACTTAATCCCATTATGTGTACAGTTCAAAATATACTTTTACACAACTTTCATAACTTTACAACCATACATCACATTCACATAAAAATACATATCCACAATCAATCCATTCAGGGGAACAACATATTAAAAAATGGCATGAATCCGACCAGGGGTTAAAAAGTTACTAAAAGTATCTTTTGTTCCTTCTGGCTCAAACAGTAAAAGTAAAACATCCCCACAATGCATCCTGGTTTCCTCCCTTCTGCCCTGGAGATAATTGGAGAGGAAATCTAATTATCCAGGACTAGAGGCAGACTCCATTAACCACATGGTTGCAAAACAACATAAAACTCTTTAAAATACATAAAGTCACTTTTTATACATTAAACACAGACATTTAACATATCCCCAGATAGCTCAGGTCTGCGTGCACATTATTAGGTGAATGGCACGCAGACCACACAAATACAGTTTAATTGCCATGGAGCCAAAGTCTTTCCCATAGTCTTTCATTATATGAATAGGCTCCATGGCATAGCTATCTGGGGGGTATCACTGCTCACACAGGGCAAGTACCGAATGGCCCCACTGTATTTAAAGGGCCAGAATGAGTGACATGCACTCTGTTAGGGCCGAATACTGTTTGTAAAGGGCCCAATCTCCCAGGGCCATAGTCCAAAGGCAGCAGGCGGGCAACCAGGCTTCTCCAGTTCTCAGTGGCGAGGTTGGTTTCGTCACAACCACTATAGGCACCCAGACCACTTCAGCTCAATGAAGTAGTCTGGGTGCCAGGTCCCTCTAGTTTTAACCCTGCAGCTGAAAACATAGCAGTTTCAGAGAAACTGCTATGTTTCACTAAGGGTTAATACAGCCGCTAGAGGCAATTCTCACTATGAAAATCAAAGTGAGAAGACGCTGGACGTCCATAGGAAAGCATTGAGTAATGCTTTCCTATGGGTGGTTTGAAAGCGCGCGCAGCTCTTGCCGCGCATGTGCATTCGGATCTGACGTCAGCAGAGGGAGGAGAGTTCCCCAGCGGCGAGGGAGCCCGGCGCAGGAGAAAGGTAAGTGGATGAGGGGGGGGTCCAGAGGGTTGACCCTATAGTGCGAGTTTGTTTTCCTGGCACTATATTACTCCATTAATATTTTGTCTTCGAAGGGCCCTGGATCTAATTTTGCCCGGGGCCCCAGAAGGCTTTCAGTCCATCCCTGACTATGGGACAGGGGAGGGTGGAAATAATACTATGGGACGGGCATGGGTAAAGAACACTATGGGACAAGGGAGAGGGGGAAAGAACACTATGGGACAGGGGAGAGGGGGAAAGAACACTATGGGACAGGGGAGAGGGGGAAAGAACACTATGGGACAGGGGAGGGGGGGAGAAAAGAACACTATGGGACGGGAGGGGGGAGAAAAGTACACTATGGGACAGGGGAAAACAACACTATGGGACAGGGGAGGGAGAAAAGAACACTAAAAAAGAGGGAGGGGAAAGGAACGAGGGGGACCACTAAAAGAGAAGGGAAGTTTTTCATATTATATATATTTTTCATATTATATAAAATTACATTCATTAAAAAATCTAATATTAATAAAACTATAGGGAAAAAAAACAACTTTTTTTAAAATTATTTGGGGAAAAAAGTCATTTTTGGTTTTGGCCCAGAATTTTCATTTTGGTGCATCCCTAGTGTATGTGTGAGTGTGTGTGTGTGAGTGAGTATAAGTGTGTGTGTCAGGGTGTGCATCTGTTGTGTGTGTGTATATATATATATATATATATATGTCAGTGTGCTTCTGTGTATGTGCATCTGTGTGTCAGTGTGTGTATCTGTGTCATGGCGTGGGTATGTATCCATGTTTGTGTGTGTCAGTGTGCATGTGTGTATATGTCAGTGTGTATGTGTTGGTGTCTATATGAATTTGTGTGTATGTGTCGGTGTATTTATATTTATATGCATCTGTGTGTTAATGTGCATGAATATCTGTGTCAGTATGTATGTGGTAGTGTATGTGCATACATCCAAGCAGTCAAACACCAGCACAACATACAAGCACACTCCTGCAATCTAACACAAATATTCCATACAAACACACCCCTGTATTAAAACACAATAACTATATACAAGCACCCCTTGAAACACCAACACTGTACATTAGACTATAGCGCCAGTAAAGGCTGCTGCGCTGTACAGATATACAACCTAGAAAATTTGGGGTACCTTGGAAAAATACTGAAATATTAGGGTGCCTTAAAACTAAAACGTTTGGGAACCACTGCTCTGAACGATGACTAGCTCTCAGTATCCAGTGCTGCAAGCACGCCCTTCAATATAGCTTTAGCACCTTATACGCACACACAATACAACCCCTATTTTTTTTTTATCACTTTGGGTGTTAGTGGGGTCCTCATGTTTGAGTTTCCCCTAAGGCCTCACAAAGTCTAGAGCCACCACTGTTTGCAACTATGTTAATGCCTCATACTAATAATGTCTCTTAGTCAGCTACATTGTCACCTTATTAATCAGCACTGAAGTATGTGATTGACAGAATGCTGAAACTACAGGAAGTGGACCTCATATGACTTGCACCCATTTCCTATTGTAAGAATAGGAGACTATAAGAGAATATCTATTTAATTAGTAATAACAATATCAATAGAAATTATTTTTTAGAACATACCTGCCCTGTTTCCCAGTATGACAGCATCTTCCAACATAGTTTAACCACACCTATTTATGTTTAGTGACATGCAATGGTTTATTTAATGAATATCTGACATGTATAATGATCTTACATATGATAAAACCCCATGACATACCATTATTTTTATGATATCATATTTTAAGGATCCTTGTAAAAATGTGTCGAAAATATTATTATTATCATCATTATTATTATTAAAAGCAGTAAAATGCAGTGCTTGTCAAAAATATTCCTGGTTAAAAGTTAAATGTGCCATTTGTAATCATGCAAATATAGATATAGAAAATGCATTAACTTTAAGTATATTATGATCAGGTATTAAAGTGCCCAGTGACTCTGCCTCAAATACTTTAGTGTTTCTGATATAGTAGCTATAAGGCAAACGTATGTTGTAAAGTCTATTATAAAGTCAAATGTACAGAATAATGACTGATGTTTTGACCCATCTCCCAACTCTACATTTTATTTTCACCCTACTGACCCCTAAATGCCTCTTGATCCCCCATTCCACCTTTTTTGCTGCTTAATTTATTCTCCACCATCTTAGTGTTTTTCGCTGACGTGTACCGCAGGGCCTTAATCTGCCCACACTAGTTTTCAGCACATGTTCATTTGTAGATTTAGGCATTCTGAATTGTGTCCAAATTTTGCACAGAAATTTTGGCTACTCATTCATTCGTCTGAAAGACAAATGAACCAATAGAAATTACAACAAATGGAACAAAGGCCGAATTTCAATTCACTATTCGCTTGTTTATTTAGTTTATTACAAGGAGGAAGCTACAGGCTTTCTGCCACTTCATAAATTCACCCATCCCTATCACTCTATGTTGACCAATATGACCCCCATTTCAGTTTAAGAGAAGTTAAATGCTCAATTCTGCGTCTACTCACTGTGCCGTGAGTAGGAGCATGTCTAGGGGACAGCACCCCTACCCCCCAGAGCTCCCCTAAAATAGTGAGTGCACAGTGGCTGCTCACTGTTGTAAAAAAAAAGAGGTCCCCAAGCCCCTAGTAGCCACCTCAATAAACAAATACCCTACCTACCCTCTCACACTGATAGGCCAACTAAAAATCCATAAAGTCGCATTGCACTACCAATTTACCAATTTAGGGGGGTTATATACTAAACAGCTTCCAAATGAAATTCTGGACCAAAAATAATGACCAAATTGTTTCCGGTTCGAATGAAATTATAATTTAGACTGCTCTCTAGTCTACTTGACAGGATGTTCGGAAAGGGTGATTGTAGATAGCGCAAGAATACAGAGGAAAGATGAGTATTATTGGAAAACTTTCCTAGACACAGGAAGTGGAGCTTACTTCCTTGTGTCTAAGAAAGTCATGCATAGGAAAAATACATAAGACAAAGTAGTCCCTATCACTGAGCATGTTGAACAAAATTAAATTCTATATGTCAAAATAAATTTAGAACACGAAGGCTTTAAAATAATTGAAGAACACCTTACCTGCTATACACCAGACATATCATGTTATTTATCTCCTTATCCGATTTATATCTCCGAAAATCCTCCCAAATGTCCTTAATTGCAGTTATTGCCAGAATAATGCAAATAGGGATAATAGCCACAGCTGGTTGAAAGGCATTGACCACAGGCACAAAATTCAGTGCAGCCACAGCCACAAAATACATGTTTGCAAATCGATGGAACTGTTCAAATAGATTCTTTGGAATAAAGGATAGCAGTGTGTACTTGGTAGTCTTAATTTCATTTGTTTGATACAGACTGTTTGGATTCTCATTCCAACTGGTACCCTGAAACCTGAGATTAGACCAGATAGTTCGGTGACAATCCTTGTTTTTCCTTCTCCCCCTTAAAGCCCTTTCCCATTTGTCTGGTGTGACTGAAGTCATTGTTTAACATGCAGCTAGATTCCAATTGAAACTTCCTCTTAAAACCTTTGAAGAATGAGACAGCATCCAAATCTTTGGTTCAACATTATGTTAATTTTAAAAAAAGTTTCTTGTTTCCAAGGAAATCCTAAAAAAGTACAACAAGTGAGATTATAAACGATTCCCAAATCTTAAATAGCTCCTTCAGCTGAGCTGACTGCCTGGAGACTATTTTACTTCTTTCAAAGTACACCTGTTGATTACAGACGTCATGCCTGTTACCTGTGTCACAATATAAACCAGTTAGTCCTGAGGAAGAACAGTAAAAAATTTGCTTCTGGGTCCTACAGCCTGTCAGCTTAATCAAAATAACACTAAACTCATGACCTGAATGGCATGCTAATAGGCAGTCACAATCCACAGGCAAATCAGTATGTTTAGAATAATATACATTAATAGGAAGCATATGATAGAAATTGAAGCAGCAGTCAATCATCTGTATTGTAGTTGTGACACATTTTATAATTTTAAGCACACACATGCATACTTTTGTTTAGAGTTTAAAGCGGTAGAGAATTTCATGTTTAAATCTACACTGAACAAAATTATAAACGCAACACTTTTGTTTTTGCCCCCATTTTTCATGAGCTGAAATAAAAGATCTAAGACTTTTTCTATGTAAACAAAAGGCCTATTTCTCTTAAATATTGTTCACAGATCTGCGACACATAGTGATGGCATTAAAAGCCTTGTTGCTTAACCCCTTAAGGACAGAGCTTCAGAAGCTTGACTTACGCTTAAGGACACAAGCAATTTTTGCATTTTCTTGCTGTTTGCGTTCAACTGCAATTTGCATCTCTCTCATTTATTGCACCGACACATATTATATACTGTTTTTTAAAGGACAGAAAGGGCTTTAATTTGATATAACATATAAATATATAAATGCTTACTTATTATAAAAAAAATACAGAAAAATGCAAAAAAAATGAAAAATATAGTTTTTTTTTACAGTTTTTGCAATCATAATGTGTGCATAATTAGTGCAGGTTAAGGAAAGTAATTAAAAATAAATTCATTTATTTGTTCTGATTTACAGAATATATAATGTGTCTGGGATTTTAAGTTTTTTTTGGTAGTTACAGGTCACAAAGCACAAGGAGTAAAATAAAATTTTAATATGGAGCGATTTTAGAATTTGGTATGTTTGTCTTGTAAGCCTAATAGCCATAAAATAAAACAAAATTGCCACACAAAAGTATATATTTATATAAAGTAGACATCACAGGCTATTTACCTAAGGTTGTTTTGACACTTTCTACGTAGCCATTTTACCGCCAACCTCTGCTAAATATTGGAGTAAAATTGTGTTTTTGGGGGGTTTTCGCACACAAACGTATAACAAAGAACTTCTCATGTGTATTTTGTAAAGTTGTTGTGTGCTATTCCTGTACAAAGTTTTATTATGTGTTCAGTTACTTCTGCTGAGTACAACGGTACCCCCATTGTATGTCTTTGGCACTATTTTGTGAAGCTACAGTGCCATATAGGAGACCTGTCCTTTTCAGTATTCACAGTAGAATTTTGAGAGACGGATATAATGAGCCTATGCTTCCATTTGGGGTATTATAACAGTTTGACTGTTCAAAAACCCCCACAAAGGCCTACCATTTGTAAAAGTAGACACTCCAGGGTATCTCATAAGGTGCATATTGTGCCTTAACATGCCCCCATTTTTTTACCATTACATGCCAAAGTATGTGGTAAAAAATAATTGTGTGCATTTTTTACATACGGATTGCATTTTTGCTGGGCATTTTGTATATTTCATATGTGCCACTAAGTTCAAACCCCCCAAATTATGCTCAGCTAAGTCTTCTGAGTAAAAGGACACCCCCATTGTATGTCTATGGCACTATTTCGTGAAGCTACAGTGCCATACAGGAGACCTGTCCTTTTCAGTATTCACAGTAGAATTTTGAGAGACGGATTTAATGAGCCTATGCTTCCATTTGGGGTATTATAACAGTTTGACTGTTCAAAAACCCCCACAAAGGCCTACCATTTGTAAAAGTAGACACTCCAGGGTATCTCATAAGGTGCATATTGTGCCTTAACATGCCCCCATTTTTTTACCATTACATGCCAAAGTATGTGGTAAAAAATAATTTTGTGCATTTTTTACATACGGATTGCATTTTTGCTGGGCATTTTGTATATTTCATATGTGCCACTAAGTTCAAACCCCCCAAATTATGCTCAGCTAAGTCTTCTGAGTAAAAGGACACCCCCATTGTATGTCTATGGCACTATTTCGTGAAGCTACAGTGCCATACAGGAGACCTGTCCTTTTCAGTATTCACAGTTGAATTTTGAGAGACGGATTTAATGAGCCTATGCTTCCATTTGGGGTATTATAACAGTTTGACTGTTCAAAAAAAAAAAAACCACAAAGGCCTACCATTTGTAAAAGTAGACACTCCAGGGTATATCATAAGGTGCATATTGTGCCTTAGCATGCCCCCATTTATTCACCAATATATGCCAAAGTATGTGGTAAAAAATAATTTTGTGCATTTTTTGACATACGGATTGCATTTTTGCTGGGCATTTTGTATATTTCATATGTGCCACTAAGTTCAAAACCTTCAAATTATGCTCAGCTAAGTCTTCTGAGTAAAAAGACATCCCCAATGAATGTCTTTGGCACTATTTTGTGAAGCTACAGTGGCATATTGGAGACCAAGCCATATCAGTTTTTACAGAACTTAGAATTTTGACGCTGGACCTATGTGCAATTTCCAAGCATCTTCGTAATTTTTAAATTCAAACTACCCCACAAAGGCCTACCATTTCTTAAAGTAGACACCCCAGGGTATTTCAAAAGGCATATTTTGAACCTTAGCGTGGGATATTTTTTCCGCTAGCTTGTACCAGGTGTAGTGGTAATAAGCGTTTTTTCTGCCTTTTTGACGCACAAAGTGAGTTTGCACAGTATATTTTGCAAACCTTATGTGTACCACCACTCTATAATACTTTATATGTTGCTCAGCTATGTCGGCTGAGTACAAAAATACCCCCGTATGTACCTTTGCCAGGTATATGTGGACATCGGAGGGGCACATTTGGGACACAGCCATTCCATTTTTTTTCAAACTTTACATTTTTACGCTGTGCCCATGTCCCATTTTAGAGTATTTTACCAGGCTATATAATCCAAATACTCCATAAAGCCATACCATTTCTTAAAGAAGACATCCCAGGGTATTTCAAAAGGCATATTTTGAAAATTAGTGTGGGATAATTTTTCCGCTAGCTTGTACCAGGTGTAGTGGTAATAAGCGTTTTTTCTGCCTTTTTGACACACAAAGTGAGTTTGCACAGTATATTTTGCAAACCTTATGTGTACCACCACTCTATAATACTTTATATGTTGCTCAGCTATGTCGGCTGAGTACAAAAATACCCCCGTATGTACCTTTGCCAGGTATATGTGGACATCGGAGGGGCACATTTGGGACACAGCCATTCTATTTTTTTCAAACTTTAAATTTTTACGCTGTGCCCATGTCCCATTTTAGAGTATTTTACCAGGCTATATAATCCAAATACCCCATAAAGCCATACCATTTCTTAAAGAAGACATCCCAGGGTATTTCAAAAGGCATATTTTGAACCTTAGCGTGGGATCATTTTTCCGCTAGCTTGTACCAGGTGTAGTGGTAATGAGCGTTATTAAATGTATTTTTTTACTTTTTAAAACTTTTTTTACTTTTTAAAACTATTTTTTAAACTTTTGTTTTGCTTATTCATTTTTTAAAAGTTTCCTAAACTTTCGTAAAACTTTTTTTTACAGATTTAACATTTTTCTAAGCTTTTTCTTTTACCGTTAACCCCTAACTAGCAGTAAGCAGCACTAACAGTAAATTCCCCATTTTCCCATAACTCCCACCCACCCCAGCTAGCAAAATATTTAATTATACAATATTTAAATTAGTTAATTAAATTAATTTAACCCCTGAGGGTTAAAAAATAAATAAAAGTTAATCGTCAGGGGTTAAAAAAAAATTAGATCACAGTATAATACTGTGATCTGTATTTTGATCACTGTAGGCAGTGATAGACTGGCAGGCAAGGGGTTAATTTTTATTTGGACTGGGTAAAGGGTTTATTTTTTTTTATTTTTTACTTAAACGTTATTAAAACTTTTTTTTTTACTTAATTTTTTAACTTTTTAAAGCTTATTTTAAAACTTTTTTAACGTTAACCCCTAGTTAGCCTAACACTAAATCCCCCAATTCCCCACTAACTTCCACCCTCCCCAGCTAGCTAAATTTATAATTTTAAAATATTTAAATTAATTAATAAAATAAATTTAACCCCTGAGGGTTAAAAAAAAAAAAGAATTAACCCTCAGGGGTTAAAAAAAAAATCAGATGGGGGCGGGGCCTGACTGCCAAGATGGCCGGACGTGTTCTCTAAGTGCGCCGGTACCAGCGGGCATCCAAGCAATAATTTCGGACAATAAAATCATGCATGCAGCACCTGATGCCCGGAATATGCAGCAGGACACCCGGCGGAACGCACCGATACGAATCCCGCAATTAACGGCAACACGAGTGCTCAAACCGGCCACGAGGCCTAAGCGGGAGCGGAGACTGGTGCCTGGGGGAGGCGGCCGCTCGCCCGGCATAGGAACCGCTCGCAAGCAAAAAGCACACGCTGCCCCGCTACCCCCCCCTCTGGACCGGCGGGGGACATCCCGGTCCCTGCCGGGGCAGACTACACCCGCAAAACAAGCGACTGACCAGGCGGTGAAGCGAACCTGTAAGGATGATGATAAGATGGCGGAACTGGCACAGAGCACTCCTATCAACCCACCCAAACATACTTGGACATTCTTTGAACGGCTCTGTGCTAGATACTGGACGGAACTCAATGCCGGGCGCCGAGCCTTCAAGATGGCGAGGAAAGCGGCTGCGGCCTGGATTCGCCCGGCGGTCCGGCGAACCTTGGGCGGACTCCCGCCACGATCTAACAGAGGGGCTTCCCGACTAAAATGGCGCCGAAAAGCGAGACGGCCGGTAAGACTGACAAGGCCCTTGAGAGACAGCACTCACACAGGCTCACACAAACGTGGGACCGGCCAGAATACCCGAGCTCTCAGCCACTCGGAGATTCCGGAGGCCTCTAACCTGCATGCCGCACCCACCAACCTCCGAGCCCCAACCCGCAGCGAAGGGACCAACCGGAAAGGCACACAGCACACGCAGGCCGCTGGACGGGTCCGGAGAGAGGAACAAGCGAAGGCTTCGACCCCCGGAATGCTGACAAACAAGGGAGAAAGGCAGCTGCACACAGTCAGCCTACCAGTACAGGGCATCGGCTGAGCAATCTACAGGACCACTCACAGCATGCAGGGGCCAATGGCGGTACACACGGTACATAGAGCCAAGCAGACACTCAGAGACTAGATTAAAGAAACTTGTCAGGCCTAACCCGGCAATGGACTCTCACACTCTCCTTCTAAGTCTTCATTTTTAAATAACGTTATCTGCACTGCCCCTGCATACATGCTTATCTAATGCTCACCCTCATGCATATCTTAGACCACCCTTTTAGCAGCCCGTAATAGATTGAATTGCCAGGATCCAGTATAAAAAAAGCATACACCCAGCTACTTATATTAAACTGTTCAAAGCACCTTATTGTTTAGTATAACTCTTATTGTTTAGTAGCACTGACCCTACAAGAAGCGTGCTTACACCTGTTTAACTTTAACTTTACTTTTATACTCGACTTGTCTAAACCTGTTTAAACATCACCAAGTTGTTGACCTTTGTAGACAGCTTATGACAATGTTATGTTATATCACTCTAAAGTATCAGCAATGTACAACCAAACTGTTTATAACCACAAAAAATGTGCTTTTCTTACCATGTACCTCTATGTTTAACTGTCTTCATGCGCTAGAGGATTACCTTTGGGGTACCTCACCAGCGAATGTTATCAACTTACGCACAACAAAAATAAAGAATTTAAAAAAAAAAAAAAAAAAAAAAATCAGATCATATTAAAATGTAATCCCTGCCAATTGATCACTGTAGTCAGTGATCAATTGGCAGGGAAGGGGTTAATTTTTTATTAAAATGGGTAAAGGGGGGGGGGATTTTAATTTTACTTTTTTTTTTTACACCAGGGGGCAGGATCAGCACTGATCCGGCTCCCTGCACTTCACAGTGAACCCGGAAGTGCAGGGAGGCGGAGGTGAGTATACAGAGCACATGTGCCCGCTCTGACATGCTGTCAGAGCGGGCACATGAGCTGGGACAGCCCGATCCGGTGCTCCCGGTCTGCCTCTAATGCAGAGGCAGACCGGAGCACCATTAACCCCACGATCGCCGCGATTGCGGCGATCTGGGGTTAATTTTACCGCGTGACGGACGAGGTCCGTCACCCGTCGTTAAGGGCATCCCCAGGATGACGGACCTCGTCCGTCACCCGTCATGAAGGGGTTAAAGGGACACTATAGTCACCCAGACCACTTCACCGCTATGTTTGCGTCTGAAGGGTTAAAACCTGAGGGTCCTGGCACCCAGACCACTTCATTGAGCTGAAGTGGTCTGGGTGCCAGGTCCCTCAGGTTTTAACCCTTCAGACGCAAACATAGCAGTTTCAGAGAAACTGCTATGTTTACATTTGGGGTTAAGCCAACCTCTAGTGGCTGCCTTCTGGACAGCCACTAGAGGCGCATCTGCCACGCTGGAGGCATATTATGCCTCCATCGCGCAGAGCGTCCATAGGAAAGCATTGAGAAATTGTCCGCTGACGTCGGCAGAGGGAGCTGACGTCGGCGGGGGAGGAGAGGTCACCGGCGCTGGAATAAGGTAAGCTGCTGAAGGGGTTTTAACCCCTTCAGCGCCACGGGAGTGGGACCCTGTGGGTGGGGGCACCCTCAGGGCACTATAGTGTCAGGAAAACCGCTTTGTTTTCCTGACACTATAGTGATGCTTTAATTACACTGAAGAAAATTATAAACGCAATACTCAGATCTAAGATCTAAGACTTTTTCTAGGTACACAAAAGGCCTATTTCTCTCAAATATTGTTCACAAATCATTCTAAATCTGTGTTAGTAAGCACTTCTCCTTTGCCGAGATAATGCATCCACCTCACAGGTGTGGCATATCTAGATGCTGATTAAACAGCATGATTATTGCAAAGGTGTGCCTAAGGCTGGCCACGACGTCATGAAGGGGTAAAGCATTCTGTTTAATGAAAGCCACAGCTGGCCTTTTATGCAAGTCCCCAAGCAAGGTGTACACCCACATGGAACTTGTTGGGGACAGGAACACGAACTTAACAACCAATAACAACAAGGTTACAAAGTGTGACACTCCCAATACAAACATACAATCCCGCCTCTCTGTCTGGGAGATAATTGAGGCAGATACTGCATTAACCCACTTATCTCCAGGCAGAAAAAACACATAATTTACAAAACCAATTATTACATCCCATATCCAAAAATCACCCAGATCAGTTCCGGGGTTCTGGAATTCTATGGAAGTCCAATTTTGACCGACCACACACATGGTTTCATGCCCAAAACAGTGCCAGAGAATCAGGCTGTGCGGCCGGTCTACTTAGAGGATTTGAAATAACGTTAGAATTACTGAACAAAGCTGTTCGTGGATATAGTCTGTGTATGACTCTTGTTCTGGGGCATCTTCTTACAGAACGCCATTCGACTCCCGTTCGAATAGCCGAACCTCCATGGAAGGTAAAGTTTAGCGGTGTTCGTGCCGTCGAGTGTCCGATTTGAGTTCCATGCACTCGATGACCAAACACTGCTGGATGCGTTCGACTAAACAATATGGCCACCGCCATGTGCTCGAATGGCTTTGAAAGTTTGACAGTTCGAATGCCACCTCAAAAGTACGAATGGTACTTCGAATGGCTTTGGGAGTTCGACAGTTCGAATGCCACTTCGAAAGTTCGAATGGTTCCTGTTACAAGTCCCAACAGGCACCAATAGTGTTTTTAAACATAGGCTACCAGAGGGCCATAGTTACAGGGCAGGAGGCTGGCAAATAGGCCCCTTCAAGAGCCAGTGATGAGGCTATTTTTGTCACAGCTGGTAACAGATATACACACTGGCACACAAACTCAGATACACACACTGGCACATACACTGAGATACACACTGACACATACACATATTGACATGCACACAATCTGACACACGTCAAACTTTATAGATTTTCAGCCACCCTCTTGTTGGCTTACCTTTGTGTCCAGGATGGTGACTTGCTTGAAGTTATGGTGGCTGAGGCTGATGGGAGTAAATATGCTGGAGTAGCTCACTCCAGCCTCTCCTGTACCTCTGCTGCCTTCTCCCTCCAGTCCTCTGTGAAGCAGAACCTACCGGTTGATATCATAGGGGCTTGGTTGGTTTTCAAAGGGCCGGCACCCGACCGGGCCCCTGATTAGTGGGTAATATGCAGTTGTTAGGAGCGCAAATCATACACAATATAATGGAAATCACACACACAAAGCAGATTGTGCGTGTGATTTCCAGGATATTGTGTATGACTTGCGAGTGTCAGGGAGCCGGAACTACCGGGAGACTTGGGATGTCTGCAATCTAACATACAGTGTATAGCAGATTGTGTGTGGTTTCTAGCATATTGTTTATAATTTGTGGGCCACCTGATAATACTCGCTAAACAATGGTTGTGAGTTGGGTGTAATGGTCCTTTAAGAGCCGACCGGGCCCGGTAGTATGAGCCAGCAGGGAGGAAGTGACAGTGTGTCAATTACTCCCAGCTTTACAGAGAGCAGCCCAGGAGGAATAGAGGGAGGAGGCTGGTGCACACAGCAGCATGGAGGCAGAGGGGAACAAGCTGGAACAGTAACCAGACGACACATAGTTCTGAGAGTACAAGCTGGAATGTTTTAAACTGGCCAGATGGCCTGCTTTTATACAATTTCAGACAGAGTTAAGCATGCCCCTGACACTCCCACACAAACAGGATAATCCCTCTCCTGGACCTGAGAGGGGACTAGTAACAAGTTACAAACTCCTCCTCTGTGCCTGAGAGATAATTGAGTCAGGAACTGAACTAACTTAATTATCTCCAGACACAGAAAAACATACAATATTACAAAACCTCAAAAATACCTTTAAAACACATAAAAACCACCACAAAAGTTAAATCCCATGATAGCCCCGATCTGGATGACCAACATATCCAAAAATCACCCAGATCGGTTCAGGGGTTTGGAATTTTCATGAAAGTCATAATTTTGACCGACTGTGCACATGGTCCTATGCCCAAAACAGTTCCATGAAAGCAGTGCTAACGGTCGGTCATGTTTGGTTGTCTTTTATAGGTTTCTCTGCAGGGAAGGAGGCTGGCAAGCAGGCCCCTCCAGGAGCTCGTGGCAAACTCATGTGGGAAGGGGAGTTTGTCACAATATGTGAAGGAGAGGAGAACAGAGGGACAGAGAGAGACAGCAAAGAGATTAAATAAGGCGAGGGGGAAACAGATGGGGAGGGGGTAGCAAGGGTTTCACTTGCAGTTGCATTCCCAGTCAGATTCCACCTGTTCAGCGTGCATGCTGACGACAGACATAACATATGCACAGAATTTACATTAAGCAGCCTCGAACAGAATTCCAAGCTCCCTATACCATGTGTGCAGGATGCGACTAGCTCAGTGCACAAAAGTGCAGATATCTCTGGATGGGCAGTGTTCAAGTAGAAACACTGCACAGCCAATTCCTACCACTAATAGCAGAAATGGTCATGGTGGTTGGAGAAACCCCTTAAGTTCTCTGAAATGGATGGATGGACACTTGAAATTATAGCTATAAAAATTAAAATAGTATTCAGTCACCACTTAAGTTACTCACTTTAATGACTCGGTACTTAGAAGGAAAACAAAAAAGAGCTGTAATATATAGCAGTAAAAGTTGCCAATGTGGCAAAGTTGAACACCTCATATGTGAAGCAAAATAAACAGCACTCATAAAAATGAAATAAGTTAATATGGTCTGATGAGTTGCTGTACTACATTTTTAAAATTACATGTTGATGGTGACAGTAGGTTTTACTTGATATAGGAGGGTATGATCTGACTTGAATATGACACAGGTATTTCACATCATTGTCCCTAACACCCAACAGACCAGCTCTGTCCTCCAACGTCAGGATGACTGAGGGAAAGTTCAGTGAAAGTGCACAAGCAAACATACTCACTTTGCACTTGGAGTCCAGTTTAGAGCAATTAAACCAATACATGGGTACTGTGGCGGGATTGCCTAAACTGTGAATTGCCTGGTTTCTTTTGAACGGCCTGTGTACCCTGTCTTCGATCCCGGTGTCAGGGATCACCCTTCCTGCGGAGCTATAATCACTCCTTCCTTTCCTTGTCCTATCTGTAATTCCTCATCCCTGTCCCTTACCTGGGAGCTACGAGCAATTTATCCATATAAAATTTAACCCTGTACACCCTTCCCGTCCTGAGGCGCCAAGCCCCAAAGTTTACCCCCTGTATGTAATGTGTACTCATGCGTGTCCCTGTGTCCTGTTAGTATCTCCCAGATGGTTATCTGTTCCCCAGCCCCCTCCTGGATATGTTTGTGTTGGGTTGGATGGAGACCCCCTGCTGGGGTCTGTGCATAAAAAGCTGTGTGCCCAATAATGTCTGATGTCTCTCCCAATCCAGGGCCCTTCACCTTCTCTACACACACTAAGACAACCAGAAACCCCACAAACCTCATCACAATACCCTTCCCTTTACCCTCAAAATTCATTGTGCACTTCATCTGCAGTAATTTAAAATCAACAACCATACACAACTTTTTCATCTCAAACTCACTCACACTGCTTGAACTTACAGAGACCTGGCTGTCCCCCTCTGATAGCGCTACTCCTGCCTCTTTATGTTTTGGTGGGCTACAATTCTCTCACACTCCCAGACTCAACTGTAAAGGAGGCGGCGTAGGCATCCTTCTATCCCCTCAATGTACCTTTCAACCAATCATAACTCCCCCTGCCCTATCCTTTTCTTCTTTTGAAGTTCACACTGTCCGCCTATTTAAACCCACTCCTTTAAGAATAGCTATCTGTTCTATGTTCATTCGCACCCGCTACATTGGAAGAGGTTTCTGCTCTGCTCCAGTCCTCCCGCCCCACCACCTGCTCCCTAGATCCAATTCCCTCGCATCTCATCCGTACTCTGTCTTCTTCTCTTTCTCCACCACTCACTAAAATTCTCAATCTCTCTCTCTCTCCTCTGGTATATTTCAATCGCCCTTCAAACATGCAACTGTAACCCCAATTCTAAAGAAGCCCAATCTTGACCCTAACTCCCCATCCAACTATTGTCCTATCTCGCTACTGCCTTTTGCATCCAAGATCCTTGAAAGAATTGTGTATGCGAGATTGACAGACTTCCTCGAGTCCAACTCTCTGCTAGACCCGCTTCAGTCTGGTTTCCGCGCTAAGCACTCTGTGGAAACGGCACTGACCAAAGTATCCAATGATCTACTCGCTGCAAAATCTCATGGTCACTACTCTATCCTAATTCTCCTTGACCTGTCTGCGGCTTTTGACACTGTTGATCATCAACAGCTTCTTCTCATCCTCCGCAATATCGGTCTACAAGATATTGCTCTCTCCTGGTGCTCCTCCTACCTCTCCCAGCGCTCTTTCAGTGTTTCTTTCTCTGGCTCTGCTTCTTCTCCCCAACTCCTCTCTGTTGGTGTCCCCCAAGGTTCAGTCCTTGGACCCCTACTGTTCTCCATCTATACTGCCTCCCTTGGTAAACTCATTAGCTCCTTTGGCTTCCAATATCATTTCTATGCAGATGACACGCAAATCTACCTGTCCTCTCCTGATCTCTCCCCGTCCCTCTTGACTAGTGTCTCTGACTGTCTCTATGCTGTTTCTAACTGGATGGCTGCCCACTTCCTTAAACTAAACTTGACCAAAACTGAAATTCTGGTCTTTCCTCCCTTAAGTGTTGTTACTCCTGTGTCTGTCTCCCTCCAAGTCAACGGTGCTACCATCAGCTCCACCACGCAGGCTCGCTGCCTAGGTGTTCTCTTTGACTCCGACCTCTCCTTCAAGCCTCATGTTCAGTCTATTGCCAAATCCTGTCATTTCCATCTCAAAAACATTGCGCGC